>NC_044037.1:129098469-129410846 GCF_901765095.1 Microcaecilia unicolor
GGCTTGAACTTTTCTCCAGCTTCTCCGGCCTCCATCCTTCCTGGCCGTCCGATGGTGCAGCCTGCAATCACACAAAACAAAATCCAAGTGTGGCCTGTTTACTCTCCTGGCCCCCTCACTTGTGCTGCACCTCCCTGTGTGTCCGCCTCCCCTCCCAGGGAGGGTCTTGTGGCCTCCTCCATCCCCTACAGCCACTCCCAAGCCTCCAGTGCTCACTTACGTATCCACTCTCACCTCCCCCCTAGATACCCTTTACCTGGGGTAGGTGAGCAAAGCGCTTTTGCTAGTGTTGGCCCCCTCAACGGGCTTCTGGAACCACAGCCTCTGGAACCTCCAGGTACACCTCCCTCTCACGCCGACCCCTCATCTGGTCTGATCTGGAATCCAACTGCTCCCAGGTGGATGTTCAGTGCAGATCCCACCACTGCCACCATTTGTGAAAATGATGAGGCTATTGTGCAGAGGAAGCTCCCACCTCAGGCTCCCAGATCCCTCTTTCACTCAGGGTGAGCTGGTTCTCAATATGCAGATTTTATGCAAATTAATCTACTACCTTTTTCTGCTCAGGGTGACCTGCTTCTCAAAAGGCAAACATAGTCAGGTCTCACCAATCAGGCTATTTTCATACACATCTTTATTCCAGCCTCTGGGGCACACTTCTTTTAGCTTAAAACACTTTCATAAGCTTAAACAGTTCTTCCAGCTTAACCAATTCATTTCTTCCTACTCCGTGCAATCTTCCCTTTTAAACATTTCTTCTTGCACAGTTCAATATCCAGAGATTTCTTCCCCCCTGAGCCCTCTCACACAGGCATTTGGGCTCAGTATTAACTCAGTCCCTGGACACACAGCTCTAGACACACAGTCTCTTCAGCTGGGACACACAGTACCTCCTTGAACACATAGTTCTTATTCTTGATACTCCAGGGCCTTCTTGCCCCAGCCAGCTTCCTTCCTGGAAACACCCAGTTCTACCACCAGTCCAAAGGGTACAGCCAGTACTTCTCATGGGGATCCCTCTGCTTCAGTTACCAGCTCTCTCTCCTGCCGCTGCTAGCTCTAGCCCTCTTCCTCACAACTCAGGAGGAGTATAAGTGGTTAATAGCCAAACAGGACCCAGCCCATAACCTGCTGCACCTGTTTCCACCTCCAGGACTCTCCCCGGTCCTAGTGACCTCCAGCTATCCTCCAGGACTCGCCCCAGGTCCTAGCGACCTCCAGCTATTCTCCAGGACTCGCCCCAGGTCCTAGCGACCTCCAGCTATACCTCCCCTTTCTGGCTCCCTTCAGCAACTCACCCAGCCCTTTTCCCTGGACATTTAAGGGGAACTACGCCCTCTAGGGGCCTAACCAGGGTAGGACAGCCTCTTCCTTCTTACAATATGTACTGTTATGCAGATGATATTTTGATAGTCAGTAGAATTAAATAGCGCCCAGTTTTTCTAATTTGCAGAATTGTTTAGTAGCCGTAATGCACTGGTTGGAAAATCACTGGTTGTTTTTGAATGTTGAAAAAAATGGTTACATGCTGGATTTCAGGTAGAATGAATCCGCCACTAATGACACTCACTTTGTTTGGAAAAACAGTGGTCCTGGTGAACTGTCTTAAATATCTTGGGATCATTATAGGTTCCAACTTAATTTTTGATGAGCAAATTTCTTCATGAATGAAAAAAGGACAGTTGAGGGCGATGAGACATTGCTTCGATGAAGCTGCGTTGCATACATTGATACATGTATTGTTAATTTCAAAATGAAATTATGGAAATATGAGTTATATGGGTATCACATAAGCACATATAAAACATTTACAGACATTACAAAACATGACAATTCAGCTGTTAGGTGGGGTGCATAAATACAACCATATTACACCATTGTATAAATATTTTCACTGTCTCTCTTTTAGGATTAGTTTAAAAATTTTGAAAATAACTCGTAGAGCTTTTTATAAACAACCTTCATATTTAAGTTTGTTAGTTATTCCCTGTATACCAGCAAGATCAGTGAGGTCCTCACAAGACAATAGGATGGTTATACCTCACCATACTAGAGCATCTGGTGTTTGGACTAGGAAAAGAGCTTTCTTTTGGTTAGTGCCAAAGTAGGGAAAGAGGGATGAGATGCTAGATATGGGGAGGAGGGTAGTGGAGAAGTAAAAATACTGGGCCTAGTGGGGGGGAGGGGAAGTGAAGGGGAAATGCTAGACTTAAGGGGGCAGTTAGGGAGAGGAAGAGGAGATGCCGGACCTGAGGGGGTAGAGAGGGAAATAGAAGAGAGCTAGTTAAGAAGGGTGTTGCTGTAGTAAGGGTGGGGGGGGGGGGGCGGGGTGGATAGGGCCCTCATCCACCCCTGGGGAGAGGATGAGGAGTGCATGGCTGAAGGTTTGCTTACTCTTAGGCTGAGTCAATACAAAAAATAAATCGGGAATGGCTCTACTTTGTCTTATATACCTTTGTAAAAATACACAACGTTTGAAAGGCAAACCAATTTATTACAACAGAGATATATTTATTATTGAAGGCGTCTCATACTGTCACAAAGACATATTTATGTCATACTTCTTTCAAGCTTGTATGCTTGTGACTTTGTACAATCATAGACCACCTCCAGCCAACCAGTAGTTCACACTATCTGCCTATAATGAAAACATCGATGTCCATATAACCGTGTACTTGCTGTGATATATATATATATATATATATTTTTTTTTTTTTTTGTGTGCTACTGTTCAAACATTCAGGCACTGTTGGAATAAATTTAATTATAGTGCAAAAAAATCAACTTATCTTAATGTCTCTGGTAGTTGCAAGCCATGTTTTAATCTTCTTAGGCTTCACGCATTTCCAGAGTTCAGCTTATCAGACATTAATAGAGTCTCCGGTACGTTGTCAGCCCAACAGGACCCTGTTTCGCGGTCAACTGCTTTCTCAAGGGCATATGTCTTTCAACAGCATCTGATACCAATACAAAGCCAGCGGGATACCAATACTGAGGCTGGCCAGCGGGAGAGAGGAAGGATAGAATTTTGCTAGGGGTTATTCCTACTGCAGCAAATCAAGGATTTAGGCATGCTGCACTAGTTGAAACGCACTGACTTATTGTATATACTTGATCACTGCATAACCATGCATATTGTGGCATTGCGTAGGGGTGTGGCTCAGTACAGGTTGCTTGGTTGGACTGCTTCACCCACTCTAACAACAACAAAACACAAATCCAGCTCCCACACCGGTCTCAGTTTGTCAGGTGTCTAAGCAGCTTGCAAAAATCACACAGTCCAAACAAACATAAAAATTCTTCCAAATCCTGGTAGAAAGTATAATAAAGTTCCACAGTTCTATGGCCAGGAATATAGTCTGAGGATGGATAAAATTCAGTCATTGTGTCCTTTTTCCCCTCTCCTGTCTTAACAGTGTCTCATAGTCCTGTTTTTGCAGTAACAATTCAAAGAAAACAAGTCCTTGCTTAACAAAACTTGTGCCTGCAGCCTATCACCCATTTGCCAGGATTTTCACTCTGGGTATCTGGCAGCCACTCACTGGGCTGTCTGTTAAATTGTAACCAACTGAAATTCAAAGTTACAGTTCAAGTTGAAACTCACTGTTTTGTGACCTCCATCAGCTCCTCGGGGCATAGCCTCCATTCCTCCACCACTTCCATGCTTTCTTCTAACTGCTCAGGAGTAGTGCTAATAGCCTGCCTTTCTTCTTCCCTGAAGGATTTTTCCAGGGTGTAGTGAGCCGGCCCACCCTCTTCTAGCCTTTCTTTGGCTCTAATGTATACTGATTGGTAACCCAGGGAAAATGTGCCTCCTTCTCTTGCTTGCAGACTGACACCCTTGGGGGAGTTACCAAGAGTTGCAAACCATTCCCTCCTTGGGGCCAGGCCAGATCAGATCTTCCTTATTCCCCTGGATTTCAGCCTGGTCCTGAGATAGCCTAGAATGTTCTTTGCCCAGGAAATGCTTTGTCCCCTGAGATCTCGCTTTCTGACCACTGCAATATATACTACATATTTTATACTATAGTGTGGTCACTTCTTAGCTATGTAAATATGTGACTGTGTCATATAATAAAGTGGACTCTTTCATGAAGTATAGATATATAACCATGTCTTACATAATTCACCCACTTCCTGGCAATGGTGTGGGAATCTATATTACAGTAAAACTGTATTATTTATTTATTTGTTACATTTCTATCCCACATTTTCCCACCTATTTGCAGGCTCAGTGTGGCTTACATAGTACCGTAGTGTCGTTTGCCAGTTCTGGAATGAACAAATACAGGTGTTATTGTAGTAGAATAGGTTCATGTAAGGTAGGTATATAATGGAACTTAGGAAGGAAGAGGGAAATTGGGGTGTGTCCATTACGACTTTTGGTTTTGTTGTGTTGCAGGTGCTCAGGCTTTTTATAAAAGGAATATTAATTTTTTTATATCATGTTTTCTAATAGGGTGAAGTTGGATTTGAAGGATTACCGGGTTGTAAGGGATCTCCAGGAATAGATGTAAGTAATTGTATATAACAATGTGTATTTCATTCAAACGAGAACTGATGAAGGTTGCTGAATCGACTTGCTATGAGAAGAAATAGCTTCTTATTGTAATAAGAAGCAATTAGGGTACATATCCTCAACATTTCAAATGTTTGCTGAGTCAAACTGTGGTAAAATGAATCAATTCAATTTTGAAATATATATTATTGTTTCAATTCAAGCTTTTTGTATATATAAAGAGAGAATAAGGATTGCCTTATTTGATAAGCTGCCCCTGGCAGTAAGTTGGGATGCAGGGGGGTCAGGTTGAGTCAGGGGTCTACTAGACTGCTAGGGTGTTTTTATGTCAGGGCAGGTCAGGTTGGGGGAATCTACTAGATTACTAAAGTTTATTAAAATGCAGGGGTAGAGATATTGGGTCGAGGCTGGTGGTTCACTAAACCACCAGGTTTTTTTTTTTAAATGTCGGGGCAGGTCAGGGGACTGCTCAGTACCACGGCAACTAAGCCTTCAATGCTGCCTCAGATCTGGTGGTAAATTTCTTGTGTTCTGTTCACCTTAAATTATCCCATGTACTTCTCTCATTGCCCTAGAATGACTAATAGCCTCATTAATTTAGTAACATAGTAACATAGTAGATGACGGCAGAAAAAGACCTGCATGGTCCATCCAGTCTGCCCAAGAAGATAAATTCATATGTGCTACTTTTTTATTTGTACTGTCCTCTTCAGGGCACAGACTGTATAAGTCTGGCCAGCCCTATCCCCGCCTCCCAACCACCAACCCCGCCTCCCACCACCAGCTCTGGCACAGACTGTATAAGTCTGCCCAGCACTATCCTCGCCTCCCAACTACCAGTCCCGCCTCCCACCACCAGCTCTTGCACAGACCGTATAAGTCTGCCCAGCACTATCCCTGCCTCCCACCACCGGCTCTGGCACAGACCGTATAAGTCTGCCCAGCACTAGCCCTGCCTCCCAACCACCAGCTCTGCCACCCATTCTAGGCTAAGCTCCTGAGGATCCCTTCCTTCTGCACAGGATTCCTTTATGTTTATCCCACACATGTTTGAATTCCGTTACTGTTTTCATCTCCACCACCTCCCGCGGGAGGGCATTCCAAGCATCCACCACCCTCTCCGTGAAAAAATACTTCCTGACATTCTTCTTGAGTCTGCCCTCCTTCAATCAATATGTTGTGCATAGCATCGCAATCACAAATTAATTACAGCGCTGAATTCCTTTCTGCTTCATGCGCCCAGTAAAGTGCATACAGACTGCTTGTTAACTGAGTGCTTCTGTCCTTAACAGCTTTCTGCATCACACCTAATTTAGGGGGTCTTTTACTAAGGTGCGCTAGTGCTTTTAGCTGAACTCAGCGTTTAGCGCCAATTGATTTTTAGTGCGAGCTAAAAATGCTAGCACACCTTAGTAAAAGACCCCCTTATTGAAGCATGAGCTTTTGGGAGAAGAGGATTAGCCTAATGATTAGAATATCAGGCTGGGAACCAGAAGGCCCAGGTTCAAAAAGCAGCTCCTTTTGGACCGGGGCAAGTAACTTAACCCTCCATGCCTTGAGAGAAGGTAATGGCAAATCAGTCATGTATCATGCCAAGAAAACCATAAAGTGTGTGTGTGTTGGGGGGGGGGGGGGGGGAGTGGGGAAGAGGGTATTCCTCATTGTGTAGTCACCAGTGGTCAACTCTGACTCAAGGGCAGCTCTGGATCTGAATGTGCTTTCAAGAACCAGAGTCCAATCCATTAGATGCATGAAGTGAAGTTCAGGACATGGGTTCACATAAGGAAGATGCAATACTGGAAAGTGCAAGGCAGGATGTGGAAAGGGAAAGAAAATAGTTGCATAGCTCAGTTAACTGGCAGCTGTGGTAAAAGTGAGAGAACAAAGAGCAAATCTCAGAGTAGTTGTTCATTCACACCTGTAATGTGCCATGAATCCATTCTCTGTTCAGGCCTAGGATGAAGGTGTTTTTGATGAGTTTTCCAGTTCAACAGTTTCATGCTGGAGTGTTTTCTTTACATGTACCCATGTCCTGATCTTCACTTCATGCATCTGCATCTGAGGTTCATGCCTCAATAAATTAGTTGGTATATAACAGGGGTGTTCAACCTCAGTCCTCACCAGGTTGAGTGTGCATGAGATCTGTTTACATACAATGGAGGCAGGGCATGCAAATAGATCTCATGCACATTCATTGAGGAAATCCTGAAAACCTGACTGGATTGTGGCCCTCGAGGTCCGAGATTGAACAACCCTGGTTTATAAGGTGCCACCTGCCTATGTCAGTTTTGTTACGCCAGACTATCATAGCTAACCTTTTTAAAGGCTTTATTGAGATAATTTAAAAAACCTAGTGCTTCTCCACTTGAAATAAATGGCTCTCTTCATCTTATATTAAGTTACATTTTGGCAACACATAGAATATTAAGATGCTCATTTTCAAAGCACTTAGACTTACAAAGTTACATAGAAACCTATGGAACTGTAAGGGTAAGTGATTTGAAAATGTGCCTCTATGTGCTTTGAAAATGAGCCCCATAGTAATCTATGTAACTTTGTAAGTCTATGTGCTTTGAAAATGAGTCTCTAAATCTTTCAGAGAAAGAGAAAATAGTAGTAGTAGTAGAAAACTACTGCTATTGCTCAACTACTGGGACACAGATATATGCCGTTTTTGTTACAGTATTCAGTATGTCTTATGTAACTCTGTTGCTTAGGGGTCCTTTTACAAAGGCATGCTAATGTTTCTAGCATGTGCTAAACACTAGAGACACCCATAGGAATATATGGGGGTCTCTAATGTTTAGCATGCTAAAACTTAGTGCACACTAAAAACGCTAGCATGCTTTTGTAAAAGACCCCCCTAAGTTTCCCCATGTACAGGAGAAGACAAAGATGAAATCAAATAGACAATTCTGCATATTGCACAAGAGAGACACTTTCAAAAGAAACTTTCTTCCAGTTTTGGGGTGAATTAAATAAGTAGTTTCCATAAATTAATGATGCACACTACAATGCATACATTTATGATAACCCAAGTGATGTACTCCCCTGATAGCCCTGCCAGACAGACTGGATAGACTATTTTGATCTTTATTTGCTGTCATCCGCTATGTCACTGTTATATATTATTTACAGAAAATATGGAAGATAAATATAAAATCAAAACAGTTTAGCAAACAAAGGTGGTTTATTAAATTCAAGATGTTATTATAAACCTGCCAATGTTTCTAACAATCTCTATACTCCAGTAAGATTTTTTTTGAATAGGACAGAATACAAATCAACCAGTTGTGAAAAACATGTTTGTTTGTTTTTTTAATTTAAAAGAAGCTCTCGATTACTGGCAAGAGCCTTCTATAAGCTTGTGAATAACTTTGTGGGGTTAAACTTCTACATGAGAACATTGAATCATATATATAGGGATTATAATTTAAGTTTGTCCACTGAGGAAAAAACGGCTTAAGCTAAAGAAAATGACTTTGAATCTTTTCTTTCATTTTAATTATATGACAACTATAATATTATAGGAATGTATTACAAAACAATAGGTTGCCTTCTATCTTAATAGTAATGTTCTGAAAGAATATCTGTTGAGACTCAAGAGCTAGATTCTATATATGGTGCCAAAAAAATCAGCACCAAATAAAGTTCTGTTCCATAAGCCATGCTTAAAGTTAGGCACAGTTTATAGCATAGCACTTATTCCTGGAAATCTTGCCAAACTTTGGGCATGGCCATTTGCACCAACTGAAATATGGTGCAAATGTACACACCTACATTAGGTGCATATCCCTGTTATTCTATAACAATGTACATTAATTGTAGGAATGACTACATTATGACCATGACTCTCATATTTCCATGCCCCCTTTTTCAGATCGCATGTTAGCATATCTGGGTTTAAAAAAGGTTTAGACAAGTTCCTGGAGGAAATGTCCATAGTCTGTTATTGAGATAGACGGGGAAGCCACTGCTTGCCCTGAGATTGGTAGTATGGAATGTTTCTACTATTTGGGTTTCTGATAGGTACTTGTGACCTGGATTGGCCACTGTTGGAAGCAGGATACTGGGCTAGATAGACCATTGGTCTGACCCAGTATGGCTATTATGTTCTTAAATGCCAATTGAATCTAATTAGTGCCAATAATTGCATGTTTAAAAGCCAATTATTGGCACTAATTAGCTTGTTATTCAGTTAAGTTGCACGCACAAATTGGGCATATGCCCAAATATGCATGCACAAATTTTAGCAACTGGTATAGAATTAGGGGCAAGTGTATATGAGAAACATATATGTGGATCACAAGCATTCAAAATCTGAAAAAAAAAAAACCTCATAACGGTATCTAATTTTGTAAATCTTTTTAGAATGCCATATTGACAAATTATTTGATTCAACTATATGCCAGTACACTGTCAGTGCTATTTGTCTCCCATCTGATGATCTATACATTCCAGTTCTCCCATCTTGGGGGGGGGGGGGGGGGGGGGGAATTCACTCACAGGCAATATATACCACTCATATCCAGAAAACACTGATTGTATGCAATGTGTAATTAATAACTGTTGTAGGCTAATATTGTCTGAATAACTGGATTTCAAAATACCTGAAGATTCTGGTACTACTATAAGGTTAGAATGAAAAAAATACCTACTTGTTTTCTTTTCATATTCATCAGACTTCTGAAATGATTCTGATAGATATTTCAGGGGTAATATTTAGCTCATAGCAGTAAGAGGCTTGCAAACCGCTTCCAGCCACAGGCTGAACTAACCCCAGATAATCAATACCAGGGCACGTGTGGCTCCTGGCATTGAATATCCAGGTATGTCTGCTGACCTGGAGGCTTATGGGGCAACAGCCGATATTCAAACCAGTGCCTAATTAACTGAGCATGTAAAGTTAGGACAGCTGTTTTGCTGTCCTAACTTTATGTGCTTACCTAGCCAGCTGTCCTAACTTTATGTGCTTACTTAGCCAGTTAGCAGACTGAATATCGCTGTTAGATGGCTAAGTTGGCACTCTGACCTCATCCCGCCCCTAACCTAGCCAGTTAGGGGATGACCAGTTAGCAGTGATATTCAGCGGCATTACCAGTGCTGCTGAATATTGGTGACCAGCTAGCTCAGCCAAGTTTAACTGGGCAGCAGCCTCTCCTGCTGGTTCTTTTAATATTGATCCCTTCATAACACAGATGCACCTGCTTGTCTTCTCTCACTGTGATTTAAAGGGCAATTCTATAAACGAGGTGCTAATGTTTATATGCATGTTATCTCCCTAACTCTATAATCATGCATGCACAATTTCACACTTAGCTCTCAAAATTGCACATGTAGATTGTAGATCAATGGCACATGCATGTAACTGCGAGAGGGGCATGGATATGGGAGGGGCATGAGTGTGACAGGGTGTGCCAAGCACTTATGTGCTAACCTTTTTGAATACTGTCAGTTACATATATAATTGATCAATTATATGATAGCATTTAGGCATGAGTTGTCAGGACGTCCTTCTGCACTTGCACAGCTCCTCCACCTCCATGCTCCTTCTTTCCTGGCACCCAACACCACTCTCTCTGGTATCCCATCCTGCAAATAGCACCTCATGGACCAGGAAATAACCTAAGGCTCCACCACCTTCTTAACTCATTTATTTCTTATCCAGTCCAACAAAGCTTCTCTCTCAGCTTGCCTAGGCAGGCTTTTAATATAGTTCAATTCAAGACAGCTTAGTTGCAGTTCTATTTTGCAAAGCTTCCCATACAGTTCAGTTCAATTAAGCTTAGCTGCAGTTCACTTTGGCAAAGCTCCTCACACAGTTCAGTTCAATTAAGCTTTATTGCAATTCCCCTCAGCAAAGCTCCTCACACAGTTCATCTAGCAATCAGGTCCAAGTCAAATCCTCGCTCTTAGACCTAATGACCCACCTCCCTCATTTGTCAGCATCAAAACTTCCTGACATCCACCCACTGGGTCACTGCTTGAAGACTGTTGTCATCTCTCTCTCTCTCTCTTTCTCTCTTTCCACCAGTCAGTCTCCCATGTCAGAGCCCTCAGCAGACACCTCCATCTCTTCCTCTCTCTCTCTCCCTCTTCTGCCATTCCCAATTCCATTCTCTCCACTTCCATTCGATCTAGGGACTCCTCCCCTCCCACATCTGATTCCATTTCCCAATCACCTCTAGTCTCCTCCCTCTCTTGTATGTCATCCTCTCCCTGCTGCACTGCTTTCTGGACTTTGTAGTTTCTTTGCTCCAGATTTCTCTGATGCTGCACTGCCTTCTGGGCTTTGCAGTTTCTTTGCTCCGGATTTCTCTGATGCTGCACTGCCTTCTGGGCTTTGTAGTTTCTTTGCTCCTCCCAGAGTATTTCCACTAGACTTTGCTATGGCATAAGTATTTGTGCCTAAACATGAGCATGTAAATGCCAACTTATACTAGTATTCTATAATGACAATTACTTGCATAATTGCCGATATAGAATTTGTGCTTAATGTGCATCATCTTACTGCCTAACTTTAGCCATCTTTTATAAAATTGTCTCCTATATGTGCGTATATATTAATAGTCCACCTTAGTGATATTTAGTAAATACGCATCTATCATGCATAGCGTGTATTTTCAAGGGGCGCATACATGTGGGCGGAGCATGAACAAAACATAGGCGGGGCTCACACTTACACATATAATTTACAGAATACTGTAAGTTATGCGTGTTGTTTCCAAATTTAAGAGTTTACATTTACATTAGCTCTATGGCTGATGTAATTGTGCATGCCTAGATATTAGGCACTCCAATACTGGGTTATGCTAGTATTCTATAAAGAAATCTAGGTAACTTGTTTTTGTTAAAGAATAAACTCCTAGTACACTGCCTCGGGGTGCCTAAATAGAGGCACACAGTTATAGAATTACCCTTTTAAGGCAAACTTACTTGATCCAAGAGAGGGGTCCAAGCAATGCTGTAATGCCAGAAGAAATTTGTCTTCCTGTGGCCATCAGTTTTCCAGCCTGATAAATATTGAAGCCAAGAATTGGTCTCCTGTGGATTCTCACATGCACCTGAACCACAGGATCATTCTCAAAATGTCTTCTTTAAAGACTGTTAAAAAAAATACTTTCAGGACAGTTCCCACAGATTTCTGTACAAAATTCAGTCACACAGGTTTTATTCCCAGAGAAGTAAAAATGTTAAGAGGTATGAAACTGTTCGTGATAATGTTAGTGTCTGAGTTCTTGCATATATTTATTTTGATGTGTTTTTTAACTAGGGAGAGGAGGGACCTTTTGGACCAAAAGGAGATCCTGGTTCTTATGGGTCAAAGGGACAAAAGGTAAGAGACCACACTGTACATTTCTATATATATATAAAGTAAAAACTGAAAAACCAACATAAATTGAACTACTAAATTGCAGTTTTATTAAAGGACTGCCGCTTGAAGAAAATTACATATATGTGAGAATTCTTGAAACTTTGTAAGTTCTATGTGAACAAATTAAAAAGAATTCTAGGGAAGAATATACTGGACAAATTTGAAAAATCCTAAAATCAAAACTAAATGGAGGCCTGGACCTCATGGAAAATGGGCAAAAACCTTCAAACTCAAACTGAACAGAGACAAAATCAAATTCCTGGTCCTATCTAGCCCCCACAACTCTACATCTTACCAAAACTTCACAATCAACCAGCAGACATACCAAATCATATAGTAACATAGTAGATGACGGCAGAAAAAGACCTGCATGGTCCATCCAGTCTGCCCAACAAGATAAACTCATGTGTGCTACTTTTTGTGTATACCTTACCTTGATTTGTACTTGTCCTTTTCAGGGCACAGACCGTATAAGTCTGCCCAGCACTATCCCCGCCTCCCACCACCGGTTCTGGCACAGACCGTATAAGTCTGCCCAGCACCATCCCCACCTCCCGCCACCGGCTCTGGCATAGACCGTACAAGTCTGCCCAGCATCATCCCCGCCTCCCGCCACCGGCTCTGCCACACAATCTCGGCTAAGCTTCTTAGGATCCATTCCTTCTGAACAGGATTCCTTTGTTTATCACACGCATGTTTGAATTCCGTTACCGTTTTCATTTCCACCACCTCCCGTGGGAGGGCATTCCAAGCATCCACTACTCTCTATGTGAAAAAATACTTCCTGACATTTTTCTTGAGTCTGCCCCCCTTCAATCTCATTTCATGTCCTCTCGTTCTACCGCCTTCGCATCTCCGGAAAAGGTTCGTTTCATATCTAAAAATACTGGGACTCTAACACTGGATGATCAAATATCAGTTCACAAAATTGACCCTAGACACTCATTCAGGATACTAGTTCAATCAACGATACTATCACAATTAGATTACTGCAATGCAGCTGTTGTGTTTGGTCGTAAGCCCTTGGACTTAGGCCGAGGCCTAGGACAGACCTAGGCCAAGGCCTAAGGCAGACTGAGCCCACGCAAGTACACAGACTAAAGGCTAAAAAGCCCAGCATGCTCAGGGAGACCAGAGAGCACCTCCAGAAAGGAAAGATAGAACACTCATACGCCGCAAGGCCGAACTGAAACCCACACATAACAGAGTCCAAGCGTACGGGCCACAAGGCTGAATTGGAATCCAAACAAACAAGAAGGAAAGGAGAAAGGAACAGAAAGTCCCAGAAGGGAATACTAACTAGGCCACGCACACTGTGCAAAACACAGTCACCAATGAAAGGTCACAAGATCAAACACACAGGTACAAACAATACCAACAAGAGCAAATAGAAGGTAAAAGGGAAACCATACAGAGAGGCAGCTCAGGGCTGTGCCACACAGCTAAGCGGAAGAGCAGCCCAAACAGGAATCAAACTACCGATTCAGCAAGTAAAGGGTAAAAGGGAAACCACACAGAGAGGCAGCTCAGGGTTGTGCCACACACCCTAAACGAAAGAGCTAAAGGAGAGCTATTCACACAGGTTCAAACAAACCACACACACAGGGTTAAAGGGAAGCCTCACAGAGAAGTAGCTCAGGGTTGTGCCACACACCCTAAATGGAAGAGCTAACAGGAGAGCAATTCACACAGGTTCAAACAAGAACCACACACACACAAAGGATTAAAGGGAAGCCTCACAGAGAAAGCTCCCACAGCCTCAAACAGGAAGTAAAGGGTTAAATATTAACCACACAGAGAAAGAACTCACACTGAGAGAATTAATGCTAGAGTGTCTTGTGCAAGCAGAGGTAGGCTGAAATAGGGTTTGGCATCTGACATCATCTGCCTCAGACGTCAGCCCAATCCCTGACATAGCAAATCAGGACTGTCGCTACCATGCTTGTTCCAGCAGGATCATAACAGCGGCATATGTGGGGTGCAAGAAAAGCACACTGAAATCCCTACAAACAGTCCAAAATACAGCAGCAAGACTGATCTTCAAGAAATCAAAATACAAGAGCAACCCACTGCTTGAAAAATTGCACTGGCTACCAATCAAAGTGGGTACCCTAATCTTCAAACTACTATTTGGAATGGCACCTGAATATATGATGGGCATGATCGAGCTATCTCTAAGAAATGCAAGCTTAGAAACCAGGAACTACCTACTTCTACATCACAGCAGGATTTAGCTACCTGAGTTCCAAATGGAGGAACTCAATACCAAAACCAATAAGAAGCATCTCAAATCTCCTCCAGTTCAGGAAAAAAATTAAAACCTATCTCTTCAAAAAATTCTACTAATAACTGCAAGACCACCTTCACCTTTTTGCTTCAAATTGACCCCTCAAAACAAATGAACAATTAACTCCAAAACAAGCAAATGATGACCAAAGCTAAACTACATCTTCCTCGTCAGTTCTATCTATTCATAAACTCTTGAATAAATCACACGAACTATAGATGTTAGGTCAGGTTAGTACATAAGTACATAAGTAATGCCATACTGGGAAAAGACCAAGGGTCCATCGAGCCCAGCATCCTGTCCACGACAGCGGCCAATCCAGGCCAAGGGCACCGGGCAATCTTCCCAAACGTACAAACATTCTATACATGTTATTCCTGGAATTTTGGAGTTTTCCAAGTCCGTTTAGTAGCGGTTTATGGACTTGTCCTTTAGGAAACCGTCCAACCCCTTTTTAAACTCTGCTAAGCTAACCGCCTTCACCACTTTCTCCGGCAACGAATTCCAGAGTTTAATTACACGTTGGGTGAAGAAACATTTTCTCCGATTTGATTTAAATTTACTACACTGTAGTTTCATCGCATGCCCCCTAGTCCTAGTATTTTTGGAAAGCGTGAACAGAAGCTTCACATCCACCTGTTCCACTCCACTCATTATTTTATATACCTCTATCATGTCTCCCCTCAGCCGTCTCTTCTCCAAGCTGTATAGCCCTAGCCTCTTTAGTCTTTCTTCATAGGGAAGTTGTCCCATCCCCGCTATCATTTTAGTCGCCCTTCGCTGCACCTTTTCCAATTCTACTATATCTTTCTTGAGATGCGGCGACCAGAATTGAACACAATACTCAAGGTGCGGTCGCACCATGGAGCGATACAACGGCATTATAACATCCTCACACCTGTTTTCCATACCTTTCCTGATAATACCCAATATTCTATTCGCTTTCTTAGCCGCAGCAGCACACTGAGCAGAAGGTTTCAGTGTGTTATCGACGACGACACCCAGATCCCTTTCTTGGTCCGTAACTCCTAACGTGGAACCTTGCATGACGTAGCTATAATTCGGGTTCTTGTTTCCCACATGCATCACCTTGCACTTGCTCACATTAAACATCATCTGCCATTTAGCCGCCCAGTCTCCCAGTCTCGTAAGGTCCTCTTGTAATTTTTCATAATCCTGTCGCGATTTAACGACTTTGAATAACTTTGTGTCATCAGCAAATTTAATTACCTCGCTAGTTACTCCCATCTCTAAATCATTTATAAATATATTAAAAAGCAGCGGTCCTAGCACGGACCCCTGAGGAACCCCACTAACTACCCTTCTCCATTGTGAATACTGCCCATTTAACCCCACTCTCTGTTTCCTATTCTTCAACCAGTTTTTAATCCACAATAGGACATTTCCTCCTATCCCATGACCCTCCAATTTTCTCTGTAGCCTTTCATGAGGTACCTTGTCAAACGCCTTTTGAAAATCCAGATACACAATATCAACCGACTCCCCTTTGTCCACATGTTTGTTCACTCCTTCAAAGAATTGAAGTAAATTGGTCAGGCAAGATTTCCCCACACAAAAGGTTCTCAGGTTCAGAGCCCGTGGGGCCGGGCTCTGGAGCAAACGTGAGCCCTTGGGCTGCTGACGAGGAGCGACACAGCAGGCAAAACCCACCAACCAATGCTGGGCAAGCACACCGGCACCGGCAGGGACTGCAGGCACGCCCAGCGAGCCAGAACACACGGACTGGAATCCCCCGGACTGAAGGACACAGGACTAGAACACTGGACTGGAATCCCCCGGACTGGAGGACACAGGACTGGAACACTGGACTGGAACACACCGGACCAGAACACATAGGACTTACCAGATACCGGATGACACAGGGACCAGAACTAGAACAAGCTGCAAACAGCAGTACTCCTAAATCCTAAACTGACATAAGTGCTCCCAAGCCCTAACCAACTGAAGAACTCCAAACAGAAGCCAACAAAAGTGTTCCTAACAATAAACCAACAAAAGGACTTCCTAAGCCCTATACTAACAGAAGTGCTACCAATAGCACCACTAGGAAAAGAAGGGGAGCCACAGGGAAAGAGCAGGGAACCTAAACACATAAACTAGCACAGGTGCTCCTAAGCACCAAGCACAACAGCTCTACAACCCTAAACTAACTACGGTGCTCCTAAGCACCAAACTACCAGCAGAGCTCCTAGCACTAAAAGGGAAGACAGGGGAGCCAAAAGGGAAAAAACAGGGAAGCTAAACACAGAAGACAGCAGTGCTTCCAAAGCACTAAACACAACAGAGCTTCCAAAGCCCCAAACACAGAAGTGCTTCTAAAGCACCAAACCCAGAAGTGCTTCTAAAGCACCAAACACAGAAGTGCTACTAAAGCACCAATCACAGTAGTGCTTCCAAAGCACCAAAAGGGAAAGCAGGGGAGCCACAAGGGAAAAGCAGGGAAGCTAACACAGATCAAAAGTGCACACTGCACTACCAGTAACCTGGACCTAAAGCAAACGACTAAGCAAACGTTGCAAAGGCCCTGAAGGGAAGAACACCACTTCCCTATCAAGGCCCTGCCTGCTGATGTCACCACTGCTAGACACAGGCAGGCAGCATACTGAAACAGAGCTAGAGCTAACTCAGGCTTAACCCCCACAGCTGCAGTATAGCAGAGCAATTAGAGCCATGCTGGAAGCAACCAGCACACAGAGGCAGCTAGCTCAGGTAGCACACACAGCTGCAGTATAGTAAAGCAATTAGGGACATGCTGCTGGAAGCAGCCAGCACAGAGAGACAGAGCTAGGTCAGAAAGGACAGACTGAAGAAACAGAAGCCAGCTAAGAAGCTGACCACCAGAAATAAGGTAAGTTTGAGAGGGGTTCTGACCACAATCATGACATGTTATAACTCATGAATAAGCACACGAACTTATAGATGTCCTCCTACACTGCAAAGCATGATTGTAACTCCACCAAACTGTGAACCAAAACTTGTTTTTGGATACTAGTGGGATACAAGAATGCATAAAAAAATAACTAAAAAACAAATAATTAAAGTAATGAATACTTGGGCTGTACCC
This sequence comes from Microcaecilia unicolor, assembly GCF_901765095.1. Classification (NCBI taxonomy): domain Eukaryota; kingdom Metazoa; phylum Chordata; class Amphibia; order Gymnophiona; family Siphonopidae; genus Microcaecilia; species Microcaecilia unicolor. The sequence continues at coordinate 129,115,736 of NC_044037.1, forward strand.
ATACTGAGGTACATTGCTGGTTTTAGTAAATTCGACACGTGGAGGGGCATAATTGAATGGGGCGCCCAGGTTTTCCTGAGGGCGTCCTTGCAGGACATCCCCGCGAAGGAGCGGGGAAACCCGTATTATCGAAACAAGGTGGGCGTCCATCTTTCGTTTCGATAATACGGTCGGGGACGCCCAAATCTCAACATTTAGGTCGATCTTAGAGATGGTCGATCTAAATGTTAAGATGGTCGACCTTAGAGATGGTTGTCCACGGTTTTTGGCCATAATGGAAACTGAGGACGCCCATCTAAAAAAAACGACTAAATCCAACTCATTTGGCCGTGGGAGGAGCCAGCATTCATAGTGCACTGGTCCAACTGACATGTCAGGACACCAACCGGGCACCCTAGGTGGCACTGCAGTGGACTAACTGATGCACTAACTGAACGGAAAAAGCCCTTCCCTTACAGATCCCTTAGCGATTCGGAAAGGAATGGGCATGCATGAAGGAAATCGCATGCAAATGAGCTGCTCACTGTTAGCTCATTTGCACACGATTTCCTTATGCGTGGCTGCTCTGCGCATTCCAAAAATGGCTTCATACATGCAGACAAGTTGCATGTATAATAGCCGTCTACAACTTTAAATAAATTGCCATCTACAACCTTAGAAAAATACAAGTCTAGGTGAAAATGTCCAAGTGCTTGTCAGGGATGTCTTTTTTTTTTTTTTTTTTTTTTTAGAGTATGGGTGAAGGATGTCCTTCGCTATGCCTCTATCCCTGCATCGGCAGTTGAGGACGTCCTTTGCTATGCCTCTGTCCCTGCAATGGCAGTTGAGGACGTCCTTTGCTATGCCCTGTCCCTGCGATGACAGTTGAGAACGTCCAACATGTGGATGTTTCTGTGAGAAGGACGTCCAAGCCTGCTATGCCTCCGACACCCCCTTTATTTATTTGGATTTTGGATCGCAAGTAGCAGCAGTGGGATTTGAACCAGCCACTCCCTTGAAATTTGGCCGTGTGTGTGTGTATCCCCAAAATGTTTGAAAGAAGGACATCCACACTTTCGCTATGCCTCTCCTGACACACACATACTTCCCCTCCCAGGGACCTGCATACTGCTGTGATGGACCTGAGTATGACATTTCAGGCTGGCAAAAAAAGTTTTTTAAAGTTGTTTTCTTCAGGGTGGGAGGGGGTTAGTCACCACTGGGGGAGTCAGGGGAGGTCATCCCCGATTCCCTCCGGTGGTCATCTGGTCAGTTGAAGGGGTGAACAAACATGTGGATAAAGGTGAGCTAGTTGATATTGTGTATCTGGATTTTCAGAAGGTGTTTGACAAAGTACCTCATGAAAGACTCCAGAGGAAATTGGAGAGTCATGGGATAGGCGGTAGTGTTCTATTGTGGATTAAAAACTGGTGAAAAGAAAACAGAGAGTAGGGTTAAATGGTCATTATTCTCAATGAAGAAGGGTAGTTAGTGGAGTTCCCCAGGGGTCTGTGCTGGGACCGCTGCTTTTTAACATATTTATAAATAACCTACAGATGGGAGTAACTAGTGAGGTAATTAAATTTGCTGATGACACAAAGTTATTCAAAGCCGTTAAATCGCGGGAGGATTGTGAAAAATTACAAGAGGAACTTACGAGTCTGGGAGACTGGGCGTCTAAATGGCAGATGACGTTTAATGTGAGCAAGTACAAAGTAATGCATGTGGGAAAGAGGAACCCGAATTATAGCTACGTCATGCAAGGTTCCATGTTAGGAGTCACCAGTGGTGTGCTGGAGCCGGCTTGCAAGAGCTGGTTGTTAAATTTTGCTCCGACTTGCGAGCCAGTTGTTACTATGTGCGAGCCGGCTCTCCTCCCTCCCTCCCTCTGGATCCGGTCCCTCACCTGAGTCGCCTTGTCCATCGAATTCTTCGGGGCAGGCAGTCTTGCCTGCCCGCTGCCGGTGCTGACCCTCCCTTGCTGCCGGTTTGCTCTTTAAAAATGGCTGCCGAGACTTCTGCTGAAGTCTTGGAGGCCGCCCTTGTAAGTCTCAGCGGCCATTTTGAATAGCGATCCGGCAGCGGGGGAGAGTCAGCGCCGGCAGCGGGCAGGCAAGACTGCCTGCCCCGAAGTATTCGATGAACAACTCGGGAGGGGGTGGATGGAGGGCAGGGGAGAGGAGGGGAGAGAGAAGAAATGCTGGACATGGATGGAGGGGAGGGAAGAGTGAGGAAGGAGATGAGATGAGGGAAAAGGAAGAGAGGAGAAAAACTGCACATGGATGAAGAAAATAGGCAGAAGCTGGATCCACTGGACAGTCAAGTCTGCGGAGGACCAAAAATGAAGAAGAAAGGAGGAAAGGAAAGAAATAAATGGAAAGGAAGCCCTGGAAACGGAGTTAAGAGGACAGATAGCAGCAGAATCGGATACTGGGCCAGCATGATCAGAAAAACAGTCACCAGACAACAAAGGTAGAAAAAAATCATTTTATTTTCATTATAGTATTTGGAATATGTTCACTTTGAGAATCAGGTGCTCAACATTAAAAGTTTATATTTATTTACTTACTTATGGCATTTTATTGCACATTAAACATGAATTAGATTGGAACCTGGGATCATTAAATTTTTTTTTTCCTGGAGTAATGCATTGCCACCCCTCCCCCCAAGCTCTCTCCCCGGCTATAGCCAGCTCTGCAATTTTGGGGGGGGGGGGTGGCGCAGAGGGGGACCATGGGGCGCAGAGGGGGACCATGGGGCACAGAGGGGGACCAGGGGGGTGCAGAGGGGGCCTGGGGAGATAGCCTGTTATTAAACATTTACCAGCACACCACTGGGAGTCACGGACCAAGAAAGGGATCTAGGTGTCGTCGTTGATGATACTTTGAAACCTTCTGCTCAGTATGCTGCTGCGGCTAAGAAAGCAAATAGAATGTTAGGTATTATTAGGAAAGGAATGGAAAACAAAAATGAGGATGTTATAATTCCTTTGTATCGCTCCATGGTGCGACCGCACCTCGAATACTGTGTTCAATTCTGGTCGCCGTATCTCAGAAAAGATATGGTGGAATTAGAAAAGGTGCAGAGAATGGCGACGAAAATGATAAAGGGGATGGGACAACTTCCCTATGATGAAAGGCTAAAGTGGCTAGGGCTCTTCAGCTTGGAGAAAAGGCGGCTGAGGGGAGATATGATAGAGGTCTATAAAATAATAAGTGGAGTTGAACGGGTAGATGTGAAGCGTCTGTTCACGCTTTCCAAAAATACTAGGATGAGGGGGCATGCGATGAATCTACAATGTAGTAAATTTAAAACGAATCGGAGAAACATTTTCTTCACTCAACGTGTAATTAAACTCTGGAATTCGTTGCCAGAGAATGTGGTCAAGGCGGCTAGCTTAGCGGAGTTTAAAAAAGGTTTGGACGGCTTCCTAAATAAACGGGGAAAATCCACTATTTCTGGGATAAGCAGTATAAAATGTTTTGTACTTTTTGGGATCTTGCCAGGTATTTGTGATCTGGATTGGCCACTGTTGGAAACAGGATGCTGGGCTTGATGGACCTTTTGTCTTTCCCAGTATGGCAATACTTATGTACTTATGTACTATTGTAATCAAACAAAATGTGGAATCAAGATACTCTGAATTACCATTTGAAAGTTTCCTGGAGTTAAAAACTCTTTTAAGCATCTAATAATTTTTAATTTTATATATCTCATTGTTAGAGTCTGATCTAAAATCACCCCTAGTGATTTAATCTTTTGAGTGAAATAAATCTGTACATCTGCAATTACACAAAATTTAGGAAAGGACAAAACTAGATGACTACTCAGAAGCATCACCTGGGTCTGGTTCATATTCAGTTTTAACCGATTGCTTCGCAACTATAGAGTTATTGAAAAAGTTTTAAAAATCAATTGCCTTTGAAAAGGGTCCTACTTAAAAAATAAACTGCACATCATCAGCATAGATGTCTCATGGATAAGAAAATTTGAAACCAATCATAGACAGTACCACCTATATACCAATCTCCTTTAATTGCTGTATCAAGATTGTATGGTCAATACTATCAAAGGCAACTGAAATATCTAATGATACAAATATAAAGCAAGTCTCTCTGTCAAATCCAGCATGAACAGTATCTAGTAAAGACATTAGTAGTATATCGGTATCATGCTCACTGCAAAACCTGAATGTTTGTTTTAAAAAATCAGTCAATTGATCGTAAATACATTTTTCTATCACTTTAGTCAAAAATGTCAAGTTAGAAATAGGTCTTTAGTTACAAATCAAACTCACATCTAAGGTAGGATTCTTTAACAAACATTTCATTGAAGCTTTTTTCAAAGAAGGAGGCATGATACCTTCCGACAGAGATTTGTTTACAATATAGTGTATGTCTGAGAAAGATACATTTTTAAAATTCCTTTTATAATGGAGAGGTGACTGCTGTCTAAAGGACAGCTAGAGTTCTTAATTCTCTTAAGGCGTGTCACAATCTGCTCTAAACTTTGTTGTTTAAAGGATATCCAATATGGATTTGGATCCGAAATAAAATGAAGTTCAGATGAAAATGAGAGTAATTGAAACTTATGATTTATATTTTGTACTTTTTCTACCAGGCCTAATGCCATATCCTGCAAAGAGATTTGTTTTACATTATTTTGATTAACTCTATCCATCCTTGTCAATTTAGTAACTGTGACAAAAAACTCTCTCAATTGAGAGGAAGATTCTTCAATACGCTTGTTATAGTATTCCTTTTTTGTTGAACATACTGCTGAACAATATTGTTTCTATACAAATTAAATGCCTCCAAGTTTGGCAAACTTGGGTATTTGCTCCATTCACGTTCATAGTTATGTAAGGGAACATTTTTTCATTCTCAGATCATAATTATACCAAGGAGCTCTATTATGTCATTTACTCACTGCCATCTCTTTTGAAGCTACAAGATGAGTCCATACTGGGCAAAGGTACTACTACTACTACTACTTAACATTTCTAGAGCGCTACTAGGGTTACGCAGCGCTGTACAATTTAACAAAGAGAGACAGTCCCTGCTCAAAGAGCTTACAATCTAATAGACAAGTGAACGGTCGGTCCGATAGGGGCAGTCAAAGGTACTAATATAGATCGCCGCCACAACCAGGATCTTTGGTCTGTTTAGATAAAGCTTCAACAGATATATTCTTAGAGCTAAAAGGATCTGGAAAGCTGGCAAACAAAACATTTTTTATTCACTTTGCATTATATATATTATCAGAAATTGTTTTTAGTTTAAATAGGCAATCAAGCAGTTATGTTCTAATTGGACAAGCAGAGAGGAAATGGATCATATCTCCTGTGTTGGTAAGATGTCAGGCTGTGAACCTGGTAAGCAACAAGTGAGAGGCTGAGATCTGCAGAACTCCAGTGGAAGGGGAATCATGGCAGATTACAAGCACAAAGAAGCAAATGGAATATTAAATAAAAGTTATTGTTGCAATCTAGTGAGGGAGGAGAATGACAATGTGGCCATGTTTCGCCTGAATAAGCTGTGTCAGGGGCAAACTGTTGATTCAAACATAAAAATCACAAAAATCAATTACATAGAACTAAAAGATAATAATATTAAAATTAAACATGCAGATATTACATGTGTATTAGGAAATGGAAATCATAAACTAATCAGAGACAAACAGCTGTGGTAGTGTCAGAATCACAAAACTCAAGCTGCAAGGTAATAGAGAAGTTGTATCATAAAATTGAATGTAAGGATAATATCATTAAAATCTATGAATCAACATAATAGGCATATTAAGAATAACACAAGCAAATAAAATACATCCAGATGTGGTGATTAGAATTGTGAAAGCACCTCTGCAACAGGAATACTAGCTTGCTGAACATACAAGCTTATATGCACCTTTTAAGGACAAAGGTAACAACAAACTAGGGGCTTACCTTACTAAAATCTTTGAATGGACTGCATTGCCTCAGGTATAAGTACCTGTATACAATATGTAAGCCGCATTGAGCCTGCCATGAGTGGGAAAGTGCGGGGTACAAATGTAACAAATATATATATATATATAAAATATCAAGCAGAAATTTTCATGAAGCACCATATGTGGCTGTGCTACATGAACTTTATCTTACCACCACATCACTTTGTATTTGTTCACCGGAGTCTGCAAACGCATCTCCGGAACTATGTAAGCCACATTGAGCCTGCAAATAGGTGGGAAAATGTGGGATACAAATGTAATAAATAAATAAATAAATAAATAAATGATTTTAACAAAGGACCAGTATGGTAACGTGAAAGAAAGTGGGCCCTGGAGTCAGGATAAACTGGAGCCAGACAGCGGGTGAAAGTGAACAAAATAATATTTACTTAAGGTATGGGTCCTGTTGAATTCACAGGTGGGAGAAGAAAAGTAACATAACACTGGTTCTTAGGTATAAAAATGTCCTTCCATGGCCTGTTCCTACAGGGCTATGTCATGCACTATGGTCTCTCAGCTCTGGTCTGGCTCCTAAGTACAGTCTTTAGCGATCAACATAGGCTGGCTGGCATCCAGTTGGGTCAAAGATATTGGGTTGCAAGGTTCCAAGTTGAACTTGGTCTACCTGAATCTATCAGAGTACCTGAATGTTATTCACCTTGAGCTACTACTGAAAAAGGTGTGCGCAAAATCTAAATAAATAAATAAATAAAAAATAAATAAATAAATAAATAAATAAATAAATAAATACCTGACTGTTGTGGTTGCATTTCACAGATACATGGTGGAGGCATATGCAGTCAAGCATCACTGCTTCCCTCTGGGACTCCTTAACCTAGCTGTGCTCTGAGCTTTTATACTTCCTGGACTATGCCCTCCTGGCTCCACTCCTCCTATGTCACTTCCCCCCCTAGGCAGGACTATGAGTCTTAAGGTGGTTCTGCCACTATAAGGCGTATCCTTAAGTGGAAGTGACAGCATCCTATTGATTCCCTCATATAGTGTTCTGATAGGCTCTATTCTCAGGGATTAGCAGGTAAATAACCAGAGTATAGAACATCACTATGAAGATTCAGAACTCTTAAACCAAAATCATCTTTAATGTACAATGAAACAAAGGAAATGACAAGTTACTTGTGTTGGACAAGAGTCTCTGCTTTGCAGAAGTTGGAGTCTGGGAGAGTAGATGCTGTGAATACTTTTAAACTGCTAAAAAAACGTGGTTATTTTATAGTAGCTTAAATAGAGAGTTTACAACAAGGTACAGCAAGTCAGCTTAAAGTTCTTAGAAAAAGCATGCTGCAGACAATCTCTCAAACCCAATGGATAGAGAAGGGGAAGGCTACAACCCAGCATACACAGGGGCAAGGGTCAGCCAATAGGAAAAATCCCATAAAGCATAAGGAACTGGGACATGTGCTCAGGAAAAGCCTATCATAGAGCACCACAGGAAGACTAGGATTTGTAGTCCATAAGCACTTTCTGCCTTAAGGGCACAAGCACATTAAACTGTTACATAATGTCCAACAGGTACACAACATATACCCTGCCTTCATGCAAACACTCCCTGCCTGTCAGGGCTCTCACCCAGTCTCTGAAATTGTGAGCCCTTGGGCCACTGCCAAGGAGTGGCAGCGGCAGGCAAATCACCCAAGCAGAAAGCAGTGCTGAACACAACAGGCAGGAACCACAGAATATAACTAGAAGAGGCTTTAATAGTAGACAGTAACAATATCCAGTAGCACAGCAAAGTCAAAGGGCAGGCAGCAAACACGGGTAATCCATAAACTAACCAGAGTCTTTTAGGCAGGCAGAAAGCAAAATCAAAGTCCAGGTCCAGGCAAAGGGTCAAACACACAGGAAACTTACAGAGCAGGAACTCCAACAAACCAACAGGAACTCGAGATGACCTTTGATACCAAGGCAAGGCAAGCAAGGCTCCCAGAGGCTAATAAGCCCCTCAGCAGCTGACCCACAGCTGCAGTAAATCACCAGCCAAGTAAGGTTGCTGTTCCAGGACAAACCAGCAGAGCAAGTCTGTCAACCTGGAAAATCCGGACCGGACTCACTGAAGTCTGGAACATGGAAGACAGCAGAAAACAGTCCATAGCAGCCACCAGTTCTGGCCACCAGAGGGCAAGGAGAGCACCCACATGGAAAACAGTCACAAACGTGACACTGCCTGGTTTCAGTATATACCACTATTTAAATTTTCCAACTGAACCACACTACAGGTGTGGCAGTCATTGCCATTATCTGCGATGGGTCGTATTGCCCTCTACAATATGGTATTGGCACCCAAGTGGACATATATTTTGCAGATGTTGCCCATATTGCTTAGCCGACAGGATAAGCTTTTGGTAACGCGGCTGGTGCCGCGTTGCATATGGCAGGGAAAGAGAGCGCGGGTGGCGGCAGCCCAGTTGTATTTACCTCGGAACCAGGGAGGCTGGGGACTTTTGAATGTTAAGTTACTGTCTGTAGCGATCAATATGAGACATATCTCCGACTGGTTCCGGAACACGAGTCATTTTTCCTGCACAGCGGAGGAGAAATGGTTGTTGGGACCAATGCATGTTAGCAATTGGTTGCATGGCCATGCCCGTATGCTCCGCGCACCCGGCTGCTATGCAGTCATATTTCACCCGTTGAAGAGGGTGTGGAGGTGGGTGTGTCGCTTCTTTGGGATCTCGTCATCTTCTTCTCCCTTACTGCCGCTTCAGGGTAATCCAGGGTTCCCGTCTGGTTCGTCCTCTGCCCAATTTGTGGCCTGGGCGGCGAGAGGGGCGCATTTCTTGCATCAGTTGTATATGGAGGAGGGCACTTTGAAATCGTTGGAGGACTGGCAGGCGGAGTTTGGGGCTGTGCCCAGGGATTTCTTTGCGTGGTTTCAGTTGAGGCACTATATCAGGTCGCTTCTGGTGGCGTCCCTGACCCAGGGGGTGTGGGAGAGGTTGCTTACTGTATATGCCCTGGATGCACAGCTGGCAGTTCCTTCTTAAATATTTTCATATGTGTTTGAGGGAGCAACTGGGGGAGGTAGATTATGAGAAGACAGCTGATCAGTGGAATAGGGAGTTATCACTTCGTCTTCGGGGTGAACATTTGAAAACTTATATTCTGAATATTCCGAAGTTAACCGAGAGTGTGACGCTGCGGGAAACTCTTTATAAGTTTGTGATGCGAGTGTATATTTCACCACATAGAGCGATGAGAGCAATCATGCGTGAAGATGATAAGTGTGCCAAGTGCGGCCACTCCCCAGTAGACCTTGGCCATATGTTTTGGCATTGTCCGCCTGTTTTGCAATTCTGGAAGTTGTGTGGCCATGTTTCAGCTCTCTGGGGAGTTGCCTGGAGGGCCCATGCATTACAATTATTTGATCAATTTTACCTCTCTGTGCAGAGAGTCCAGGGGTTAAAACCTTTTCTGAAGCGGTCAGTCCTCTTGGGCAAAAAGGTAATTCTCCAGCACTGGATAGGAGTGGAGCCGCCTACCATTCAGCAGTGGCGGGCTAGGATGATACATTTATGTGCATTGGAGTACCGGGGGGGGGGGGGGGGGTTAGAGACCTAGCCTCGAACACGGGGGAAGCATATTGTCAGAGGTGGTCACCATTTTGGGACTCGTTAACTCCAGTAGCACGCAGTAGAATCTTGAATTCGTAAGGGTATATCATGGAGCATGGGGAAGGGGGGATGGGGGGAGGGTTACGGGGAGGTGGCGTTCTGTTGGTTTTACGTGTGTACAAGGTAGAGGTGTGGTGGGTGTGCCGAGGGCTATAAGAGTCAAGGTCCTTGGTGCTCCGATTTGTACAACATGCCTCTGTGTCTCATGTTCTTGCCTTTGGTTCTGTTTATTATTTGGAAAATTGCAATAAAAAGATTCAAACATAAATTTTCCAACTACCAATAACACAAAGTCCATAAACAAAGCTGGGTCTTGAAGGTTGACAACTTCTTGTTTATCACCGGTTCACTGTAGCTCAGGTGACTTCTCTTTTGCGGTCTTGCAGGAGCTGAAATGAGAGACAGACAACACAAACAACATAAAAGAGAAAAAGTCTCTGGAGTGGACAGTGGTATACCATGTCTTCATCTCTTTGTGGTGTGAATCACTGGCTCAGTGATGACTCTGTTGAAGAAGTTCTTTGTCTTCAAGAGAAGTCTTGTGTCGAAGTTCCCAGGTGGTGCCAAGCTGTCATTGATGATCTGTAGTTCTGTATCTCTGATGGCACGTTGGTAGATGTCTGCTCTTTTATCAGCTGGTTGATGAGATGAAGATACAATGTTGGTGGCAAGAAAAAGATCCGGCATGAGGACCGATCACTGCAGTACACCACTGATAACATCCCTTTCCTCAGAGCAGACTCCATTTACCACTACCCTCTGTGCGGTACACCACTAATAATATCCCTTTCCTCAGAGCAAGCTCCATTTAAAACTACCCTCTGTCTCCTTCCATTTAACCAGTTTTTAACCCAGTCAGTCACTTTAGATCTCATACCAAGGGCGCACAGTTTATTGATTTGTCACCTGTGTGGAACCGTGTCAAAGGCTTTGCTAAAATCTAAGTATACCACATCTAGCACCCCTCCCATGTCCAACTGTTTGGTCATCCAGTCAAAGAAATCAATCAGATTTATCTGACATGACCTGCCTGTAGTAAAACCATGCTGCCTTGAAGCATTTCCATTAGTTTACTCACCATTGAGGTCAGACTGACAGGTCTGTAATTCCCAACCTCCTCCTTCTGCTCTTGTGCAGAGAGATCACATTTGCCCTTCTCCAGTCCTCTGAGACCACTCCAGACTCTAAGGAAGCATTGAAGAGGTCAGACAGCAGAGCCAAAAGAACTTCTCTGAGTTCCTTGAGTACCCTCGGAATTATCCCATCAGGCCCCACTGCTTAGTCTACTTTTAGTTTAGCTAGCTCCTCATGAACACAGTCTTCTGAGAGTTGGTCCCGGTCTACTATACATCTATCTCCATTAGAATTTGTTTTCTGTGGTCCTACCCAGGGTCTTTCATCCGTGAACACAGAACAGAAATAATTGTTGAGCAGTTCAGCTTTATCCATATCAGCTTCTACATATTCCTCCCCCTCAGCTTTGAGCCTCACAATACTATTATGGCACTTCCTCTTGTCACTTAGATATCTGAAAAATGTCTTGTCCCACCGTATCAGCTATCTTTTCTTCCATTTGCCTCTGCACTTTCCTGATGGTTTTTCCAGGTTCTCTTAGCTTTTTCAGGTATTTTCCCCTGTCTTCCTCTTTCTGAGTTATCTTGTAACATATGAAGGCTAACCTTCTTTCCCTTACCTTTTCAGCTACTACGATTGAGAACCATAGTGGTCTTCTTTTCCTCTTACTTGTATGTAATTTTCTAAGGTTTGTCGACTTTACATTAGCTCCTTTCAGGTTTGCCTACTGATGTTCTGTTTCCTTCAGCTGTTCCCATCTGACTAATTCTTCCTTAAAAAAATTCCCCCATCTTGGCAAAGTTAACTCTTTTGAAATCTAGGACCTTCAATCTTGAATAAACCCTCTCCTCCTGTGTCTTCATATTGAACCATACCATTCGGTGATCACTAGATGCAAAATGATCTCCCACCGTAACATCAAACATTCTCCCCATTTGTAAGCACCAGGTCTAGAATAGCTCCATCCCCCATTGGTTCCATTACCCTCTAGTGGAACAAATCTTCCTGTAGAGAATCCAAGATCCCTTTGCTTCTAGATGACCCTGCAGCAGGGATGTACCCAATCAACATCTGGCATATTAAAATCACCTATGAGTAGTATTTCCACTTTCCAAGCTATCTTGTTAATGTCTTTCAATTAAGTCTCTTTCCATTTCTTGTGATTGTGAGGGAGGCCTGTATATCACACCAATTTAAATACTTTTTCCATTCCCTTTTTCCAGATTAACCCACAGTGCTTCTTCCTTACCCCATATGTCTTGCAATTCTGTCACTTTAATATTATTCCTAACATATATTGCCACTCCTCCACCCTTTTTTCCTACCCTGTCCTTCCTGAATAGATCATAGCCTGATATAACTATATCCCAGTCATGGTTCTCCATGAACCACGTCTCCCTGACCGCCACTAAATCCAGATCAGCTTCTAACTTTGTAGCCTCTAGATCTAGAAATATGTATACAAGGTTCTCCAGATGTTACTTTTTCCTCCCCTTTTCTATAAAGGTATTTGATGTCTTACTTTTCAGCAAATTTAGTTTAAAGCCCTCTTTAGTTTAGCCAGTCTGCTACTGAAGACACTTTGTTTCTTCCTTGAAAGATGGACACCATCACTGCTCAGTAGCTCTTGGAAAATCATCCCATGGTCTAGGAAACTGAAGCACTCACATTGGCACCATCCACGCAGCCACACATTCAGCCCCAGGATGCGAGCTTCATTCATTTTGCCTTTACCTTCAACAGGAAGGATCGATGAGCATACTGCCTGTGCACCTAGGTGCTTCACCCTCTGACCCAGAGCCATGAAATCACATTTGATATGTTTAGCAGGATACTTAGCATTATAATTTGTGCCACTATGGATGAGCAGGATAGGATAGTATTGATTAGGCTTGATGAGTCTTGACAAACTTTCTGCTACATCTCAAATCTTGGCACCAGGCAGACAGCACACCTCCCTGGACATCATATCTGGTCGGCAGATGGGCGCCTTAGTACCCCTTAGAAGAGAATCACCAACTACCACTACCTTTCGCTTCTTATTGGCCACTGATCCAACTGCTTTGGGATTTTTGATCATTGTTTCCTCCTGTTCTCGAGATGTTTTCATCTCTTTTGCCTCTAGGGCTGTGAACCGATTCTTCAGTTCAACAGAAGATGAAGTTGGGGGGTTGATTTTGCAAGATCTGGTGACCTGTGTCCATCTGTCCTCTTTCTGCTCAAGATCTCCTCTCCCTTTGCTGGATACCCCCAATGTTTCAACATGAATCTCCAGGATGAATTTCTGGTTGTCACATATTGTCTTGTCACCTCTTCTCTTAGTTCTTGTTCTTTCATGAGGATTTCAATGTCACAGGAATTATCACATCAAATAAGATCCATGCCTTGTACCAAGCATTCAGTCTGGACAGAGGCAGAAGATGTAATGAGAGCAGCAGCCTTAGGGGCACAATATTTCTTTGCCATATGTCAAATGTAGTGATGATTTACACCCTATATGTGTGTAAACAAAGAAACTGACACCTGTTATAAAAAGAATAATCAAAATATTTTATTTTTTCAACTGTTCTCCGTCGAACAGAGGCAAATGAGGAACACTCATTTGGAAGCAAAGTCTGCTTATATAATATATTTTTAGCTATAATAGAGATATATATATATATATATGCTTATCAGTAATACAGAGATATATATTTGCTCAGCTTTGATATTGCTTTGCTTAAGTCACATATATGCTGCTCTGTTTATATTCACTTTCTTTCACACTGAACCCAATGTGTACGTCATCAACCCTCTCTCTTTGAAGCTTGTTTTCACATTACATTTCTTATCTACAAACACATTCTTTCTGTCCAGCAAAGACTGTCTCCCCTCCCCCTTACACTGTCTCTGCTTCACACAAGGTTACCCAGCTCCAGGCTGATTCTATGACTCCCTTATTATTCTCACAGGTTTATGACTCATATCTCGTTTGCCTTAATGCTTACATTCCACTGACCATAGGAACTTTATATTTTCCTCATTATAACAAATCCTCCCTTGAACCTTGTAGAGCAAGGTTCACCAAAAGTTTCATGGTTATAGTTTTCATCACTGTTAGACTGGGCATCATCCTATAAATAGGTAACACCTCAGGCCATCCTGGCAATGACAAACATTTTCTATCAAACCACAGAACTTTCGGGAGTCATCAGTAACCCAGAACAGTTTGGTTCATAGTCACTGGTATCAGGTATTATATTTTGTATCTGAGTTACCATGGTCATTTTCAATGAATCTTGACATGTTCGTCTCCAGCAACTAAGTAAACAAGGCAAACAACATAATAAGAGTCCTGCAACACATATGAAAACAATACATCCAGTCACAATCCCTCTTAACCATGGACCTAATCCTCCAAACCAATTTTTTATGGTATCCCACCATGACGTGTCCAATATCCCTTCATAATCACTTACTTGAATTCTTGCTAGAGAAAGAATGCGCTGCATTGCATTTTTAACAATTATTGATTGATTTCTAATAACTGAACAACACGATGTATCATTCACTATGCCGCATACTCCTCCAGATTGGGCTAACATAAAATCAACTGCCATGCGTGTGTGCATTGCATATCTCGCTGTATCATCAATTTCTTCTTGAAGTGCTGTTATAGCTATGTCTAATTCATGTGTTACAACATGTAATAGTGATTGTAAGCGTCTGATTGACATACCCATTTCAGCTGCAATGGCAGATCCTGCAAATGGAAGCCATCCAGTGGCTGACAAGGCATCTAGACGTTTCTTGGTCATAGGATATGTACTGTTAATATAATCTAATGCTAATTGTAAAGCTTGATCATCTCCTGTTAAAGCACTAAAGGAGGTACTGGAAACATCTCTTTTACTTCGTTTCTGACTATTAGAACCATGTGATGTGGCATTTAATGGAATGATCAAATCAAATAAATTTAGTTGAACAAGAGTGCAGAACTTATAACATGATGGAAGATAAGTGTACAGGATATTATCACATAACAAATAATCCCCTAACCGTAAAGACTGTAGAGAAGTTAGGTTATGATATAAAGCATATGTTTGAGAAAAAGGAAAAATAGGATTATCTGGTTCCTTAACTGAAGAACAAGCAGTAGGTACAGCAGTAATAGCTTGCATGGAAGAGGCATTAAATTGACATAATGAAAAGAAGAAAGTCAAATTTGTGAGAGTAAGGTTAGTAGAGGTCACATAAGAGGTTGTCAGTGTCCGGTGACAAGTTGTTTTGTTAGCACAGGCCATAGATGTTGCAGTCTGATTTATGACATAGGATCCCTGTAACACAGTCCAATTCCGGGATTGTATGTCATAAGTGTAATTACATAAAACATTAGGTATCTTACCCTGAAGTGAACTAGAATTTATCAGACACCAATAGTTTAATGCAGGAATAGTATGAGCAAACAAAGAAGGCAGGCGTTGAGTAGTAACATTGGTCCAATATTGCCTATGCTCATGACCCAGACCCAAATAGCAGGTACCATTACTGAAACAGTTATGAATACCTTGCAACTTAATCATAGTATAAGGGTAAACATGTGCTGGAATGGTAGTTACAGAAGTGACAAGTGGAGTGCAAACAATACAGTTAGTCAGATTAAGAGTCTTTGAGGCATGTTGAATTCTCTCAACATATGTATTGAGTCCATAAGTAAGTCCTACCAGCAGACAGATTACAAAAACCTTCATAATTCTTTTGCACTGATGATGTTGTTAATCAATGCCTTCTGGGGGTACAATGGTGGTTTCTATTTGCTCAGGTGGTCCTGGATCAGGAGCCTTGCGTAAATCAGATAGATGTATCCAGGTGGTATGGTCTGACAATTTTGCTGCTGTGCGAGTTAAATCAGTGATAGTGAATGGTCCCACATAAACTGGATCCTTCCAGGTTTTGTGAGTGAAGTTTTTTCTTAAGACCTGCTGTCCTATGGAAAAGGAAAGAGAGAGATCATCACCTCTGTCCCAATGAGACTGTTTCTGAGTTGGAATAGCTAAAGACTGAACCAGTTCCATAACAGGTTGTAATTGCTGCCAGTAGACTTGCGGCGTATGCAATGGAGTAACAACAGGCGTTCTCATATGTCTGCCTGTTTGTAATTGAAAAGGTGAAATTTTTAATTTACTCAGTGGCGAGCTACGTATAGACATGAGAGCCACTGGAAGTAGATCATACCAATTGTACTTATTATGTGGAGCCACAGACTCCAAGTCATGCAACAATGTTCTCAATTTAGTTTTCAGTATACCATTGTATCGTTCCACCAGACCATTAGAGGTCGGGCTATATACTGACACCTTGCGGTGAGTAATATTCAAGATAGTCTGCAATTCCTGCATAAGTACATTATTAAAATGTGAACCATTATCTGAAACAATTTTATGTGGACAACCATGTGCTGGCATGATATGTCGACATGAGCTGTCTCCTTAGTACAGGGAAATGCTTCCACCCATCTTGAGAAAGCATCGACCCATAAAAGGATATAGCGTTTACCTTGGATGGGGTGAATCATATCAGTAAAGTCAATATGCCATTCAATACCTGGTCCTGTTGGAGTAGGCAAACATCCCGTGGGTATGGCTGGACCTCTACGAGGAATGGTCACAGCACAAGAAAGACATGTTTTAACAATAGATTCCGCCAATTCTCTAAGATTGGGGTTCCAATACAGTAAAGATAAAGAATCTACCAAAGCTGAAATAGAATCATGGTGCTCACTATGTATTGCAGTAAGTTTAGTAATGGCTTCAGCTGTGGACAAACAAGTTTTTCCAGAAGGATATATCCATCCGGTAGAAGTAGAGATACACCCTGTATTTTTCCATATTGCTTGCTCCAATGGTGTGGGGGGTAAAATAGTCTGAGCAGTACTTTTACCAGTGCGTGTAACAACCATGCATAAGGGAATAGCCTGAGAACTAACAACTTCCGTAGCCGCTGTATCAGCAAGCTGATTACCACGGGCTTCAAAACTGTTAGCTCCTGTATGTGCAGGGACCCAAATAAACGCTGTCTTAACCCCTACAGCCTCACGAGCCTGAAGTAAATCAAAAAGCAATTCCCAATAACGGAGGTGCTGTAAAGTTTTACCATTAGATGTAATAAAACCTCTACGTTGCCATTTCAGGAGATGGTACTGCAATGAGCTAATAACATAAGAACTGTCAGAATATATTACAAACAGGGAAACATTTGAAGGTAAAAGTGAAATGAAGTCAGTGAGATCAGACATGAGCTGTTTTGAAAAGACAGTAGGGCTATCAGTAAAACCCTGAGGCATACGCGTCCAGCGGTATCAACCCAAAGTCAGCGAAGTTTGATAAGGTGGGGGCAGCTTATGGCTGTCCTCGTTTGCCTGCATGCGTGCGGTTTCACGTGCTTGTGTATCTATTTTCATTTTATCAGATTAACATGCACAAGAGGTGAACAATTCTTTTGGCTATCTACATACAAAACATAAGGAGTGATAGATGTTTCTTCCTGACCCTCTGCAGCGGGTTTAAAGGAAGGTTCGTTCTTAGACTGAAAAGGTCTCATGATATAATAACAGACAATGCCTAAGCTAGCAAAATACACAGCAAACAATAATATAAATAATGAAAGATACAAGAATAAAAATAAAGAAGCAATTTTTCAAAAGACTTTGCTCCAAAATATACTCACGGTTCAGCTGACTGACAGTCTATAACCTACTCAATCCAGGCTGGCCATTTCTGGAGATCATAGGAAAGAAAGTCACACGATAACCAATCCAAAAACTTAATCCAAATGACGGCAGCCGCGTCCTGCCGCAGGTCGCCAATTTGATGATTTACACCCTATATGTGTGTAAACAAAGAAACTGACACCTGTCATAAAAAGAATAATCAAAATATTTTTATTTTTTCAACTGTTCTCCGTCGAACAGAGGCAAATGAGGAACACTCATTTGGAAGCAAAGTCTGCTTATATAATATATTTTTAGCTATAATAGAGATATATATATATATGCTTATCAGTAATACAGATATATATTTGCTCAGCTTTGATATTGCTTTGCTTAAGTCACATATATGCTGCTCTGTTTATATTCACTTTCTTTCACACTGAACCCAATGTGTACGTCATCAACCCTCTCTCTTTGAAGCTTGTTTTCACATTACATTTCTTATCTACAAACACATTCTTTCTGTCCAGCAAAGACTGTCTCCCCTCCCCCTTACACTGTCTCTGCTTCACACAAGGTTACCCAGCTCCAGGCTGATTCTATGACTCCCTTATTATTCTCACAGGTTTATGACTCATATCTCGTTTGCCTTAATGCTTACATTCCACTGACCATAGGAACTTTATATTTTCCTCATTATAACAGTAGGAGCTTTTTGTACCTGTGGATAAAAAGAAAGCCTACCAAAATCCTAACCCTATTTTTTTCTTTCACCTGGTCTGTAAATTACAGGAAGCAGGTAGTTTTACTGTGAGATCTAAGAACTTGTCCAGATTTACTCTGTTGGTGTAGTTCAATGTACTTCCTTGCCAATTATTGGAATATACAGTGATTTAGCTTAGCCTTCCAGGGTTTAGAATTTTTTTTAAATCTGATTTGTAGTGTATTTGTTTGTAGGCCTAATTCAAGGGAATAATCTTACAAAGTAGAGACCCACAAATAAATCTGATCTCAATTAATAGGTATCAGTTAAGTGACAATGATTTCATGATTATCCTTCCAACAATACTAGTACTGGTAACAGTGCCATTAGGGCCAGATCTCTATAGAATATATTTAAAGAGTATGTCTTCCTTTCCCCTTTTAAAGTGGGTACAAAAGGAAAAGCTTATAGTAAGTTGATGTGCAAGTTTAAGGGAAAGAGAAGATAAACTAATATCCTTCTATTAGATCTAGATACAGGTATAGATAGAGAGATATAGATCTATATATATCTATATGTATGTTAAAAGAGATCCTTTTAATGTAAAACAGGAAAAGCACCTGATAAAAAGCAGAAAGCTGAAGAGTCCCGCAATCAAATGATGTGCTCTCAAACATCTGCAATCTGGGTAGATTAATTGTTGGAGATAGAGAGTGGATTAGGCAAACTATATAGGAAGTGTCACCCTTGGGGTGGATGGGCAGAGGGGGCAGAGTGGGAGGGCCTAAACAACACATAGAATGTGTTAGCTGAGAAACCTATCTCCAATGCTAAATTAAACCACCTTACTACACTGCTGCTTGGCAACAAAAGCCTGCCTCAAAGACCAGGTGACTGCTTTAGAGAAAAAGTAGGGGAGGGGGTAGGAGGCTAATACAAAGTAACTTTTAAAGGCGCAAAGGCACAGATAAATCTCTAGTTTCTACCAAGACCAGTGCTAACAATCAAATATCAGAAATTTAACAGTTTTAAGATAGTATGAGCAGTGCACAAAATACAAGTAAACAGACTTCCTGAGCCCATACGCCATGCGCCCTCCCTGCCCATCTTCAAGTCCTTACTCAAAGCCCATCTCTTCTCCCTTGCTTTTGGCGCCTAACCACCTTCCCTACATAGCTTATAACCTTTAGATTGTAAGCTACCTACATTGACTACATAAGTTGTAAGTTACCTACACTGACTACATAGTTTGTAACCTTTAGATTGTAAGCTCTCTTGAGCAGGGACTGTCCTTCCCCATGCTAAAATTGTACAGCGCTGCGTAACTCTGGCAGCGCTATAGAAATGCTAAGTAGCAGTAGTAGTAGTAGTAGTAATTAAGGATCGGTCCTCAGGCCAGCTCTTTTTAACACCTTTGTGAGTGATATTGCGGAAAGGCTACCTGGTAAGGTTTGCCTCTGCGGATGATACCAAACTCTGTAATAGGGTGTACACCCAAGAGGATGTGGATGGCATGAGGAAGGATCTAGCGAAGCTTGAAGAATGGTCCAATAATTGGCAACTAAGATTTAATGCTAAGAAATGCAGGGTCATGCACTTGGATTACAGAAATTCAAGAGAACAGTACAATATAGGTGGTGAAGTGCTTCTATGTACGAAAGAAGAGCTGGACTTGGGCGTGATTGTGTCTGATAGTTTATAGTTTATTTAAAATTTGCTATACCGCTAATGTTAACTAGCAGGACTCAGTGGTTTACAATAGTTAAAAACAATATTAAAAAGAAAAAGAACTACAATTGTTGGTAGGAAAGATACACATCTAGCAGATAAGCAACCTGACAGTAAACAGACTAAGGAGAGGAAAAGATGGGTAAGAGACTTTTAATTAGGACCAAAAAGAAGCAGCAACAGTGCCCAATCCCACAGAAGCAATTTAGGTGAGTATGGACTTTTAATTAGGACCAAAAAGCAGCAGCAACAGTGCCTAATATACAATCTAGGTGATAACGAAGGCTTGAGTAAAAAGCCGAGCCTTTGGGCAGCTCTGAATGCCTTAAAAGAAGGCTCAGCACAAATATGCAAGGGTAGTGAATTCCAAAAAGAAGGGACAGCAAAGAAGAAAGTGTGATTCCTAAAAATTCCAGCTGAGCAAGTTTTGGACCCAATAGACCAAGTCGGTGATCTTTAAAGAATGAAGTAAACGGACAGGAGAATAGGGAATGGTAAGTGAATTCAAAGAGGAAAACCCACCCTGTGTGCTTTAAAAGTAAGTATAAGAAGTTTGAAAATTATCCGTTGTTTAATAGGCAACCAATGAAACTTTTGAAGAAATGGGGACACATGATCCTGATGCTGAGCATGACAAAGCAGTCGAATTGCTGTATTTTGCAGAGATTGGAGTCTTTTTATGTTCAGTCAAGTACAGCCTAGATAGATGATATTACATAATCTAAATGAGATGTAAGTAATAAAAGAATAAGAGAATTAAAAATATCAGCGTTAAAATAGCACCAGGTTAAATGATGCTGATGAAGAATGAAGAACCCATTTTGCAAACATTAGAGAGCTGAGGAACGAAAGTGAGGTGGGAACCTAATATTACCCCCAGGTACCAAAATGAATTGACTGGCTGAATGGTAGACCCAAAGAAGTTCAGAGGAACAGTTGGAGGCGTCGGTCCTCCTGTAAACCAACATCCGTTTTCTCTTTGTTAAGTACTAACCTGTGCTTGGTCAGCCAGTTAGAAATGAGATTTAGACAATCATGTAATAGATCAAGAGCAGGATTAAAATGGTTAGTAGGATAAAGAAGAAAGATCTTAAGGTGACTAAACAGGTAGAAAAGGCAACGGTCAAAGCCAGAAGGATGCTCAGGAGCATAAGGAGAGGGAAGACCAGCAGGAAAAAAGAGATGATAGTGCCCTTGTATAAGTCTCTAATGAGTCCCCATTTAGAGTACTATGTGCAGTTCTGGAGACTGCACCTTCAGAAAGATAAACAGGATGAAGTCAGTCCAGAGGGCAGCTACAAAATTGGACAGATCTCTGTGTCAGGCTATATAAGTTCCAAAGAGTTCTCCATCACTGTAGATGTGCGGTCTGGTTTTAAAAGAAAGTCTGGTCCTAACAACCACGTGGTTTCCATTAGACCAGACACTACCACAATCTACTGGATTTTGGTCAGTTGGCTTTTAATGCCACTGTTCTGGACATGTTGACTTTCGTGTACACTCAACTCTGTTACTAACGTACATATAGAATCTCCTGGTTTGGTTATAGATGTAGCCCAGGATGACTTTACTGTCAGTATAGAAATTGACTGTCTGTTTGCCCATTTCATTGAGTATTATTTCTGCTATCTCTACTGCCAGAACTGCTCCACACAATTCTAAGCATGGAATGGTATGATTGGGATGTAATACTAACTTAGCTTTGCCAAAGATGAATCCCATATGAGATAACTCTTCTGAGTCTGTAGCTTTCAAGTAGGCCACTGTTGCTATGGTTTTTTCAGATGCGTCTGAGAAGATACAAATCTCTTTGTGAGAGGCAGTACTGAGTGCTGCAGGGATGTAAGTGCATGGGATGTATAATTGTTCAAGAGTCTTTAAAGAATCTTTCCATTTCTCCCATTCCTGCCACATTTCTGGTGGTAATGGAACATCCCACTCATCAGTACTTTGGAAAATTTCTCCCAGTAGGGATCTTCCTTGAATGTTGACTGGAGCCACAAACCCCAGTGGGTCATACATACTGTGGACAAGACACATCTTGCATGTGTATGGTTTCTCTCGGGTAGAGACTTGAAAGGTAAAAATGTATCTTTAGATCCCAGTGCAAGCCAAGGATTCTCTGAAGTGGAGAGGTGTCTACTCTTAGACCTAGATCTTTTAAATCTTTGGCATGATCCTCTGCAGGAAATGCTCTCATTACTTCTGGACTGTTGGAGGCGATTTTATGATGTCTCAGATTGGCCTCTTCAGCATTGCTTGTGTTCTCTTTAGCAGGTCAATGGCCTCTCCTGCAGTAGGTATAGATTTCAAACCATCTACATAAAAGTCTCTCTCAATGAAGTCATAGGCGTAGTTTGACTGTTTCATTTGGGGGGGCAAAGGAAGGGGCGGGGCATATTAGCATATTCATTTGCATATATGTATATGCAAATTATGCTAATATGGAGGAAGGAAGGGAGCAAGAGCTGGCTTTTTTGGGAATAACCAGTGTTCGTTTGCCAATGGATAGCCACTGAATCAGAGAGGCAGCGGGTTTGGCGACAGGCAGTGGTGTGCTGGCAAATGTTTAACAACAGGCTCTCCCCCCAGTCCCCCTCTGCGCCCCCCCCCCCAAATTGCAGAGCTGGCTATAGCCGGGGAGAGAGCCTGGGGGGGGGGGGGTATAAATAAGTAAATATAAACTTTTAATGTTGAGCACCTGATTCTCAAAGTGAACATATTGTAAACACTATAATGAAAATAAAATGATTTTTTTCTACCTTTGTTGTCTGGTGACTGTTTTTCTGATCATGCTGGTGCAGTATCTGATTCTGCTGCTATCTGTCCTCTTAACTCCGTTTCCAGGGCTTCCTTTCCATTTATTTCTTTCTTCCTTTCTTCTTCATTTCTGGTCCTCAGCTTCTGCCTATTTTCTTCATCCATGTGCAGTTTTTCTCCTCTCTTCCTTTTCCCTCATCTCATCTCCTTCCTCACTCTTTCCTCCCCTCCATCCATGTCCAGCATTTCTTTTCTCTCCCCTGCCCTCCATCCACCCAGTCCAACAGTGACCCTCCTCTTCCCTGTCCCCATACCCAGTGGCCCTCCTTTCCCCTGCCCTCCATCCACTCAGTCCAGTAGTGACCCTCCTCTCCCCTGCCCCCATGCCCAGTGGCCCTCCTTTCCCCTGCCCTCCATCCACTCAGTCCAGCAGTGACCCTCCTCTCCCCTGCCCCCATACCCAGTGGCCCTCCTTTCCCCTGCCCTCCATCCACTCAGTCCAGTAGTGACCCTCCTCTCCCCTGCCCCCATGCCCAGTGGCCCTCCTTTCCCCTGCCCTCCATCCACCCAGTCCAGCAGTGACCCTCCTCTCCCCTGCCCCCATACCCAGTGGCCCTCTTTTCCCCTGCCCTCCATCCACTCAGTCCAGCAGTGACCCTCCTCTCCCCTGCCCCCATACCCAGTGGCCCTCCTTTCCCCTGCCCTCCATCCACTTAGTCCAGTAGTGACCCTCCTCTCCCCTGCCCCCATGCCCAGTGGCCCTCCTTTCCCCTGCCCTCCATCCACCCAGTCCAGCAGTGACCCTCCTCTCCCCTGCCCCCATACCCAGTGGCCCTCTTTTCCCCTGCCCTCCATCCACTCAGTCCAGCAGTGACCCTCCTCTCCCCTGCCCCCATGCCCAGTGGCCCTCCTTTCCCCTGCCCTCCATCCACTTAGTCCAGCAGTGACCCTCCTCTCCCCTCCCCTCCCTTCATTCCGCCCTCTCCCCGTTCCTTCCCCCCCCCCCCCCCCACCCCCACCCACCCCGCGAGCCAGTTCTCCTCCCTCCCTCCGGATCCGTCCCTCACCAACGATCTTCGAATTTTTCACCTGCCCGGCCCGCTAGCGCTGACTCTCCACTGCCGTCTGCCGGTTCACGCTTCAAAATGGCCGCCGAGACTTCTCGCGAGGCCGCCTCTGAAAGTCTCGGCGGCCATTTTTAAAGCGCGAACCAGCAGGGGAGAGAGCGCTAGCGCCTAGCGGGCAGGCAAAGGATTCGAAGATCAGGTCGGTGAGGGACGGATACGGAGGGAGGGAGGAGAGCCGGCTCACGGGGGGGCCGGGGGTGGAGGAGAAGGAACGGGGAGAGGGTGGGGTGAAGGGAGAGCTGCCTGTTGCCGGCCCTGCGTTTGGGGGGGCATTGCCCCCCCTCGCCCCCCCCAGTCTACGCCCATGAATGAAGTGTCTGGCATCTGTGCTATTTTCTCTGTCACCTTCTTGGGCTGTCCTAAGCCTGTAGGTTCTAAGCCTGTAGGTTGCCACTGCAGGTGATGAACTTATTTTATCATCCTGACTTTAATATTCCCGTATCTCTTGTTTGTCCTGTTTGTCTGTCCTAATTAGATTGTAAGCTCTGTCGAGCAGGGACTGTCTCTTCATGTTCAAGTGTACAGCACTGCGTACGTCTAGTAGCGCTATAGAAATGATAAGTAGTAGTAGTAGTAGTAGTAGACTGTTACCAAAGACATGAACTCTCATTCTATATTCCATGATTTCCTGGTTGATGTCATTGTCATGGTACCATAGGAATCTCAAGTAGTTTCTGTAGTCTGAGTGTACAATAAACCAGTAGAATATCTCCTGGATATCTGCTGTTATGGTGATAGGGTCCTTTCTGAAGTGAATCAAGACTTCTAATAGGTTGTTAATCATGTCAGGCCCAGAAAGCAGTACATTGTTGAGTGAGATTCCTTGAAATTAAGCACTGGACTCGAATAGAATCCTGATCTGGCCTAGTTTTTGTGGATGATGCACCCCCAAAGAAGGTAAGTACCAACATTCTTCATTGTCTTGTAAAAGTGGAGATGGCTCTGCATGTCCATTATCCAGCATGTTCTGCATAAATGTTGTAAAGTGCTATTTCCTCTCTGGTTTCCTTCTCAGTCTTTTGCAATGAACTAAGATGAGAGAGAGCTTGCTCTCTGTTAGGCAGTTGTGTTCTGGGTGTCCAAAATGGCAGTGGAGCCACCTAGCTGTTGGACTCATCCTTGTAGAATTCCTTATCCTTATTTCTCAAGAACTCTGTCTTCTACTGAAAGGGTTGGTTTGTCAGATGTTCTCCTAAATCTGGTGAAGAGGTATTCTGACAAATGGTTGAGCTCGGGTCTGGTTCTTCCCAACTGTAAATCTCCTTCACATAAAGATGGTTATGACAAGGCTTGAACAAGGTGGTACGCCCATTTTCCAAAATGCACGTTTTGTGGACATCTACACTAGGTCTTCTCAGTCTGTTAAGGCAGATGTCACCTACTATCACAAATCCCAGGGCAAGTCAATAGGCATGTGGGACATTGGGTGGACCTGCACATGACCCACAAACTCTGATCAATGTTGGTGCATCTCTTCCCAACAAGAATAAAATCTTAGCATTCAGGTCCAAAGGCTGCAGATACTCCACTATAGGTTATCAGTTATCAGTATCTGATTGCATTCACTAAGTCGGTAGATGGGTCTTGTTGCTTGTATCATGTATCATGCTCTTCTCCCCGCCCTTTTTCTAATCTCTGAACAGATGTTGAAGTGGTAGGGATAGTGAGCTCTTTGAATGCCAGATAGGTCAAAGAACTTTGTCCTTGCCAGGGACTGATTACTCTGCTCATATATGATGACATACCTCTTTACTGCCTTTTATGGTAGCTCTTTTGTATATACTTTAGCTACACAAATCTTGGGGCATGACCGTTCACTGCGGCCTCCTCTGCACCTTTATTTATTTATTTATTTGGATTTATTTACCACCTTTTTGAAGAAATTCACCAAAGGTGCTTTGTGTAGCGTTTTGAGTAACATACAGTGGTGACACTTGCTCTATCTCACTCTCCCTGCCATTGCTTGACTCTAATGCTGGGGTTTCTGTAGAAGTAGGCTCTTGTCGGGGTGTAAGGCGCTGACATGCTGGTCATTATTGCACTCTGCACACTTGATTGCTGCTTTACAGTCTTGAGCCATGTGTTTGTATGAAGAGCAACATTTATAGCAGATTCTGTACTTTATTAACAGATCTTTATGTCCTCTTAAGGGTTTCTTCCTAAACTCTCTACATTTCTTGAGAGGATGATGCTTCTTATGACTATCGTCTTGATCCTCTACTTTCTCTGTAGTAGGAGGATGATCAGTTGGTTTTGCTGTGAGTGACACATTTGTCATGTGTACAGCTACATGTTTCCTGGTATTACTGTACTTCTTGACTGGCCTTTCACTCGGGAAGTAGCCTGTCTTGACTGATTCAGGTACATCAAACATGAAGCTGGGATCATTTCTCTTCTTTGCCAGATCCTGGATAAACGTCACAAAAACAGTGAAGGGAGGGAACTTCTCTTGGTGGTTGTCTTTATACTTGGCACCTACTGATGACCATTTTTCTTTTATGCCATGTGGCTGCTTTGATCTCATTTATGCCCCAAGCTGTATCCAAGTAGTAAAGGTAGCACTATAGAAATGATAAATAGTAGTAGTAGAAGTAAAGGCCAAGAAGCTTCTAGGCTGCTATAGCACTGGTCAAGTATCTTCCACATCTTTTTCAATCCTGTGGAGGGGTCATGCAAATATGCATCTGGAATTCCCTGTACACACTCTGCTAACTCTGTTCCCAGACATTTTAATATCATGTTCATTTCTTGGTTCAGGGTAGGCTTCATGAGTGCCATGGCCTTCTTGAAGCTGGATTTCCTTCTTCTATACATTGAACTGTGTAAGCCCCGTATTTACCATCTTTTTGTGAGCCACATAGGTTGTGAAATCTTATCTTTGAAGTCTCTAGAGTTAGATTTTATTTATTTATTTATTGCATTTGTATCCCACATTTTCCCACCTATTTGCGGGTTCAGTGTGGCTTACAATACATTGTAAATCATGGAAATGCAGTTTGTTACAATCAGTTATGGATTCCATTGTGAGAAGTTAAGCGAGACAAAGTCAAGGTGTCGTTAGGGAAAAGGTCAAGGAAAAGAACAATGGAAAGAGACAACTGGAAATCGGTAGGGTGATAAAACCTTAGCAAAGAACATTCGGTATAACATTTTCTGTGAATGAAGGTTTAAGTGTGATGAGATTACGGGGGATTAGAGTTCAGAAAAGAAAGTATTGGTGTATTTCTGGAATAGTGAGTGTGGACTTCATGTGTATTGCTCCTTGCAGTAAGTTTTATCGAAGAGATGAGTCTTCAGTAGTTTGCGGAAGTTGGTAAGTTCGTGGATTGTTTTCAAGTTGCGTGGTAGTATATTCCAGAATTGCGTGCTTAAATAAGAAAAGGTTGATGCGTGCAGCGTCTTGTATTTTATGCCTTTGCAGTTGGGGAAGTGGAGGTTAAGAAAAGTTTGAGATGATCTTTTAGTGTTGCTGGGTGGTAGGTCTATTAAGTCGGACATGTAGGCTGGAGCTTCGCCGTGGATAATTTTGTGGACTAATGTGCATATCTTAAAGGTAATGCGTTCCTTGAGTGGGAGCCAATGCAGCTTCTCTCGTAAGGGTTTAGCACTTCCGTATTTTGGTTTTCCGAAGATGAGTCTGGCTGCAGTGTTCTGGGCTGTTTGAAGTCTTCTTAGTATTTGCTCTTTACAACCTGTGTATAGCGAATTGCAGTAATCCAGATGGCTGAGGACGAGGGGTTGTGGAAGACGGATCTTGGGAAGTATTGTCTTATTCTTTTCAGTTTCCACATGCAATAGAACATCTTTTTGGTTGTGTTGTTTGCATGGGTTTCGAGTGTTAGATGGCGGTCGATAGTGACTCCAAGGATTTTTAAAGTTTCTGAGATTGGAAGGTTTAGTTTTGGTGTGTTTAAGGTGGTATATTCATTCGTGTTGTATTGGGAGGTGAGTATTAGGCATTGAGTTTTTTCCGCGTTTAGTTTCAGTCGAAATGCATCTGCCCAGGTGTTCATGATGTGTAAACTTTGGTTGATTTCATTGGATATTTCTTTGATATCTTGTTTGAACGGGATGTATATTGTTACATCGTCGGCGTATACAGTGGTGGAAATAAGTATTTGATCCCTTGCTGATTTTGTAAGTTTGCCCACTGACAAAGACATGAGCAGCCCATAATTGAAGGGTAGGTTATTGGTAACAGTGAGAGATAGCACATCACAAATTAAATCCGGAAAATCACATTGTGGAAAGTATATGAATTTATTTGCATTCTGCAGAGGGAAATAAGTATTTGATCCCCCACCAACCAGTAAGAGATCTGGCCCCTACAGACCAGGTAGATGCTCCAAATCAACTCGTTACCTGCATGACAGACAGCTGTCGGCAATGGTCACCTGTATGAAAGACACCTGTCCACAGACTCAGTGAATCAGTCAGACTCTAACCTCTACAAAATGGCCAAGAGCAAGGAGCTGTCTAAGGATGTCAGGGACAAGATCATACACCTGCACAAGGCTGGAATGGGCTACAAAACCATCAGTAAGACGCTGGGCGAGAAGGAGACAACTGTTGGTGCCATAGTAAGAAAATGGAAGAAGTACAAAATGACTGTCAATCGACAAAGATCTGGGGCTCCACGCAAAATCTCACCTCGTGGGGTATCCTTGATCATGAGGAAGGTTAGAAATCAGCCTACAACTACAAGGGGGGAACTTGTCAATGATCTCAAGGCAGCTGGGACCACTGTCACCACGAAAACCATTGGTAACACATTACGACATAACGGATTGCAATCCTGCAGTGCCCGCAAGGTCCCCCTGCTCCGGAAGGCACATGTGACGGCCCGTCTGAAGTTTGCCAGTGAACACCTGGATGATGCCGAGAGTGATTGGGAGAAGGTGCTGTGGTCAGATGAGACAAAAATTGAGCTCTTTGGCATGAACTCAACTCGCCGTGTTTGGAGGAAGAGAAATGCTGCCTATGACCCAAAGAACACCGTCCCCACTGTCAAGCATGGAGGTGGAAATGTTATGTTTTGGGGGTGTTTCTCTGCTAAGGGCACAGGACTACTTCACCGCATCAATGGGAGAATGGATGGGGCCATGTACCGTACAATTCTGAGTGACAACCTCCTTCCCTCCGCCAGGGCCTTAAAAATGGGTCGTGGCTGGGTCTTCCAGCACGACAATGACCCAAAACATACAGCCAAGGCAACAAAGGAGTGGCTCAGGAAGAAGCACATTAGGGTCATGGAGTGGCCTAGCCAGTCACCAGACCTTAATCCCATTGAAAACTTATGGAGGGAGCTGAAGCTGCGAGTTGCCAAGCGACAGCCCAGAACTCTTAATGATTTAGAGATGATCTGCAAAGAGGAGTGGACCAAAATTCCTCCTGACATGTGTGCAAACCTCATCATCAACTACAGAAGACGTCTGACCGCTGTGCTTGCCAACAAGGGTTTTGCCACCAAGTATTAGGTCTTGTTTGCCAGAGGGATTAAATACTTATTTCCCTCTGCAGAATGCAAATAAATTCATATACTTTCCACAATGTGATTTTCCGGATTTAATTTGTGATGTGCTATCTCTCACTGTTACCAATAACCTACCCTTCAATTATGGGCTGCTCATGTCTTTGTCAGTGGGCAAACTTACAAAATCAGCAAGGGATCAAATACTTATTTCCACCACTGTATGTATGGGTTGAGGTTGTGATTTGATAGGAGTTTTGCCAATGGGATCATCATTATGTTGAAGATGGTTGGTGATAGGGGTGATCCTTGCGGTACTCCACATTCAGGTGTCCATGAAGCGGACGTATTTGAGTTTGATGTAACTTGATATGACCGCAGGGTTAGGAACCCCTTGAACCAGTTTAGGACATTTCCTCCAATGCCGAAGTATTCAAGTATGTGCAATAGAATTCTGTGGTCAACCATATCAAAGGCACTTGACATGTCGAATTGTAGGAGAAGTATATTGTTGCCAGTTGCGATCATTTGTTTGAATTTAGTCATTAGAATGTGGCTGGTCAGATGGTTCTTGCTTAATCACAAGTTGTTTTGTTGGGCATAACTGCTCAACTATTATCTGAGCCCAGTTCTTGGGTAGCACCAGAGTATATGGTTGAAATGAAGTGTTTCCCTTTTTGTGCTTTCCTGGAGCAAATACCAGTGGTAGTGTAACTGATTGTGTGCAAGCTTGTAGATTACTGTGATGGTGGTTCACCTCCATAGCGTGCTTTGTCTTAGGCTTGTCTCTTTTTTTCGAGCTAGACTCTGGTGTGGGGGGAACATGCTTGCTCAGAATCTGATGACTCTTCTGAGTCAGACTGCGACTGTGTGCTTTTGTGAGCCAGGGTATGGGCCTTCACATATTTGAGCAGAGTCTTCTGCGATTATGTGGCTGAGCTGATTCTCCCCAATATCCTGCCTTGAAGTACCTTAACTTGGGCCTCGATGACAGCTGCTTCTTTTTCCTGCTGGAGCATCTTCAAGGCAACGTCTATCTCTGTCTGCTTGCATTCATTAGCAGCTTTTGCCTCCTTTTCTTCCAATTCTGCTTTCCTATGTGCAGTGGCAGCTGTTGCTTTCTTTTCTTCCAGCTTGAGGTTCTATAGCAGCTTCCTGTTTTCTGTAAAGAATGTTTGATTATGCAGCCACTTCATCCATTTGCTATTTAAGAGCAAGAGAGCCCTTAGTTGACCTGCTGGAATAACTTGTTCTGTGTGATTTGAGGGACCTAGAATTTCTAGAACTGTTTCTGGAATTTTCAGAGTGCTGGGAATGATTTTCTCCTGCTGGGTCCTTGTGAGGTTCTAAGTCTCTCATTGCTTCTGCCACCCTAGCCTGGCGTGTAAGGTCTGTGGCCTGCTGTCTTTCAAGCTGGGTCAAACTGTCTGATGTATTTTACCTGCTCAGAACTTCACAATATTCCTGTGATTTCTGTTGATATTGCTGATAGGTTGCTTGCAGCAGGTCAGTATTTAGGCCCTCAGTCTGGTTCCTCTTTTGAACTTTAAGAATTTCCTGCCCTACTTTGATCCAGAGTTTGTTCAAAAGGGAGACATATTTTTCTACTTCACTTCATACACCTCTCTGGCTTTCTTGTTGGTTTATGCAATTTTGTGAACCTTGGACCCAGTGGCGTCATGAGGGCAGCTGACACCTGGGGCGGGTCGCTGCTGCGCACCCCCCCCCCCCGGGTGCAGCGCGACGCACCCTCCCCCCTACGTAGCGCAACCCCCCCGCCCCCCATGAGAACATACCTGGAAGGCGGTGAGGGGCGGGCGGGAGAACTTGTACTTGCTTCTTGAACTGTGGTACTGGTACTTGCATGATTGCTTCCCTCTTCCAGACCTGGGGTCTCACCTGTCCTTTCTCAACATAGTACACTAGATACATCATCAAAAAGGCAATCTTATTCTTCGTAGTTGTAGTAAGGGGTACTTGTCAGTACCCTTTGGTCAGGTCCAGTGTTGAGATAAACCAGGTCCCTCCCAGCCTTTTGATCAGCTCATTAACCCTTGGAATTGGTTGGCTTCCAGTTTGAAAACAATGTTCATCTTCCGGAAATCGATATAGAACCAGATGCTCCCATCTGGTTTCGGCACCAGTACAATGGGGGATGACCAGTTATTAGTGGATTTCTCGATGACTCCCAGTTCCAACATCTCAGTGACCCCCAGTTCCAGAGGGTTTCTGGAATCTGGTTTGGGCATTGTTGGACCATCACTGCTGGATCCATGATGATATCATGGGACACAAGATGTGTCTGACCTGGCATGCTGGAAAACACATCATCATTCTGGTGGACTAACTGCTCCAAATCAGATTTTGTGTGACTGAAAGCAGATATCCAAATAGAACAAACTGATCTCCAACAGAACTTGCAGTAGTTCTAGCTGTGTCAGTACCTCAGATCTAAAACCACCCTTCTAGAATAACATTGCAGTGACTGGAACCCATTTCTTTAATAAATTTATGTGGAAGATCTTTCCCCTATTCATTTTGTCTGGTTGGGCCACCTTGTAGTTGACAGGTCCTGTCTTTTCTATTATCATGGAAGGCCCCTTCCACTTGCAAAGCAGTTTGCATTCCAACAAGGGCAGAAGGACTAGAACTCTGGCCCCAAGCGGAAGGTTCTCTGGATGGTCTTCTGGTTATAG
The DNA here is from genome assembly GCF_901765095.1 of Microcaecilia unicolor. Classification (NCBI taxonomy): domain Eukaryota; kingdom Metazoa; phylum Chordata; class Amphibia; order Gymnophiona; family Siphonopidae; genus Microcaecilia; species Microcaecilia unicolor. The sequence continues at coordinate 129,147,578 of NC_044037.1, forward strand.
ACTCGGGCCTTCTCTAAACAGAGTATGGCAGCCTTGCTTGCTTTCCTTAGTCTTTCTTGCATGGTGAGCAATACTCTGCCAAATCCATCCCTGTTAGGTTCTTTCTTCCAGGCTTCACAAACCACATCTGGGCCATATAACAACTGGAATTGAGAGAATCCTGTCAAACTCTGGGGCACCTCCCAGATGGCAAATGGGATGTACAGGAGCAGGGTATCCCAGTTATTCCAATCTTCAGTCATAAATTTCCTTACCATTTGCTTGAGTGCCTCGTTAAAATGCTCCACTATACCATCCATATGTGGATGATACACTGATGTCCACAAGGTCTTTACTTTTAGCAGGGCACAGACTTGCTTCATGACTCGAGACATAAAAGTGGTACCCTGATTGGTGAAGATCTCAGTTGGAATCCCCATATGGGAGCTGCGTACGACTGGTAGCGCTATAGAAATGATTTATAGTAGTAGTAGTAGAAGACCTCTTATAGGCTGTTGACCATAGTGGTAATCTTCATGTTGTGCAGTGCAATGGCCTCTGGGTATTGGGTGACATAATCCAAAATGACTAGGATATACTTATTACCATGAGTTGTTCATTCCAGTGGCCCCCATGTCCATTGCCACCTGGTCGAATGGGATATAGATGATGGGCATAGGCAAACTAGACATATGCCCAAACAACCTCATGAAATCAGCTCCTCAACAATTCAAAATAGACTTAACGAACCACGTAAACTTCATGCTACAAAACGGACTTTTCCCCAAAGATACAAAGAAAAGCGCAAGCGAAATAACCAATTACAGACCAGTAGCATCCATACCACTAATAACCAAAATAACTGAAGGAATGGTAACTAAACAACTCACAAACTATTTAAACAAACACTCAATACTGCATGATGCCCAATCAGGATTCCGATTGAATCACAGCACAGAAACAGTATTAATTACCCTCATGACTAAATTTAAACAAATGATTGCAACCGGCAACAATATACTCCTTCTACAATTTGATATGTCAAGTGCCTTCGACATGGTTGACCACGAAATCCTATTACACATACTCAAATATTTTAGCATTGGAGGAAATGTCCTAAACTGGTTCAAGGGGTTGCTAACCCAGCGGTCATATCAAGTCACATCAAACTCAACAACGCCTGCTGCATGGACACCTGAATGTGGAGTACCACAAGGATCATCCCTCTCACCAACCATTTTCAACCTAATGATGACCCCCTTGGCAAAACTCCTATCAAACCATAACCTCAACCCATATATATATGCTGACGATGTAACAATATACATCCCTTTCAAACAAGACATTAAAGAAATCTTCAATGAAATCAACCAAAGTCTACACATCATGAACACATGGGCAGATGCATTTCGCTTGAAACTAAATGCAGAAAAAACTCAATGCCTGATACTCACTTCCCAGTACAACACGAATGAATTCACCGCTATAAACACACCTAAACTAAACCTTCCAATCTCAGAAACGTTAAAAATCCTTGGAGTCACTATCGACTGCCACCTAACACTCAAAACTCATGCAAACAACACAACCAAAAAGATGTTCTACTGCATGTGGAAACTGAAAAGAATAAGACCATTCTTCCCAAGATCCGTCTTTCGCAGCCTAGTGCAATCCCTCGTACTCAGCCATCTGGACTACTGCAACTCACTATACACAGGTTGCAAAGAGCATATACTGAGGAAACTTCAAACAGCCCAGAATACAGCAGCCAGACTCATCTTCGGAAAACCAAAATATGAAAGTGCAAAACCCTTACGAGAGAAGCTACACTGGCTCCCACTCAAGGAACGCATCACTTTTAAAGTATGCACATTAGTCCACAAAATCATTCACGGTGAAGCCCCAGCCTACATGTCTGATTTAATAGACTTACCACCCAGAAACGCTAAAAGATCATCCCGAACTTTCCTCAACCTCCACTTCCCTAATTGCAAGGGCTTGAAATACAAGGCGCTGCACGCGTCAACCTTTTCTTACATGAGCACGCAGTTCTGGAACACACTACCACGCAAACTGAAAACGATCTACGAACAAACCACCTTCCGCAAACTATTGAAGACCCATCTTTTTGAGAAAATTTACGGAAAGAACCAAAACACATAAAGCCCACACTCACTGTTCAGTTATGCATCAATACAGCCACTCCTGAATTCTCATCCCCACTCATAGCTTTATGAATCTCACCACACTCATAGCTTTACTCACAGAAAATGTATACCAAGTGTTTTCCTGTTATTATATATTGCCCCTTTGTGTCTCCATTGTTTTCTTCCAATGTTTCAGTGCTTTTTCCATGATTATTCTCCTTAACAATACTTTAACTTTGACTCAAATAACCCATCACAATGTAATCCATAACCAAGTTGTAACAAATTGTATTTCCATGATTCATAATGTATTGTAAGCCACACTGAGCCCGCAAAAAGGTGGGAAAATGTGGGATACAAATGCAATAAATAAATAAAAATAAAATTAGAGGGCAGGTGGAACCCTTGCATGGATACTCAACTGGCAGGTTGGGCAGGATAACAGAAAAGTGCTATTTGTTTATGTATACTGGGTCAAAAAAATGGACCAGGATACATTTCCAGGTTTTCTCTTCTCCCAAGTGTCCTTCAACAAGTGACTGTTGTGCTAATTGCATGACCTGCCTATGATAAGGGTGCAGAGCTAAAAAATTGCTCTACCACTTCCCCCTCCAGGGTTCCCTTGGACATCCTATATAACAAATCATTCTTTATTATGAAATATGGGGAACTTACCTTAGAGGTATCACAAGGTTCCCATTTACAGCTATATTAGCCTACATTTCTCTAAGGGACTTATCCTCTGACTGGACTCTTAAAAATTCCTGTTGTTTCTTCTTCACATCACTCAGGCAGTCTATTTAAAGGGTTTGAGGTATTCTGTCCATCTTCCCCTAGCTCCGGGTCTTCATCAGCATTAGCTCCTATATTCAGAGGGTAGTGCAATTTCTCTAACCATCACTGATGGCGGGGTTTAGGCAATTTTGGCTTTTCTATATACATCAAGATCCTCCAGAGGGAAGATCTCAGGAAAAAATCCTCTTCTTTTTTTGAGCCAGTGATTAGCTGGGCCCAGATGGTTCCAAAGTTTGAAAAATCCCAGCCTAGAACAGCTGGACAGGGAAGCTAGAGCAAGACTTCCACCTCCAACTGGGCTTCCTTGACTGGCATTTGGAGGAATGCTTGAGCTGTAGGATACTATCTCTGATTCAATGCACATATGACAATCTCACAATCCATTCATAGTTCATTTGCAGTTGGGTGGCTATTCCCCTCTGAATGAGGGTCTTGATACTGCTTGAATCTCCCAACACCTGTTAGGGGTTCCCATCCAATTTAACTTGCAGCACAGTTTCTACTCTGGTTGAAAAGCCTCCACAAAATTGCAAGAGTGCAGAGCTACTGCATTCATATCTTTGGCTAAGTTTTGGCAGTCCATGGTTATATGACCTTTCTTTCCACATAGTGTGGTTCCCGCAATCGGATCAGAATAAGGCACTGGATTTGTGGTGGGGAGGATTTCCATTGTTCCAACCCCCCTTTCTGAGACACCATGCTAGAAAGTTGCTTCTGGTCTTTAGGGTTCTTGGATCCTTCCTTTTTTCGTCTCTTTCCAGGACTCTCAGCTCACTTCCTGTCCTTGTTGATCTTGGTGGAATATCATTTCCAAGGTGGTCTCCGGGGTCAATTAGGTGTTGACTCTCCCATTGTCTCATAGAGTGGGGCAGACTATCCAGGACCTGCTCGCTATTTCTATGCTGTACTTTTCCTCTGGTTGTAGCCACCTCCATGCAATTTCTATCAGTCTGTAGAAAAAACTGATGGGACTTTTCTTTGCATAGAGAGTGTTTTTCTTAACTGTTGCCTATAGGCTTATGGTGTACACCCTGCCCAGTCCAGGATGGCTGCCTTAATATCCTTATAGTTGGCTCAGCCATTGATGTTTGTGTTTTGGAATGTGGTCTGGCTGCTGCCAATCAACAGGTTTCCCAGATATGTAGTCTATCAGGCTTATTTTCGAAAGTGATCGCCGGCGATCTTCCGACATAAATCAGGAGATGGCCAGTGATCTCTCAAAAGCGGCGAAATCGGTATAATCGAAAGCGGCTTTTTTGACACCATCGCCGCTTTCCCGTTGCCGCACTGGTGAAAGTTCAAGGGGGCGTGTCGGCAGCGTAGTGAAGGCGGGACATGGGCGGGCATGGGCGTGGCTACCAGATGGCCGGCTTTCGCGGATAATGGAAAAAAAAAACATAGTTAAGCAGTATTTCGCCGGGTTTACTTGGTCCTTTTATTTTCACGATCAAGCCTCAAAAAGGTGCCCCAACTGACCAGATGACCACCAGAGGGAATAGGGGATGACCTCCCCGTAGTCCCCCAGTGGTCACCAACCCCCTCCCACACTAAAAAAATAAAAATAAAAACCTTTTTTTACCAGCCTGTATGCCAGCCTCAAATGTCATACCCAGCTCCCTGACAGCAGTATGCAAGTCCCTGGAGCAGTTTTTAATGGGTGCAGTGCCCTTCAGGCAGGCAGACCCCCCCCCCCCCCCCCCCACCTGTTACACTTGTGGTGCTAAGTGTTGAGCCCTCCAACTCCCCCCCCAAAACCCACTGTACCCACATGTAGGTGCCCCCCTTCACCCATAAGGGCTATGGTAATGGTGTAGAGTTGTGGGGAGTGGGTTTAGGGAGGATTTGGGGGGCTCAGCACCCAAGGGAAACGAGCTATGCACCTGGGAGCTATTCGTGTATTTTTTAAACATTTTTAGAAGTGCCCCCTAGTAGGGTGCCCAGTTGGTGTCCTGGCATGTCAGGGGGACCAGTGCACTACAAATGCTGGCTCCTCCCACGACCAAATGCCTTGGATTTCGCCGGGTTTGAGATGGCCGGCATTTTTTTCCATTATCGCTGAAAAACAAAACCGGCGATCTCAAATCCGGCGAACTCTGGCATTTGGTCGGGCTAAACCGTACTATCGAAAAAAAAGATGGCCGGCCATCTTTTCCGATAATATGGTTTCGGCCAGCTGTTGCGCCGCCGCCAAAATAGATTGCCGGCTATCTATTTCGCCGGTGACGTTCGATTATGTCTCTCCACGTGACCTCCGGCCAAGAAATAATCCAAGTCATCTTCTGGGGCTATTTTAGGCAACACTGGGACAGATACATTTGCATCGGATGCTAGTCCCTGTAGTGTTGGGGAAGCCTGGGTCAGAGAGCCCTATTGCAGCTCCAACAATTTCTGTAACATTTGTTGTTGTTGCTGCTGCTGTTGTTTAAAGTGAGCTTGCATAAATTGCTGTTGCTGGTGCTCACACACTGTTCTTGCATGAACTGCTGCTACTGTTGCTGTTGACTCTCCAGTAGAATCTGGATCAGTTGCTCCGTGTTTTTGTTGTAACCCTAGGGCACACAAGCGTATATTGCACAAGAGGAATAAACAAAAAATAAAACCTGCATGTCCAGCACTTACTATAGTACTTCCAGCTCCTAACTAGAGCAGGGCTCATCCCTTTAACCCAATTTTCCTGTGTGGGTAGTCTTACGTACCCAGAGCACAGGACGCTGAAGATTCTGGCTTCTTATAATAGGATAACCTCCTATCCCACTACCAGAACCATATGTTGTAACATGAACGAGGTCAGGCCCTTGAGCCAGGATAAACCGAAGCCACACAGCAGGTGAAGATGAAAAAAAAATTATTTATTTAAGGTGTCAGAGGTCCTGTTTAATTCACAGGTGGGAGACGAAATTTAACATAAAAGTGGTCCTTAGATATAAGAATTTTCTTTGGCAGGAATCTTCCCATTTGTCTGTTTTTTTGGAAACCAGACTAGTGTCCAGTATTGTTCCAGTACAGAATTTATTTTATTTATTTATTTATAGCATTTATATCCCACAATATTCCCACCCATGGGCAGGCTCAATGTGGTGTTCAACAGTCTATAAAAACATACAACAATTCAGCAAACAATCAATGTCGTAAGAGGGAAAGGGAAATAGCTAAGGAGGGAAAAGGGGAAAGAGTAGTAGTGAACAATATGTCGCTACGACAGTTGGAATTCAGAAGGAAGAGATGCCAGGCGGGTTTGAAGCGTATGCTCTACCAAAAAGGAAGGTCTTGAGGCACTTCTTGAAGGTCGGGTGATCAGGAGTAAGTTTGACCAATTGAGGCAGCCCATTCCACAATTGAGTGCTGAGATAGGAGAAGGAGGATGCATAGGTGGTCTTAAACGTGAGGCCACAAAAAACTTGGTACTAGAGGTTTAGGTACGAACGAGCTGATTTGTGAGAGTTCCTAGGTGGCAGGTTAATTAGGGTGTCCATATAAGCAGGGGCTTCACCACAGATGATTTTGTGCACCAGAGTGCAAATTTTAAAAGCGATTCGGTCTTTCACAGGAAGCCAGTGCAGCTTCTCACGCATTGGTCTTGAACTATCGAATCTCGTTTTACCAAAGATGAGCCTAGTTGCCGTGTTCTGGGCAGTTTGTAGTTTTTTTAGGAGCATGTCTGTGCATCCCCCATAGATTCCATTGCAGTAATCAAGGCGGCTTATAACTAGTGATTGAACTAAGCTGCGGAATACTTCTCTAGGGAAATAAGGTTGTATACGCTTAAGCTTCCAAAGAGAGAAGAACATTTGCTTGGTTGTAGAGTTCACTTGCGGCTCCAGGGTTAAGGTTCTATCAACAATGACACCTAATATTTTTAGGGACTCCGAGATTGGCAAGACAAGCTCAGGAGTGATTAATGTTGGGGGCGTGAATTTGTTATAGGGAGAGGAGAGAATTAGACAATGAGTTTTCTCAGTGGCGTAGGTAGGGTAGTTGACACTCGGGGCCGGTCATTTTTTAACACCCCCCCTCCAAAATCTAGTACTAGGCATGCCGAGAATACAAAACACTCAGAACCTATAGAGCAATTCTACCATACCATAAGCAGTCATTTCTACGAATCACACAAGGAAAAGGAAAGCATCTTAAACACTACAGTGAGCACTAGAACATCAATTCACCTATTGTAAAACGAAACCAGACAGAATAGTACAGATCGTCGATCCTGCACAGTCAATGCCAACTGAAAGCCATGTCTTTTTCACAAACAAACACAGATACACCCTAATCTACTATAGAATAAGTAATCATAAACTTTCTATTTAGACAAAAATTAAACAACCCCCAAGATGCCAGATTCTGCATACAATGCAACACCACAGAAACAGAAAATGTCCCCTAGTACTGTGCAAAATATAAAGACAGCAGATGTAAATTTGAAAAACATGTACCAATCACCACTTTACAAATTAACAAATAGAAATAAAACAAATATAGAAAATAAAATAATACCATTTTATTGGACTAATACATTTAGCTTTCAGAGGCCAAAACATCCTTCCTCAAGTCAATATAGTATAGTGCTGTTACAGTATCCTATCCTGACCTGAGGAAGGGGGTTTTGTTCTCCGAAAGTTAGCCAAAATGTATTAAAATTAGTCCAATAAAAAGATTACCTTGTTTACATGTTCTATTATAAACATTTATTAACACAGCTACAATACTACTTTATCCTAAAGCAAAAAAAATAAAAATATATATTTTATTTACAGTTTGTTGTCTCTGGTTTCTGCTTTCCACATCTTCTTTTCACTGTCTTCCTTCCATCCAGCATCTGTCTTAGTTCTCTCTCTGCCATCCAGTGTCTGCCCTCTCTGCTGTCCCCTCCATCCAACGTCTGCCCTCTCTCCCTGCTCCTTCCATCTACAACTGCCCTCTCTCTCTCCCCCTTCCATTCATTGTCTGCCCTTTCTATCCCTTCCATCCACTGTCTGCCCTTTCTCTCTGCTCCTTCAATCCACCATTTGCCCTCCCTCAACCATCCAGGGTCTGCCCTCCCTCTCACTCCCCCTTCCATCCAGGATCTGTCCCCTCTCTCTGCTCCTTTTTTCAGCCCCCAGTTCCAGCCCCACTATCCCACCAGTCCCCAGTTTCAGCCCCAGCCCTTTTCTCCCACCAGTCCTGACCTTCAGCCCCCAGCCACTTCTCTCTGCCTCCTTTTCAGCCCCCAGTTTCAACCCCAGCCCTTTTCTCTCACCAGTCCCGAGCTTCAACCCCCAGCCACTTCTCCCTGTCCCCTTTTCAGCCCTCAGTTTCAACCCCAGCCCTTTTCTCTCACCAGTCCCGAGCTTCTGCCCCAGCCACTTCTCCCTGTCTCCTTTTCAGCCCCCAGTCCCAGTACTAGCCCCTTATCCTACCTACCCTCCTTTTCAGCCCCCAGTTCCAGCCCCCTTCATCCACATGCCTTGCATTAAGGCCCCCCTTTTCAGCCCGACCCATTCTCCCACCTGACCCAGGTATGCCCCCATTTTCCCTCATGACCCCTTCTCAAACCCCAGTTCCAGCCCCCTTCTCCCATCTGAGAACCCCCTCCCAACCCCAGTCCCCTTCTCCCATTTGAGAACCCCCTCCCCTCCCCTCCCCATCTGAGAACCCCACCCCACCCCAGTCCCCTTCTCCCATCTGAGAACCCCCACTTCTCCCATCTGAGAGCCCCCACCCCACCCCAGTCCCCTTCTCCCATCTGAGAACCCCTTCCCCTCCCGAGAGCCCCCACAACACCCCACCCCCCTTCTCCCATCTGAGAACCCCCTCCCCTCCCCGTCCCATCTGGGAACCCCCACAACACCCCTCCCCATCCCATCTGGGAAGCCCCACAACACCTCTCTCCTCTCCCATCTGAAAACCCCCATCCCAACCTGCCTACCAGTAAGCTCCATCGAGAGAGCCCTCTTCTCCTGCTCCCACCCTGCCTTAAAAAAATTTTTGTGAAGCGGAGTCGCAGGCAGGCAGCGCCTTGCGTCTGCCCTTCTTGTAAAAGAAGTAAACCTCCTCGTCATCGTCGGGCCTTTCTTCACTGGGTCCCGCCCTCGCGGAAATAGGAAGTTACCTCAGAGGAGGGCGGGACCCAGTGAAGAAAGGCCCGACGACGAGGAGGAGGTTTACGTCTTTTACAAGCAGGGCAGACGCGAGGCGCTGCCTGCCTGCGACTCCGCTTCACAAATTTTTTTTTTAAGGCAGGGGAGCAGCGGGAGCGGAGCAGCCCTCACCTGCTGACACTTGGGGCGGACCGCCCCCACTGCCCCGCCTTTGCTACACCACTGAGTTTTCTCAGTATTGAGTTTGAATTTAAATGAGTTGGCCCAGTCAAGCATGGTGTGTAATCCTAGTCGTATTTCATTGGTAATTTCGCTTAGGTCTTTTTAAAAAGGGATAAAGATAGTGATGTCATAGAATAGAGGGGATAGTTAGAATTACAGCTCAAAATCGAAAGTGATCGCCGGCCATTTCCCGACACAAATTGGGAGATGGCCAGCGATCTCGGAAAAGTGGCGAAATCGGTATAATCAAAAGCTGCTTTTTTTTACAGCATCGCCGCTTTCACGTCGCTTCGCCGGCAAAAGTTCAAAGGGGCGTGTCGGTGGCAAAGTGAAGGCGGGACATGGGCGGGTATGGGCGTGGCTACCAGATAGCCGGCTTTCGCCGATAATGGAAAAACAAAATACGGCGTTAAGCAGTATTTCGCCGGGTTTACTTGGTCCTTTTATTTTCACGACCAAGCCTCAAAAAGATGCCCAAACTGACCACATGACCACCGTTAGGAAGCGGAGATGACCTCCCCGTACTCCCCCAGTGGTCACTAACCCCCTCCCACCAAAAAAACCCCACTTTAAACACTTTTTTCCCAGCCTGTATGCCAGCCTCAAATGCCGTACCCACCTCCATGACAGCAGAATGTGTTCTGTCCTCCGACAGCCTTTTCCTGCTTGTGATGTGGCTCTGGGGTGAGTGTGACACCTTTTCTGTTATTTGCAGTGCAGAGTCACATCAGCAATGCATTGTGGTGGGTGTAGGTATTGGTAGTTGGTAGGCTGTACCCCCGTGGTGCTTTCTGGGTCAGAGTGTGCCCTGTTTTGTTTCCTCTTGTAGTCCATGCGGTAGTGGCCATTTTTGTAAGCCAGTTTTAGTTCCCTTTCCTGTGTTACCCACGTTAGAGAACGTAGTTCTTACCTTGAATGGTGCTGAAAGAAGGCATTGAGGCATATTTTCAAAGCACTTAGCCTTCCAAAGTTCCATAGGTTTCTATGGAACTTTGGAAGGCTAAGTGCTTTGAAAATATGCCTCATTGTACACCATTGTGCCAGCTCTGACCTACTGCTAATCTTAGTACCAGGGGACTCTTTGCCAGTGGGGCACAGCCTCTAATCTGTAGTTAACTCTGAGTAAACGTGCTTATTTCAAGAAAGGACTATTTCAGAGAGATTAGTCTTCAGGTGTGAACTGGTGTGCCAAAGTTATACAGCAGCAATAAGTCCTAGAGGCTGTATGCAGGTCCCTGGAGCAGTATTAGTGGGTGCAGTACATTTGTGGGTAGTGGGTTTTGGGGGGGGGGGGGTTGGGGGGCTCAGCTCCCAAAGTAAGGGAGCTATGCACGTGGGAGCTTTTCTGAAGTCCACCGCAGTGACCCCTAGGGAGCCCGGTTGGTGTCCTGCCATGTCAGGGGGGCCAGTGCACTAAAAATGCTGGCTCCTCCCACGGCCAAATGCCTTGGATTTGGCCGGGGTTTGACATGGCCGACATAACTTTCCATTATCACTAAAAAACGAAGCCGCCCATCTCAAACCCCGGCCAAATCCAAGGCATTTGGCTGGCCGGAACCGTATTATCGAAACAAAAGATAGCCGGCCATCTTGTTTGAAAATACAGGTCTGGCCAGCTGTTTGCGGCACCGCCAAAATACATCGCCGGCCATGTATTTCGCCGGTGCCGTTCGATTATTCCCCTCCACGGCACTCATTTTTGAAGCATATGGACATATAAGGACATCCATGTGCTTTAATTGTCCAAGTCCCGATTTTGCAAAGGAAGAATAGGGATGTCTAACACTTCAGTATTTAAATGATAAAAGCAGATCATTAATATTTATACATTAATTTTTATTCGTGCAAATAGCAATCTCTCGATGCAAGGAGATTGCTATTTGCATGAATAAAAATTAATGTACATCTATTATTGATCTGCTTTTATCATTTCCATCTTGGAATTTGCGGATTAATTGCCTTTCTGTTTTTTGTAATACTGCGGCATGTTTGGGGCGAGACCAGGGAGGACCAACAGTGATTACCAAAGTTTAAGAAACATCAATGTCTAAAAAGGATGTTCTTATTTAGACCTTGTATTTGGCATGTCCAGGTTACAGAAAGGTGCTCTGATTGAACAGCTGCCCATTGGGGGGATTAAGGCATGATATCACCTTAATCCCCCAGTAGTTGCTGTCCTCCTCCTTCTCCCCTGAAAGTGAAACTGGAAGGGGTTACTAGCCTCTGATAGCTTCAGGTAGTATAAGCAATCTTAACAGAGCAGGAAGCAGGTCTAAGAAGTGTTGTAAACCAAGGGACCCAGGTTCAAATCCCACTTCAGCTTTTTTTTTTAAATTGTGAGAGCTCCAGAAACAGAAAATTACACTGTACCTAAATATATAAGTCTGAAGGCTATTGAAGTGGTGTACATTCAGGTACAGTAGGTATTTTTTTGTTCTTGGAGGGCTCACAATTACAAAATAAAAGTTAATGTGGAATTTGAATCTGGGTCCCTTAGTTTACAGTCCATTGCATTAACCACTAGGCTGCCCCTCTGCTCTGCATATATGTCTGTGTGGCCATTTTCAAAGAATGCTGCCAGACAGACATCCATGTCCCTTGTTTTTCCCCATTCATAATTTGGAAATTCCAGTTTGTAAAATGGATGTTCATGCTGGACATTTCCAGCGTATGGACATCCGTCTCACTTATCTTTGAACAGGAAATCTTGACATGTTTTCTGTTCAAAAATACATGTGAGATGGACGTCCATTTGGGACGTTCTGATCTGGATGTCATTATTTTTACTTGGACGTCCTTTGCTATACAAGTTGTGTTTGCTTGATATGTAAGTTTTGAATGCTATAAATAAAAAAATGGAATGTCCTTTCATAGTCTGCGCCTACAGAGCCACAGTATTCACTACAGTCTCTCAGCAAGGTAACATACATGGCTGGGCTCCAGTGTGGCTCCCCGGAGTACCAGTACAATCTGGGTCAAGGATATTAGGTTGCAGGGTTCCAAATTGAACTTGGTGTACCTGACTGTCACAGTTGCAGTTCAGATATATGGAGGCATATGCAGTCAGCCATTGCTGCTTCTTAACCTAGCTGTGCCATGAGCTTTTATACTTCCTGGACCATGCCCTCCTGGCTCCACCCCTCCCATGTCATTCCCCCCTTGGGCAGGGCTATGAGTTTTAAGGTGGTTCCTGACACTGAGGGATTATCCTTAAGGGGAAGTGGTAGCATCCTATAGACTCCCTCACAGGTACAGGAGCCAGACTCATTTGAAGAAGGAACTTATATGGTCTCAACTCCTATAGAACAACATATTTTGATGATCTTTTAAAATGTATCACAGCCTACTAAAACCCTGTTTTTCTCCAGGACCAATATTGCTTCCAGAACTGTACTTTAAGCCAGCATAGGCCATACTTTTCTGAGTCACAGCAGTCAACACCATATCAAGTTAATTCTTCCAACACGTTTTGAGGCACAGAGACAGAAAACTAAACCATTTGCATCAGGCAAAATATACAACCAATACAACCAATTAATCCCCCACACACAGTGGTTTGAGGCACATAGTACCAACAAGGACTAAACCAGGCTCATAAGTATAACACAAAAGGCAATTTTATAATGGGGCATATATGCTATGAAGGTACATAAGCACATATGATATATTTGTTTTATAAAGGTAACAGATATGTCTATATGCCTTTATAAAACTACCTATTTCAGTGTAGATGTAAAATGTGTGTGTATGTGCAAGTGAGAATTGGTGTATATGTACTTATTTTAGAAAATATATGCATATGCACCAGTCATGTCCCCTTTCTCCTTTCCCAGTATGCCTACACTTATATAGCATATAAATAGCTGCTATGATTTTTGTATACAGCCACACATTGGGCAATTACTATATAAGGGCCTACCTGAGCATGTGGTATGTTGTTTTACACACCAAAGAACTTAAAAAGAAATTACCTTCTAAATGGTTAGCACACTATAATGTTACTAAACTGTGTGGTTTTTACCATGTTTATAAACACAAGGAAATGTGATGTTGGAGCATAATTATCTCAATGTTACGTCAGTGTCTCATATTGTAAGTCCAAATGCTGAGGCATTCTACCTACTGAAAAGTGCATTTTGCTGGATGGAAACTAACTAGTGTTCAGACTAAATATACATGCTAGCAATTAATAATGATGTCTTTTATCCTTTAACAAGGGAGAGCCGGGTGCTAATGGAGGACCAGGAAGATCTGGCAATACTGGAAATCCTGGGGAAAAGGTAAGGAGACAATAAGATGAAAGGATAACTATACCCCTAAATGGGTACTCCTATTACATTTTCATAGATCTGCTTAGAGAAAACATAATCCATTGCTAAGCCAGGAAGGCTCGCATAGTGCTGAACTGAAACTGATGTAGGAATGTCAGCTCAGCTAGAACTGTGGAATTCCCGGCAGTGTTGCCCAGAACGTTTTGGGGGGATGTGATTATTGTCACAACCAATGCATGTGTATCTAGGATGCTTCAGACAGCAGTGCAACGATGAAACTATGCCAAATCAGAGTTTTCTGTTTATTCAGTAAGTGCTTTCACTTTATAACCAGGTTTCCTTTCATGCCCTTAAGAGCAGAATAATTTTTCCTTGCAGTCTTATGTGTCTTCTCAAATCTTTCTGCATTACATCACCCCATTATCTGATAGCTGTGTCAGCTTTACTTTTCTCCCCTTAATGCATATCTCTCTCATTTTCTACTTGGCAGGGTGAGCCAGGGGCCCGAGGAGAGCCTGGAGAGAAAGGAGAATCTGGAGATGAGGTTGGTAATGTGCCACATTTATTTGGAATTTGGGGGAGGGGAATATTAAATGCAGTGTTACTTTATGGCTTTCTAATTCCTCTTTCCTTTTAGGGAGATGCTGGCCCTGATGGACCCCTAGGAGAAAGGGTAAGAGGCTGCATGGTTATGGAACTAATTTCCGGCTCAGCTGCTTTTCCTAGTATAGTTTCTGAGGTAGCAAAGACTCTTCTACATCTGGTTTATGAGTCATCTTTTACATCTGGTTTATGAGTCAGATGTTTCTCCAGACTTATATCAATTGTTAGTATCATGTATTTGCTACAGTCCATGCAAATGAATGGCAAGCAGAGCAGACTGAAAAAAGATAATCATGTGTCTTCCGTTCACATCACTTACTCTGTTTCTAAGGAGATGTAAGTGTCTATAGAGTTTGTATTGATGACATCCGTCCATATACAGAGTGAAAACAAGCCCTACAGCTGATGTATTCCAGTTATGTCATCTCTGTCAACATTTTCAAAAAGTCAGTTATTGAGGCCAGTTTTTAAATTCAGAAAAATATCAACTGGGTAGAAAACACTGACAAAACCAATAATATATATATATAAAACAACACTTAAAAAAAGGAAACCTCTCTGGCTTTAACATTGCACTTCAAGTGAGAAAACCCATGGTTCCCCCCCCCTAAAAAACAAACAAACAAAGAAAAAAACCCAGGCATACACAGAATTTCAAAATGTACAGAGGACATTAGAGCCAGCCAAAAATCTAAAAAAAGAGTTCCACAAAAAAAGAAGCTGTGTCCATCCAGCAAAACAGAAAACTTATCTCGGTCCTGAAGTTACTCCAGCCTTGTAAGAAAGCCTGCCTTATATTCAGAAGCAGTCCAGCAGACCAGGGTGAAACCCCAAGGGCCCCTCCCTCATGGTATAAACTTCACAGTTCAAGAAGAAACAGCACTAGGGTTAATGTGTACAGCTCTGCAGCATAGAAAACCTGGCTAACTGGCTCTAATGTCCTCTGTATCTAATATTGCTTAGCACATAGTGGCTAACCGGCTACATTATGTAGCTAATATCTAAACTTAATGAAAGGTATTACCTGCAACTAGTTTGCTGACTCTGGCCCTGGCCTTGACTCCCCAAACAGCTGAGCCACCAACTGCCATTGTAAAGGGTATTCCTGCACTAAAGTGCTCACAGACCTTTCTAGTGAAAATTGCCCCTTTTAAAATATAACTTATTTTTGAATAACTGTTGAGTGGCATCTGGCAGGCTATATGGGCCAGATCCATATAAAACAATCTGGTACAGTACATATACACCATCTCCTGTAGGCAGATCTTTCCATCTGATCCTTCAGGCTCTGATGCTGATACAGCCCTATTTTAGTCAGAATGTAGAAACTGGAACTGAGAGGTCCAGGTTGGAAAATGTCAAATTCTGTAGTAGTTTAAGAAAGTATCTGCCAGTGTAGAGTCTTTTCTAAAATACATGCAGGAATGCTTGTGTATTCACCAATTACATGCCAGCAGCCACTGTTTTTATCACTAGTTGTCAATGTCTAAAACAGCATTTCCCAAACTGTGCGCCGCAGCGACCTCTCTGGGTGCCGCAGCAAATCCCGCCTGAACCGCTACTGCACACTGCAGCGCAGCAGCGTCAGAAAAACAACAACAAAAAAAACCAAGCATGTGCTTTCAGTTCTGCTGGTCTTCTACCCCCGGCAATGGAAGTTGACGTCAGCGGGGGCGGGCAGAGGACCAGCAAAGCCAACAGCACATGCCTGAAGGCTGCTGCGGCCCCGCACTTGGTTTTTATTTCCTGTCATGGCCAATGGGGACAGGGAGTAGATGGCATTTGGGACTCAGAGGTGACTACTAAGGAGACTGGATGAAAACAGGAGACAGGATGAAGTAAAAAAATTGAAGCCATTAGGTCAGTAGTCTGTTTCCATTCCCATTCAAAAAAAAAAGCAAGCAAACCTATGAGCTGCTGCATCCGAGTTGTCATTCTTTATTATTGGTATCATTTTTTATTTAATCTCAGTATTTATATGTGTAAATCACAAATAGAATTTCTAAAATAAGGGCCATGGTGTTTCATTTCATATTTCTTTTGATAGGGAGGTGCAGGAGAGAGGGGTCCACATGGGACGTCTGGAGCTCGGGGACCAAGAGGAACTAGGGTAATGTTTCTAATATTATTTTAAAATTAGAGTTAAAACATTTGTGACCATCCAGGCTGTGAGAGCTGCTGTACAGGTAAGAGAGAAGGCTATTTTAAGTAATAAATTTTTAGGTTGGTGTGCTTTTACAAAGCCGCAGTAAAAAAATGGCCTACAGTAGGGTGGGCACATCTTTTAGGTACATGCTGGGCCATTTTTTACCGTGACTGGGAAAGGCTATTTTTTAATGGGCCGGGAAATGGGCCTGCAGAAATATTAAAACTAGTACATGCCTATTTACAGCCTGAGCCCTTACAGCCACCCATTGACCTAGTTAGTGGTAAGGGCTTACACGATATGCACGCTGTAACCATGCAGCACTCACAGGGGGCGTTATCACTGGGAACACCCCCGAGGCATATATCCCAAAATGGGGTCAGGTATTCTAAGATAGCCAAGCCCATCTTTCTAGTTTGTGATTCTCTTCCTACTACTATCAGAACTGATAATAATTATTTATCATTTCATAGGAAACTTAAGACTTTTTTCTTTTGTAAAGTTGATTGATTCACTATCTTTTTTTCCTTCTTAATGTACTTTTAGATTGTATATGATTGTATGCTGTAAATTGCACTGGACCCTATTCGGGGATTGTAGCGGTAGATAAGAAGTGTATTAGATTAGATTAGATTTTTGTACAACAGGTTTTGGAGCTTACCTCTTCAATTACCTCTCCCTGCACACAGTAAAGAAGTTTGCTCAGTATTGGGGGTGTTCAAGCTGAAGCGCCCACTGCACCCACAGAATTGACCCCACTGTCCAGTGGTGTTCCTAGCCTCGACGACACCCGGGGCGGATCGCCGATGCGCCCCCCCCCCCGGGTGCAGCGCCCCCCCCCCCGGTGAAATGACACCCACCCCCGGGTGCACGCCGCTGGGGGGGTGCTGCAGCGCGCGCCTGATGGCTGCGAGTTTGCTACGCTAAATTCTCTCGTTCGCTGCAGCTCCCTCCCTCTGCCCTGGAACAGAAAGTAACCTGTTCCGGGGCAGAGGGAGGGAGCTGCAGCGAACGAGAGAATTTAGCGTAGCGATTCGAACTCGCAGCCGACAGGCGCGTGCCACGGCACCCCCCAGCGGCGTGCACCCGGGACGGACCGCCCCCACCGCCCCCCCCCTTGGTACGCCACTGCCACTGTCTACAAGTAATTTAAATTCCCTGACGTGTTCTCTACCCCTTTTTATTATGAATGAACAACAAGTATATTTTTACACATAATAAGGGGAAGGGCAGTAATCAAACTATGTTTTTCTAAAGCCTAGCTTGCGATAATGGACATTACCACACACTAAATGCTACACGTCCTATTTTATACCAATGGGCTACGTGGCATTTAGCTCCTGCTAATGTCCATTAGTATGTAAGAGGCTTTAGTAAAAGGACCTCTATGTGTGTTAATACTCTTTTATCCATTTAAAATACTTTGCTTATTGCCCCTACATAAATGAATGCTTTTTCCCAAGTATTTTGCACTAATTCTTCATTATAATAACAGGACAGTACTGGTAATTATTTTTTTTAGACCTGACTTCTTCCAGTGCAATCAAAACCAGGCTGGGATTTGGCACCCCAAACTTTCATTCACACTGCCTGGGAATTTTTCCCATATTTTGTATACTCCTTGCTCCCCTTGCATCCCACACTCATACTTTAGTTGGGCCATTGCAGTGACCATCCAGGGTTGGTGGATATTTATTCTGGCTCTCTTTAAGACCCAACAACAAAAAGCCCCTAATCAAACATATAGGCATCAATCTATCCAATGGCTATGACTCCCCTTATCCTTTGGGGCTATGAACTCTTCCTTTGCAGGATTCTCAGCCCTGGCTGACCCAGGGAGTAGAAATCATGACCTGCAAATCAAACCAAGAATCTTCTATCAGGATGTACATAGAACTTTTCTAGCTGAATCACCCACAGTAATATACAACTACTACTACTTAACATTTCTAAAGCGCTACTAGGGTTAAGCAGCGCTGTACAATTTAATATAGAAGGACAGTCCCTGCTCAAAGAGCTTACAATCTAAAGGACACATGAAAAGTCAGGGGCAGTCAAATTGGGGCAGTCTGGATTTCCTGAAAGGTAAGAGTTAGGTGCCGAACGCAGCATTGAAGAGGTGGGCTTTAAGCAAAGACTTGAAGATGGGCAGGGAGGCGGCTTGGCGTAAGGGCTCGGGAAGGCTGTTCCAAGCATAGGGTGCGGCGAGGCAGAATGAGCGGTGCCTGGAGTTGGCGGTGGTGGAGAAGGGTAATGAGAGGAGGGATTTGTCCTGTGAATGGAGGTTTCGGGCGGGAGATGAGGGTAGAGAGGTAGTGAGGGGCAGCAGACTGAGTGCATTTGTAGGTAAGAAGGAGAAGCTTGAACTGAATGTGGTATCTGATTGGAAACCAGTGAAGTGACCTGAGGAGAGGGGTGATATGAGTATATCGGTTCTGGCGGAATATAAGACGTGCAGCAGAGTTCTGAACAGATTGAAGGGGGGATAGGTGGCTAAGTGGGAGGCCGGTGAGGAGTAAGTTGCAGTAGTCAAGGCGAGAGGTAATGAGAGCGTGGACGAGAGTACGGGTGGTGTGTTCAGAGAGGAAAGGGTGAATTTTGCTGATGTTAAAGAGGAAGAAGCGACAGGTCTTGGCTATCTGCTGGATATGCGCAGAGAAGGAGAGGGAGGAGTCAAAGATGACTCCGAGGTTGTGGGCAGATGAGACGAGGAGGATGAGGGTGTTATCAACTGAAATAGAAAGTGGAGGAAGAGGAGAAGTGGGTTTTGGTGGAAAGTCGATAAGCTCGGTCTTGGACATGTTCAGTTTCAGGTGGCGGTTGGACATCCAGGCAGCAATGTCGGATAAGCAGGCTGATACCTTTGCCTGGGTCTCCGCGGTGATGTTTGGTGTGGAGAGATACAGCTGGGTGTCATCAGCATAGAAATGATACTGGAAACCATGAGATGAGATCAGGGAGCCCAGAGAAGAGGTGTAGATTGAGAAGAGAAGGGGTCCAAGGACAGATCCCTGAGGAATACCAACTGATAGCGGGATGGGGATGGAGGAGGATCCATGAGAGTGGACTCTGAAGGTGCGGTGGGAGAGATAGGAGGAGAACCAGGAGAGGACAGAGCCCTGGAACCCAAATGAGGATAGTGTGGCAAGAAGTAAATCATGATTGACAGTGTCAAAAGCGGCGGATAGATCGAGGAGGATGAGGATGGAGTAGTGGCCTCTGGATTTGGCAAGGAACAGGTCATTACAGACTTTAGAGAGTGCTGTTTCTGTCGAGTGTAGAGGGCGAAAACCGGATTGAAGTGGATCGAGGATGGCATGAGAGGAGAGAAAATCGAGGCAGCGGCTGTGAACGGCGCGCTCAAGTATTTTGGAGAGGAAGGGTAGGAGGGAGATGGGGCGGTAGTTGGAGGGACAGGTGGCATCAAGTGCTGGTTTTTTGAGGAGAGGTGTGACTACGGCGTGCTTGAAGGTGTCAGGGACAGTTGCAGTGGAGAGAGAGAGGTTGAGGATATGACAGATGGAGGGGGTGACAGTATGAGAGATGGTGTTATTATAGTAGCTATATGCAGGTATTATATATTATGATTACAGCTGGCTGAAAAAATCTTGAAAACTTGGGGCCTAATATTCATAAGAACGTGAACTCCTAAATCTAGGCTCAGAAATTTTGTGCCCTATTTTCATCCAAACTTAGGGGCCCTTTTACTAAGCCGTGTAAGCGTTTGTGCGCACCCAACATGCGCCAATTTGGCGTTACTACCCAGCTACTGCTTGGCTCTTGTGGTAATTTCATTTTTGGCACGTGTCCAATACGCACATCTGAAAAATAATTTTATTTTCTGGTGCGCATCCGCTACACACGCCAAGTGGCATTTGACACATGTACGTCATTACTGCCTGGCTGACGCATGAGATCTTACCACTAGGTCAATGTCTGGTGGTAAGGTCTCAGATCCAAAATGGATGCACACCAATTTTTATTTTGCCGCACACACACACACACACACCATTTTTATGGTCCTAAATGTAGGAGTATAGTGAAATTTTGAGTATAGGTTTAGGCACTCAAGACTAATAGATTTTCAAAGAGACCAATTTAAGAGCAAAACTCTCAAAGTTAGGAGTATAAATCTTTTAAATTGCAGGCCCTAAGTTGCCAGCTGAAAACCAAGGAAAATCATTATTCTTTATAATTGATCTTTCTTTGTTGGGGATTAGTTATGTTTTTTCATATATTTTTATTCTTATTTGGGATGTTAGGAGAAGATTTTTTTAAAACTCTCTTGTCTTTTTTTTGCTTTGCTTTGTGTTTCTCTCTTCTCCTTCCAACCTCTTCATCTGTCTTTCCCTCCCTTCCTCTTTCCAGCTTCCTTTCTCAAAGATCTCTTCTCCTTGATCCACCCTTGTTTGCAGTACATATAAATATAGCTACATATTTTGGCACTTTAGATTGTGATTGTATTTGTAACATCTGTTTACGAAATTTTGTTTCTTGACTTTACAGGGTGAGCCAGGACTACCAGGCGACCAAGGTCGGGATGGACCTGCTGGACCCTCTGGAGACCCAGTAAGCTAATCAGAGTATAGCCTATATCATTGGACTCAGTAAACCTTGGATTCCTGTGAAGTAAAGGCTGTTAGAGTCAAGATTAGTTGGGTTTAGCTATCTTGTAGGTGCTCAGTCCAGATATTTTCTCCCATTATATTGATGCCCTTTCTTTCACACATAGCATCAAGGGTCTTTTGGTACATTCCATGACATTTAGCAACTATTCCCCCTGCAGGTAACTCAGCAACAAACTGATACTAAGCTGTAATGAAAGTTCTACAATGAAAGTAGCTCCTAACCCTTACTCACTTGTTCAGTACCCATATTTTATCATTCCCTCCTTAGTAATTCCCTTATTTCTTATTTGTCCTGTTTGTCTGTCCTAATTAGACTGTAAGCTCTGTTGAGCAGGGGCAGTCTCTTCATGTTCAAGTGTACAGCACTGCGTATGTCTAGTTGTGCTATAGAAATACATAGTAACATAGTAAATGAAGGCAGATAAAGACCTGAACGGTCTATCCAGTCTGCCCAACAAGATAAACTCAATTTACATGGTATGTGCTACTTTAAATGTATACCCGAGTTTGATTTGTCTCTGCCTTTCTCATGGCACAGACTGTAAAAGTCTGCCCACTGTTCCTGTACTAAAAGTTCTGAAGCTAACGTCGAAGCCTCTTAAAATTTACACTCCAGCCCATCCATATCTATTCAGCCACGATCAGGGCGCAGACCGTAGAAATCCACCCAGCATTGGTTTTACTCTCCATTTACCGGTGTTGCCACCCAATCTCTGCTAAGATTCCGTAGATCCATTCCTTCTAAACAGGATTCCTTTGTGTTTATCCCACACATGTTTGAATTCCATTACCGTTTTCATCTCCACCACCTCCCGGGGGAGGGCATTCCACGTATCTGCCACCCTTTCCATGAAAAAATACTTCCTGACATTACTCCTGAGTCTGCCCCCATTCAACCTCAATTCATGTCCTCTAGTTCTACAACCTTCCCGTCTCCGGAAAATGATAAGCAGTAGTAGTAGTATTAGTAGTAGTAGTTCAAATGTCTTTGAGTTAAATTTTAAAAGTAATATATATGGATAAATAGTGATTTGTGTATTTAAATAGACTATAGATTTCCCTTTCTCTAATCAACTATGGGGAAAATTCTGAAGAAACATAGAAACATGACAGCAGATAAGAGCCAAATGACCCATCCAATCTGCCAATCCACAGCAACCACTATCTCCTATTTCCCTAAGAGATCCCACCTGCCTGTCCCATGCGTTCTTAAATTCAGACACACTCCTCATTTCCACCACCTCCTCCACGAGGCGATTCCATACGTCCACCATCCGTTCACCACTCTTTCCATGAAAAAGTATTTTCTTAGATTACTCCTGAGCCTATAACCTCTGAACTTCATCCTATGCCCTTTCATTCCAGAGTTTTCTTCATTTGAAAGAGGCTCACCTCTTGTACATTAATACCACAGAGGTAATTAAATATCTCTATCATATCCCTGCTCTCCTGCCTTTCTTCCAAAGTATACATATTGAGAGGCTTAAGTCTGTCCCCGTATACTTTATGAAAGACACCACTGACCAGTTTTGTAACCACCCTCTGGACTGACTCCATCTAGTTTATATCTTTTCGTAGGTGCAGTCTCCAGAATTGCACACAGTATTCTAAATGGAGCCTCACCAGAGACTTATAAAAGGGCACTATCACCTCTTTTGTCTTGCTGGCCTTTCTCTCCCTATGCACCCAAGAATCCTTCTGCCTTTGACCATCGCCTTTTCTACCTGTTTGGCCACCTTGAGATCATCAGACACAATCACCCCCAAGTCTCACTCTTCTTTCATACACAGAACTACTTCACTTCCTATACACCTTTTCCTTGTATTTTTGCAACCTAAGTGTATGACCCTGCATTTTTTAGCATTAAATCTGAGTTGCCAATTGCTAGACCATTGTTCCAGATCCCTCCACATGCTACCCACACCCTCTGGGGTGTTGACCCTATTACAAAGTTTGGTATCATTCGCAAAGAGACAAACCTTACCAGACAGTCCTTCCACAATATCACTCACAAAGATGTTAAACAGATCCGGCCCAGGGACCAATCCCTGTAATACACTGATAACACTCTTTTACCACTACCCTCCGTCTCCTTCCACTTAACCAGTTTTTAACCCAGTCAGTCACTTTAGTGCTCATACCAAGGGCACTTACTTTATTTATTTATTTATTTATTTGTTACATTTGTATCCCACATTTTCCCACCTATTTGTAGGCTCAATGTGGCTTAAATAGTACCAGAGAGGCCTATGCAGGCTCCGATGTGAACAAATACAGGGTGATGTTGTGGTAAGATCAAGTTCATGTGGCACAGCCACATTAGGGAATTGGAGAACGGAAGAGTTGTGTTATGTCCATTATGCGCTTTAGTTTGGTTGTGTTGCAGAGATTAGGCATTTAAGTTGGATCGGTAGGGTATGCCTTTTTAAACAGGTTGGTTTTTAGTGATTTCCGGTAGTTTAGGTGGTCCTACGTCGTTTTCAAGGCTTTTGGTAATGCATTCCACAGTTGTGTGCTTATGTAGAAAAAACTAGATGCGTAAGTTGTTTTGTATTTAAGTCCTTTGCAGCTTGAGTAGTGCAGATTTAGATAAGATTGTGTTGATTCGGATGTATTTCTAATTGGTAAGTCGATCAAGTCTGTCATGTAACTCGGGGCTTCTCCGTAGATGATTTTGTGAACCAGTGTGCAGATTTTGAAGGCGATGTGTTCTTTGATTGGGAGCCAGTGTAGTTTTTTGCGGAGTAGTTTTGCGCTTTCAAATCGCGTTTTACCAAATATAAGCCTTTCTGCCGTGTTTTGAGCGGTCTGAAATTTCTTAAGGTTTGTTCTTTACATCCCGCATAAATTCCATTGCAGTAATCTAAGTGGCTTAGTACCATTGATTGTATCAGGTTGCGAAATGTTTACCTCGGGAAGAATTGCTTCACACGTTTGAGTTTCCACATTGAATGGAACATTTTCTTTGTTGAGGATGAAACTTGGCTCTCTAGTGTTATTAGTCACCTGTGCAGAACCGTGTCAAAGGCTTTGCTAAAACTCAAGTACACTACATCTGGTGCCCCTCCCATGTTCTTTACATCCCGCATAAATTCCATTGCAGTAATCTAAGTGGCTTAGTACCATTGATTGTATCAGGTTGCGAAATGTTTACCTCGGGAAGAATTGCTTCACACGTTTGAGTTTCCACATTGAGTGGAACATTTTCTTTGTTGAGGATGAAACTTGGCTCTCTAGTGTTATTAGTCACCTGTGCGGAACCGTGTCAAAGGCTTTGCTAAAACTCAAGTACACTACATCTGGTGCCCCTCCCATATTTAACTGTTTGGTCATCCAGTTAAAATAGTCAATCGGATTTGTCTGACAAGACCTGTCTCTAGTGAAACCATACTGCCTCAGGACCTGCAGTCTATTCGATTTGAGAAATGTCACAATCCTCCACTTTAGAAGCATTTTCATTAGTTTACTGACCACTGAGGTCAGATTAATAGGTCTGTAATTGCCAACCTGCTCCTTACTGCCACTCTTGTGCAGAAGGACCACGTCTGCTCTTCTCCTGTCCTCTGGGACCACTCTAAGGAAACATTGACGAGGTCAGTCAATGGATCAGCAAAACTTCCCTGAGTTATTTGAGTACCCTCGGATGTATCCCATCAGGCCCCATTGCTTTATCTATTTTTAGTTTAGCTAGCTCCTCATGAACATAGTCTTCTGAAAATTGGTCCTGGTCTACTGAACATCCATTCCTGTTAGCATGATCTAGAAATGTGTGTCCCATAGTATGGGCATTGGTATACAAAGCTCTCTAGATATTGCTCTTTTTTCCCATTTCTATAAAAGTATTAGATATCCTACAATCCTGAGAGTTGTTATTGGCTTTGTGGTTTTTCTCACCCATTGCCAGTGAATCTAGTTTAAAGCCCTCATTAGTACATTAGCCATTCTGATACAGAACACACTTCGCCCCTTCTTTGATAGATGTACGCGATCTCTACTGAGTAGGTCTTGGAAAATAATTCCATGGTCAAGGAAACTGAAGCGCTCCCACTGCCACCAACCACACAGCCACGTGTTCAGCTCCAGGATGCGAGCTTCCCTCATTTAGCCTTTACCCTCAACAGGAAGGATTGATGAGAACACCGCCTGTGCACCTAACTGCTTCATCCTCTGTCCCAGAGCCATGAAGTCACATTTGATATGTTCAACAGGATACCTAGCATTATCATTTGTACCAACATGGATGAGCAGCATAGGATAGTGGTTAGTAGGTTTGAGTCTCAGTAAACTTTCTGCTACATCCCAAATCTTGGCACCAGGCAGACAGCACACCTCCCTGGACATAGTGTCTGGGCAGCAGATGGACACCTCAGTACCCCTCAGAAGAGAATCACCAGCTTCAACTACCTTTTTCTTCTTATTGGCCAGCAGCTTTGGGATTGTTGAGCTTTGTTTCCTCTCGTTCTTGAGATTTTCAGCTCTTGTACCTCCAGGGCTGCAAACCATTTCTTCAATTATGAATGGTGCTCAAAATTCAGTGCTGAATAGTATTTTATAACGGGCATTCTAGGATTGGCATCCTTTATAGAACAGTGCATAGTGCTGGGATTCGTGCTCAACTTTGGATGTGAGGCGTTACACCAATGGAAACTGGATATAAATCCCTGTGTGCAAGTTGGGCGCAGATACCCTGAATTCTATAACACTGTGCATATTTTAAGGGAATGTCCCTGGGCCACCCATGGATCCCATGGATCTTGTCCCAAACCAGTTAAAAATATCCTCCTTTCTGTGTAGCTAAGCTTTCACAGTTCTGACCTCCTCATAGAAGGCATTTCAGAGATGAAAATTCTGTTGCTCATGACCAGCCTGTGACACATTAGTCCAAAGACTAGAAACAAGTCCTGCCTGGCAAGTTTCAAGTGTTACTTGGCTTAATGGGGCTAATTTTATAAGACTATTTTTTTCCTTTTTTTTGCACAGAAACAATGTTTACCATGGAAAAATAGCCATAACATTACCCAGGGACATATAATAAGAGTTATGTACTACTGGCATGTAACACATACTTTTTCTCAATATATGCCTACGCATTTCCTAAGGTGTTGGGTAGAGCTGTGAGAGATGCACATATATCAAATAAGTGTGTATCTGTGCAAGCGTAGCCCAAAAGATTATGCTACTATTAGTACAGGTGTAACTTTGTGTAGGAGCGTTCAGTAAAACTGATTTATAAAAAGAAAATATATACAGGGCAATTTTATAACTGGGCACCCACAATAATGTGCCTCTTGTGCATGTAAATATACAGAATGCTAGCACACTCGTGGGTAAGTATTCACTTACACAAGTCATGGGTGTTTCTAAAAACTATGCATGCTGTTACAGAATACACCTGTTTTTAGAAATGCCCATGAGTCACTCATTCCACACCCATGGCCATGCACCTTTTCAAATCTGCGTCTTAGAATTTACATGCATCACTTTTCAGAATATGCTTAGAAAGTTGTGCACGTAAAATGTAATTAATGCCAATTAGTGTCAATAATTACTTGTTAAGTAATCGGGAGGCGGGGCTGTTGGCTGGAGGGGGCGGGGAATAGGGCTGGGCAGACTTGTACGGTCTGTGCCAGAGCCGGGGTTGGGAGGCAGGGCTGGGGAGGTGAGGATAGTGCTGGGCAGACTTATACAGTCTGTGTCTGTGCCAGAGCCGGTGGTTGGGAGGTGGGGCTGGTGGTTGGGAGGCGGGGATAGTGCGGGGCAGACTTATACGGTCTGTGCCAGAGCCGGGGTTGGGAGGCAGGGCTGGGGAGGTGAGGATAGTGCTGGGCAGACTTATACAGTCTGTGTCTGTGCCAGAGCCGGTGGTTGGGAGGTGGGGCTGGTGGTTGGGAGGCGGGGATAGTGCGGGGCAGACTTATACGGTCTGTGCCCTGAAGAGCACAGGTACAAATCAAAGTAGGGTATACACAAAAAGCAGCAAATATGAGTTATCTTGTTGGGCAGACTGGATGGACCGTGCAGGTCTTTTTCTGCCGTCATCTACTATGTTACTATGTTACTATTTATCAGCACTGATTGGCTTAAGATAATTAAATTGTGTGCACTAATTAGAATACGACCTGATTTGCACACGCAACTCAAGTCACACTATGTAAAATCTGGGGGACAGTGAATAACTGCATAGGGGTGCAAGCATGTGAGAGCTGAAAACAACATGCATACCCTAAAACTACTTCTATCAATCTACTCCCTAACACTGCTCCACCTAATGGAAACCACCCCTCTATCAGAAAGCAACATCATACCAATACTACAAAATTATCAAAGCCTAACTAAATACACTTCACCCCATCACACCAACAACAGCTCAAACAAACTAAGAACTCTAACATGCGGACAAGCACAGCAGAAAAGAAAGAAAGGTCCCAACAAGCCCACCGTAACAAAGACACGACAACTAATAAAAGTCCACACAACATCTAATACAAAAGATCCATTCCAAACTATCCAAGTGGGCTACATAAATGCTAGATCCGCGTTAAATAAAACAGAAATACTCACTGACTGGATCACGTCAGATAACCTTGATCTACTCTTTATCACTGAAACCTGGATCCACGACCAAAAAGACCCCATAATTCTAGACCTGTGCCCACCAGGCTATAAAATTACACACTGGACCAGAAAGGAAAAGAGAGGCGGTGGCATAGCATTAATCTACCGATCCCACTTCACCACGGAAACCACTGCCGAGTCCATAACACCTCAACTCGAAATTGCCTCAATTAGAATTCATAACAAAACCTTATGCAATCTTTTGAATTGTGTCTTGTTCTACAGACCTCCTTGTAACTGGAACGAAAGCCAGACAAACTTCATGAACTTCCTTTCAAACATATGTGTAACCAACTCAAATATACTAGTATTAGGAGACATCAACCTGCACCTTGAAGACACAAACTCCAGTAATGCATGAGAATTTAAAGAATTCCTCCACTTATGGGATTTCAACTGGCCACAACTGCAAGCGACCCACATCAAAGGGCACACACTTGATCTCATATCACACAAACTCTCTACAGACCTGAACCTAACAATAGCAGATATTAACTGGGCAGAAACACCCTGGACCAACCACTACAAACTAAACTTGTCCTTACACTGGTGGAAGAAAGGTCCACAACAAGCACAAGAACACACATCCTACAGCACAAGAGGTCAAATAGACACGAAAATATTCTGGCAAATGATGTACAATAATGACTGGACAACACAAACGGACTCCGTACACTACCTCACAGCCTGGGACAAAAGATGCAAAAAAATATTAGATGAAATAGCACCCTTACAGACAAGAACCTCGCATAAACACAACACGATACCATGGTTCAACGAAGAGCTGAAAAAACTCAAAACACAATACAGGAAACTTGAACGAGCATGGAATAAAACAAAAGATGGTCTTACACACAACGCTTGGGAACAAGCACTAAGAAAATACAAATACGCAATAAGACGGACCAAAAGATCATATTATAAAACCAAAATAGGGATAAATCACAAAGACATGAAAAAAATTACACCAACTCGTGAATAAACTCCTAGATACCAACATGGTCACTACAACGAACACAGACATCCCACCTGCAGACAAACTCGCCAAATATTTTAATGAAAAAATCATAAACCTACGCAACATGCTACCACAAGGCAACACTGACATCGAAAACTTCCTCAATGAGCTGGACCCAACCCCTGGTAAATACCCAGCTGACCGAACCTGGTAAAAGTTTGCCCCCCTGACCACTGAAACAGTTACCCAGACTATCAGGAAGTTCTCCAACTCTCACTGCAAACTAGATACCTGTCCCAGCTACCTACTGAAATCCGCCCCAGAATGTTTCATAACACATACTCAGCTGGATTAAAGGTTTCCTAACCACAAGATCATATCAAGTAAAGTCAAACTCAAACATATCATCACCATGGAAAGCAAACTGCGGAGTACCACAAGGATCACCGCTATCACCGACCCTCTTCAACTTAATGATGATTCCACTAGCCAAGTCCCTAGCCAATTACGCAGACGATGTAATAATTTACATCCCTTACAAAACCAAACTGCAAGAAATCGCCAACAAAATCGAGCTAAGCCTGAATATCATGGATTCATGGGCCAATGCATTTCAACTAAAACTCAATAAAGAAAAAACACACTGCCTTGTCCTCTCATTCCAACACAGCATGGACAACCCCACAAGCATCGACACCCCAGGTCACACTCTCCCCATCTCAGACAGCCTGAAAATCCTTGGCGTCATAATAGACCGCAACCTAATACTGGAGAGCCAAGTAAAATCCACCACAAAGAAAATGTTCCACTCAATGTGGAAGCTCAAATGCGTGAAACAATACTTCCCGAGAGATACCTTTCGCAACCTGATACAATCAATGATAATAAGCCAACTAGACTACTGCAATGTAAACAATGCAGGATGCAAAGAACAAACCTTAAAGAAACTTCAAACCACTCAAAACACGGCAGCTAGACTCATATTTGGAAAAACGCGATTCAAAAGTGCAAAACTGAGAAACTACACTGGCTCCCAATCAAAGAATGCATTGCCTTTAAAATCTGCACCATGGTACATAAAATTCTCTATGGTGAAGCGCCAGGATACATGATAGACTTAATCGACCTACCAAACAAAAACGCCTCCAATTCAACACAATCATATCTCTACCTACACTACCCAAGCTGCAAAGGTCTTAAATACAAATCTACTTATGCATCCAGCTTTTCCTACATAAGCACACAACTGTGGAATGCGCTACCAAAAGCAGTGAAAATGACCTACGACCACCTAAACTTCTGAAACACCCTGTTCAAACAGGCATACCATCCTGATCCAACTTAAAAGACTGACCTTGGCTACACAAGAAAGCCAAAGCACGTATGATCACAACACTACTCTTCCGCATCACGACTATTCTGTGGCTTTGCCATATAAGCTTCATCTTACCACAACAGCACAATGTATTTGTTCACACCGGAAACAGTAAATGCCATTCCGGTACTATGTAAGCCACATTGAGCCTGCAAATAGGTGGGAAAATGTGGGATACAAATGTAGCAAACAAACAAACAAATAAATAAATAAATAAATATGTACCCTTGCTATATTTAGGTGCCCACAATTATGGCGGGTCTATGGCTAATGTAACTACTGCTGGTGCTAGATTGTAGGCACAGTGATGCTGGGTTACGCTGGCATTCTATAACAGTAATGGGCTGTGTTGGCATTACAGCATCACCAGCTACTAGCGCGGTTTAGTAAACAGGAGGGTAAACGTATTCTGTAACATGATGTGTGTAAATTCTAAGTCACATAGTTGAAAAGGGGGTGTGGCCATGGGCATGGAATGGGCGGGTCATGAGTATTTTTGAAATCTATGAGCGTTGTTATACAATACATCCAGTCTGTGCCTAATTTAAGCCTTGGCATTTACGCCAAGTTTTTACTTGGTGTAACTGCCTGTGACTAAATTTAGGCACGAGGATGGGTGATCAATGTATTCTATAAACCATACTGAAATTTAGGTGTACTTTATAGAATACACCTAGGCATTTTTTTTTAGTGATGATTTTTTTAGGCATGATATATAGAATCTATCTCCAGGTGCTTAAAAGAATGCATCCATTTATAGAATTGCCCCATGCAAGATTCACAGTTAACTGGGACTGTTCTTTAAGGGGCCCTTTTAATAAAGGGTTGCCACGTGGCATCCTGGAACTACTGCTGGCCCAACACGACCATCGGTGGTAGTTCTGCCTCGAGCATGCACTATTTCTGTAATTTCTACTGTGGCGCTAACCCGCAGTGGGTGATGGTAAGTGCCCCCTCCCCATATGGCCACGTGGTAAGAATAATCTTAACACATGGCCATGTCTTTTTTAGGGGCTTTTTACCTGCTGCTGTAAAAAAGGCCCTGGAACGTGGCTACCACAGGGCCCTTTTTACCCCAGCTTGATAAAAGGATCTCAACGTGAACGGTAAATCTTACGTGGTTTGGATCGCTTCATGTTTTACTATTTATGAGCAGCTCAGATAATTATCATCTTTTAAATAGCAGTTTGGATTACTTGACTTTCTGCTACTCACATGCACTTCAGATAAGTACAACTTTTGAATATAAGATATAGATGCCCATTGTTCTTTTGTCACTCTCCCATGGCTGTTTGATCCTGGGGGACATTTGGACTAACTGCAAGTAGATATTGCCAGTGCTTTGGCATCATGCGGCCTGGGATAGAAGTGATTGTACCCAAGAGGCCTTCCTTTTTTGTTCCCAATCTCAGATTGACAGATGGTCATAGAAGGCAATGAATGTATAAGAAAACCCAAGACATTCTTCATATTCTCTTCTAGTTTTCATCATGGGACACAGCCAAAGTTGTTACCTCCAAGGCATATAATAAGGAATTTTTGGCATACATTCTCAATTTCCATCTCCATCAGAGAGAGCAAAACATGTTCCCAGTGCATAACCCCTCTACCAATGCAGTGAGCACAAAGTCTTTATGTTTCTTAACTCAAATTCTTTTTCTTTATTTATGCAATTTCAAATATATACCAAGCAATGAATAAGCACCTTATGCAGAAAAAAAAGCATACATATAGAATAAAAAAAAAAGAAAAACTCAAGAGTTACAATTTCAAAGGGAAAAAAAGGAAAACCCCTATGTAAAACTTCACTGTATTAAGTGGTATATTAAGTTATTAAATCAAATAAAAAGTATAGTCCACTATAATCAGATCCAAGATTAAAGAAAAAGAGAGATTAATAAAGGAGAGTGGAGGAGTGGCCTAGTGGTTAGGGTGGTGGACTTTGGTCCGGGGGAACTGAGTTCAATTCCAAGTTCAGGCACAGGCAGCTCCTTGTGACTCTGGGCCCCATGTAAGCAGTATTGAGCCAGCCATGAGTGGGAAAGCACCGGGTACAAATATAACAAAAAAAAAAAATCAAACTAACTGACCTCCTAATGGAACCTGATATTCAATGAAAGCCAAAATCAGTCCAAAAGATACAGGTAAGACCTCATCCCCAACATCCTTGGTAGCAATTCTTTCAATTGCCAGAAATGCAGTCAAATGAGCAGGTTCAAAGAAAATATATTTAACTGACGGAAAATTAATTATGCATTTACTTAGAAACTTTAAAAAGAATTGAGCTCCTAACTGCAAGACATCTGAACGTAATAAAAGATATTCAGGGGCATAATTGAAAGGCGACGGCCATCTTCGGGGCCGGCTCCGCAAAGAGGCGGAGCCAACCGTATTATCAAAAAAGATGGCCGGACATCTTTTCTTTCGATAATACGGTTGGGGCCGGCTAAATCTCACCATTTAGGTCAAATGTTGAGATCGCTGGGTTTAGAGATGGCCGGCTTCGGTTTTCGGCCATAATGGAAATTGGGCCCGGCCATCTCAAACCACGCGAAATGCAAGGTATTTGGTCATGGGAGGAGCCAGCATTTGTAGTGCACTGGTCCCCCTCACATGCCAGGACACCAACCGGGCACCCTAGGGGGCACTTCTAAAAATTAGAAAAAAAATAAAAATTGCTCCCAGGTGCATAGCTCCCTTACCTTGGGTGCTGAGCCCCCCAAATGCCCCCCAAAACCCACTCCCCACAACTCTACACCACTATCATAGCCCTAAGGGGTGAAGGGGGGCACCTACATGTGGATACAGTGGGCTTGGGGTGGGTTGGAGGGCTCCCTTTTTACCACCACAAGTGTAACAGGTGGGGGGGATGGGCCTGGGTCCACCTGCCTGAAATGCACTGTACCCACAAAAAACTGCTCCAGGTACCTGCATACTGCCGTCAGGGAGCTGGGTATGACATTTCAGGCTGGCATTTTTTTTGGGTGGGAAGGGGTTGGTAACCACTGGGGGAGTAAGGGGAGGTGATCCCCGATTCCCTCCGGTGGCCATCTGGTCAATTGGGGCACTTTTTTGAGGCTTGGTCGTAAAAATAAATGGACCAAGTGAAGCCGGCGAAATGCTCGTCAGAGCCGGCCATCTTTTTTCTATTATTGGGCGAAGCCGGCCATCTCGTAACCATGCCCCGTCCCGCCTTCTGTACCCTGCCGGAACGCCCCCTTGAAGTTTGGCCGGCTCTGCGACGGAAAACAGTTGAAGCTGGCCAAAATCGGCTTTCGATTATACCGATTTGGCCGGGTTCAGGAGATGGCCGGCCATCTCCCGATTTGTGTTGGAAGATGGCCGGCGATCTCTTTCGAAAATAAGCTGGATTGTTTCCTTTTTGTGTCTCACTAGCAATATCAGGAAATATATTAATTCCAGGTTCAAAAACAGTTCCATCTTCCTGCCTTGCTGCGTTCCTAACCTAGGAAGTGAAAGAATAGCTGATATCATAGACTGGTTATAACATCTTTCTGTTTCTTATAAGAGGGGGATGAGCAACATAAATTAATGACTCATATTAATCAGGGTGCCATAAAATTTTTTATGTTGCATATACTTCAGAGTGGAAATATCTTCAATTGTCTAGAATGCACTAACATATATCAAAAACTAGTAAACTAGTAAATGCACTCTTGCTATACACTCTGTGTATAGCAAGAGTGCATTTACTAGTTTACTAGTTTTTGATATACACTCTGTGTATAGCAAGAGTGCATTTACTAGTTTACTAGTTTTTGATATATATACTTCAGAGTGCCAAATGCCATTATACTATATGGCATACATTATTTACCAGGTGCAGCAGCATAAGAAAACATCTTGGCTTTGAAGGAATGAATGATATGATACAGACGTTCAAATATTTGAAAGGTATTAATCCGCAAACGAACCTTTTCCGGAGATGGGAAGGTGGTAGAACGAGAGGACATGAAATGAGATTGAAGGGGGGCAGACTCAAGAAAAATGTCAGGAAGTATTTTTTCACGGAGAGAGTAGTGGATGCTTGCAATGCCCTCCCGCGGGAGGTGGTGGAAATGAAAACGGTAACGGAATTCAAACATGCGTGGGATAAGCATAAAGGAATCCTGTGCCGAAGGAATGGATCCTCAGGAGCTTAGTCAGGATCGGGAGGCGGGGCTGGTGGTTGGGAGGCGGGGATAGTGCTGGACAGACTTGTACGGTCTGTGCCAGGGCCGGTGGTGGGCAGCGGGACTGGTGGTTGGGAGGCGGGGATAGTGCTGGACAGACTTGTACGGTCTGTGCCGGAGCCGGGGTTGGGAGGCGGGGCTGGTGGTTGGGAGGTGGGGATGGTGCTGGGCAGACTTGTGCGGTCTGTGCCGGAGCCGGTGGTTTAAACTATCCGTGTAAATGCATTATAAAATATATGGTTGGGAGGCGGGGATAGTGCTGGGCAGACTTATACGGTCTGTGCCCTGAAGAGCACAGGTACAAATCAAAGTAGGGTATACACAAAAAGCAGCAAATATGAGTTATCTTGTTGGGCAGACTGGATGGACCGTGCAGGTCTTTTTCTGCCGTCATCTACTATGTTACTATGAATGAATGTCTTAATGTTAAATTCTGAGTCCCACTGTTTCCAAAGCCCCAAAGCCTGCTTAAACATAACTAAAAATTGGAACCTGCTCAATAGACTTAGATTTTGGTGAATAAGTAATTGGATGCCACCTAGGGTCTAATAGGCTTGTATACATTAGCATTATGATCCGGCAAGTTATCCATCTGAGCACTGCAGCTAAGGAGACCCACACACCCACGCCAAATTATTTTGGAATGCTGTCGGTGAAATACTGGAATGAGTCAGGGAAATATCTAACAGCATTAATTCAGAGTCATCCTTAGAGTTTCAAGCTGTCTTTTAAGAATTCACTTACCATTAAAGCAGCAAAAAAAGGCTATAGAAAAGGCTGCTTGAAGTAGGGTGGTCTCAAATAGGGAAATGGCCAAGGGGATAAGGATGTCACTGGAGCCACGCTCAGCTTAATAATTTATTGCTTAAAGACAAACTGAGGGACAATTATTGAGTACTATTCTTCAAAAATTATATATGTAAATAATAAGAATAGATTTATACATTGATTATTATTCCAAATATCTATTTATTGCTATAATGCTTCTACCTTATATGTATTGTACCATTCAAACACATATACATATATATTCTTGACCACAAAGCTTTAGTTATTGTATTAGTATGTATTATTACAAATACTTAGGCCAATGTCCTTTGAAATCGTAACCCCACTGTTTTATCATCAAGAGTCCTTTGAATTGAAGAAACGAAGAAAAGAAGGAAGATCCCGTGTGTTGTGATATATCAGTTCGATATTATTTTTGTAATCCAAACATGATGAATTCAAACACTTGTAAATAATTTCCTGAATTTTGATCTCGATGGTCTATATATAAATATTCTTGCAGTTCTACACAGTGCTATGTTTCGCCTTTGGCGTCTTCAGGAGCTGTTTATAAATCATTGTAGTTCAACGGCATTCCAACAAGAATCTTTCATTGTTTGTATAACCACAGTGGCGTTAGCTGTAAGTTATAACACAATAACAGCTCTGTTTGTTTCACTTATCCTATGTAAAGCTTATCTGCTAATACATTGATTTCAAATTTACTTACATTCTTAAGTTATTCATCATATTTCTCTCAGTCACATGGGCGCCATGGTTGCCCTGACCATAGCCTGCCTGTACATGGCAGAATATGAGAATCAGTACATATTCCCGTCTCGATATGCAAAATATGTCATCAGTTGGAAGCGTTTCATTGATGATGTTTTACTTATATGGACAGGTACAGACTCACTATTGTTAAAAGCTATTGTATGCTCATTACCTTCTTAACTGTTCTCTCTAGATTCAATTATTGGCTCGCAAGGAGGCTGAATCACTACAAGCCTTTCCCTGTAGTCAGAGCAAAAGCGCATGCTGCCTGAACGTCAACCTTTTATACTAATCCACCAGCTGTGAGAATTCAGGCTACTCCCTTATCTTAAAGCAACCACTCTATTTCTTTATTGAGGCCTTGGGGCTGAACTGTGCCCCATTGAAAAATGAATCTCTGTTCAATGCTTGCTAAAACGGCTGATATATCACCCCCCCCCCCCCCAGCGCAAGTTCACCCGAGTCAAAACCACATATTTTAAGTCTGCTATTGAGTGCTGTTGTTGTCCCCAGTGTTCTACCAGCGGAACTTCTCTCTTGTTGACCCATAGATTACTAATGTGTTCCCCTATGCGCTGCTTAACTTTGCGCTTGGTTTGGCCAATGTACCATTTAGAGCAGGGGCATTGTATCCCATATATAACTTGGGTGGAATTACAGTCTGTGTGGCCCCATAAGAAATATCGCTTGCCGGTTTTAGGATTGATGACATTATTTGTCTCCATGGCATAAGAGTAGTAGATACAATTCAAACACCATTTGTGACCTTCATCGTTGGCCACACCTGCAGATCCAGTATCTCAAAAAACGGATAGCAGTTCGCCCATATTTTTGGCTCTTTTCAGTGATATCTGCAGTTTATTCATAAGTTGAGGATGTAAACGCAGTATAGGTCAGTGTTTGTAGAGGATCTTTGTCACTTCTTGTCCATAGTTGGAATAAGGGAGAACACATGGAATGTTGCTTTGGGGATGCTTATCTTTTAATTGAGGAGCTAGCAACCACTGTCTATGTGCGTTCTGTGCCCTCTGGTATACTTTTCTTATAACCCTGGAGGGGTAACCACGTCATTTAAATTTGTTTATCATTTGATGTACTTGTTGTTTAAAGGTATTTTGATCACTGCATAAATGCTTAACTCACAGGAATTGCCATACATAAGTACATAAGTATTGCCATACTGGGAAAGACCAAAGGTCCATCAAGCCCAGCATCCTGTTTCCAACAGTGGCCAATCCAGATCACAAATACCTGGCAAGATCCCAAAAAGTACAAAACATTTTATACTGCTTATCCCAGAAATAGTGGATTTTCCCCAAGTCCATTTAATAACGGTCTGTGGACTTTTCCTTTAGGAAGCCGTTCAAACCTTTTTTAAACTCCGCTAAGCTAACCACCTTTACCACATTCTCTGGCAACGAATTCCAGAGTTTAATTACACGTTGAGTGTCCAACGGGGATCCCATTTTCAAGGCCATGGGGTAACAGCTGGTGTAGTGCAATAATGTACAATTTACATTAAGAACTGAAGTGTGTAGACAGGGGGCGGAGCAAGATGGCGGCAGTACCATCTGTCTGCATCGGTGACTAGTTCAACGCTGCTGGAGATTGAAATTACTCTTGGGGTT
Organism: Microcaecilia unicolor; assembly: GCF_901765095.1. Lineage (NCBI taxonomy): Eukaryota > Metazoa > Chordata > Amphibia > Gymnophiona > Siphonopidae > Microcaecilia > Microcaecilia unicolor. The sequence goes on from NC_044037.1 coordinate 129,184,760, forward strand.
TTTCCTTTTAAAGATTTTTTCCTTCTTTATACCTGTACGATGCCGCACACCAAGAGAAAGGGGACCGTTAGACCGGCGGCCCAGTCGGCGCTAACATCAACGCCCGCCCAGCAGAAGCTTGACCAGTTCCTCATGCAACATTCCACTGTTCAGCAGATTGGAGGTCCTGCTGATATTACGGCGGTAGGCGACGCCAAAATCTTGGGTATAGACACGTCGTTGTCTCCTCCAACTCTTTGCCCACCTTTGCAACCGGCGACGCTCGACTTCGAGGGAGGATCGCCGACACCGGAAGTCGGAGTAAGCGCTCCACCGTTGGGCCAGAAAGTCGGTCTATTTGCCGGGGCTTCCCTACCATCGGAGCCAGAGGGCATAATTGCTCTACAGGAGAGACCAACAACATCTAAGGCCTCGAATGCAAAGGTAACGCTGGAGACGATATGGGAGGTACTCCAGCGTTTGAATAATACGATGAGGACTTCAACCAGCAAGATTGACTTACTGACTGAAAAGGTACAGAATTTAAATACTGCATTTACTACAATGAAAACTGAGGTCAATGAGCAAATAAATCTTTTGAATATTGATTCCACCAAAATGAAAGGAACAACTGTTAAGCTGATACAGGACAATACACTAATTCACAACAGGCTTGAATACTTTGAAAACTTCAACCGAAGATTGAATCTTCGATTCTTAAATTTTCCTAGGATATTAGTGTATTCACCTATGGATATATTTAAAAGATATCTGGTGGAAAACTTAAAGTTTGCCTCTGATAATATTCCACCTTTGAATAAAATTTATTATTTACCATCAAAAAGAACAAACGATGAGCCACAGATTCCGCAGAGTGACTTAAATGTTTCAGAACTCTTGGAAACCTCTTTGACCTCTATAACTGATAGGCAAACCCTTTTGGTATCATTTGTGTTCCAACAGGACTTGGAGCTGGTGAGAAAACTGGCTCTAAGAAATTTGCAAAACCCTTTTTATGGGGGAAAAATCTGGGTTTTCCCAGACGTCACTAAAGTTACACAAAAAAAAAGAAAGGAATTTTTGCTGTTACGACCTGCTGTTTTGACATTGGGGGCCTCTTTTAATTTAAACTATCCGTGTAAATGCATTATAAAATATATGGATGTAAAATATGTTTTCTTTGTACCGGACCACTTAAAACAATTTATTGCACAAAAAAATATTATGAAAGCTGTTTGAAGCCAACCTGTATTAAACCTAGGGAAAGTAATGAAGATTTACAGTGGTAATATCCGTTAAGCCTTACTTTATTATTTGCTATTTTTTGTAATCTCTTCTCCTGAGTTATCGGCATACTCCCCCCGTTATGGTGCTCTAAGATAAGATGTTTTTTCTTTTAATTTCTTGTAAGAAATTTTCTTTGTAAGTCAATTAATCTGTCTTTCTTGCTCAAGTATAAAAGCTTGTAAAATGTTTAAAAGAATAAATAAAAGATTAAAAAAAAAAAGAACTGAAGTGTTATGACCATGTACTAAGGAAGATAGGCAGGCCCATTGTGGTGATGTTTGACTACAGGGAAGGGCTTGCAGCGATTCAGCCTCCTTGCGAGCCAATAATTGAATCTAGAGAGAACAGTTAAGAAGGTAATGAACATACAATAGCTTTTAACAATAGTCATGTATACGATTTTGAACTCAATATTATGCTGGTTTTTTCAATTTAGAGACTGGAATATACATTCCCCTGAAGACGCCGTAATGGCAAAACATAGTCTCACGTTGGGAAAGACATCCTACTTTCAGAATTGTTTTTAATAAGAAAAGAGCACTTACACTGGTGGAAGAGAGTCACGGCTGCAGACAACACAGCACCACAAGAGACTTGCTTTGAACAAACATTAGATAAGTGGAAAGACACGATTTACACTTTTAATGTTTGTACAATTTACATTAAGAACTGAAGCATTATGACCATGTACTAAGGAGGATAGGCAGGCCCAGTGCGGTGATGTTTGAAGTTGGTGCGCTGTTAGCAGTTACCATGACCAATGGTATAAGGCACAGCAACACATACTGAGCACTACAATATAAAAATATAAAAAAAGAGTACCAAAAGCTTACAGTTAAAATGTAATGCCAAGAAGTGTAGAGTGATGCTCTTGGGGTGCAGAAACCCCAAAGAGAGATACCAAATAGGAGGGGAGAAATTACTAGGCTTGACTCAGGAGAGAGACCTTGGGGTGTTGGTGTCTGAGGATCTGAAGGTGAAGAAGCAATGCGACAAGGCGATGGCCGTGGCCAGAAGGATGCTAGGCTGCATAGAGAGGGGCATAATCAGCAGAAGAAAGGAGGTGTTGATGCCCCTATACAAGCCATGGGGGGGGGGGGGCCCACTTGTTGTGTTCAATTTTGGAGTCTGTATCTTGCTAAAGATGTAAAAAGACTGGAAGCGGTGCAAAGAAAAGCTACAAAAATGGTATGGGATTTGTGTTGCAAACCATACAAGGAGAGACTTGCTGACCTGAACATGTATACCTTGGAGGAAAGGAGAAACAGGGGTGACATGATACAGATTTTCAAATATTTGAAAGGTATTAATCCGCAAACGAACCTTTTTCGGAGACGGGAAGGCGGTAGAACTAGAGGACATGAATTGAGGTTGAAGGGGGGCAGACTCAGGTTAATGTCAGGAAGTATTTTTTCAAGGAGACGGTGGTGGATATGTGGAATGTCCTCCCGCAGGAGGTAGTGGAGATGAAAACGGTAATGGAATTCAAACATGCGTGGGATAAACACAAAGGAATCCTGTTTAGAAGGAATGGATCCACGGAATCTAAGGGGAGATTGGGTGGTGACGCTGGTAATTGGGAAACAAAACGGGAGCCGGGCAGACTTCTACGGTCTATGCCCTTATTGTGACTGAATATATAGGGATGGGCTGGAGTGTAAATTTTAAGGGGCTTCAACGTTAGCTTCAGAACTTAGTACAAGAACAGTGCTGGGCAGGCTTCTATGGTCTGTGACCTGAGAAAGGCAGGGACAAATCAAACTTGGGTATACACATAAAGTATCTTGTTGGGCAGACTGGATGGACCATACAGGTCTTTATCTGACGTCATTTACTATGTTACTAGCAGGGGAACTTTTGAAAGAGAAGGGCGCTCATCTTCCGACACAAATCGGGAGATGGGCTTCCTTCTCTCAGGGTTGCCCAAATCGGCATACTCGAAAGCCGATTTTGGGCACCCTCAACTGCTTTTCGTCGCGGGGACGACCAAAGTTCACGGGTGTGTGTCAGCACCGTACTAAAGGTGGGACTGGGGCGTGATTAAGAGATGGGCATCCTCGGCTGATAATGGAAAAAAGAAGGGCGTCCCTGACGAGCATTTGGCCAACTTTACTTGGTCCATTTTTTTTTACGACCAAGCCTCGAAAAGGTGCCTGAACTGACCAGATGACCACTGGAGGGAATCGGGTATGACCTCCCTTTTTACTCCCCCAGTGGTCACCAAACCCCTCCCACCTAAAAAAAAATATATATTTTTTGCCAGCCTCTATGCCAGCCTCAAATGTCATACCCAGCTCCATCACAGCAGTATGCAGGTCCCTGGAGCAGTTTTTAGTGGGTGCAGTACACTTCAGGCAAGCGGACCCAGGCCCATCCCCCCTACCTGTTACACTTGTGGTAGTAAATGTGAGCCCTTCAAAACCCACCCGAAACCCACTGTACTCGCATGTAGGTGCTCCCCTTCATCCCTAAGGGCTATGGTAGTGGTGTACAGTTGTGGGTTGTGGGGGGTTTGGGGGGCTCAGCACACAAGGTAAGGGGGCTATGTCCCTATTTGAGTGACTGTACATTTGTCCTTTAGATTGTAAGCTCCTTGAGCAGGGACTGTCCTTCTATGTTAAACTGTACAGCGCTGCGTAACCCTAGTAGCGCTTTAGAAATGTTAAGTAGTAGCAGTAGTAGTACTATGTTCTGTTCTTGGTCCCCTCCTCTTTTCTATCTACACTTCTTCCCTTGGTTCATTAATCTCATCCCATGGCTTTTCCTACCATCTCTATGCAGATGATTCCCAAATCTACCTTTCTACCCCTGATATCTCACCTTGCATCCAAACCAAAGTTTCAGCGTGCTTGTCTGACATTGCTGTCTGGATGTCTCAACGCCACCTGAAATTAAACATGACCAAAACCGAGCTTCTCATTTTTCCCCCCAAACCCACCTCCCCACTCCCCCCATTTTCTATTTCTGTTGATGGCTCTCTCATTCTCCCTGTCTCCTCAGCTCGAAACCTTGGGGTCATCTTTGACTCTTCTCTCTCCTTCTCTGCTCATATCCAGCAGATCGGCAAGACCTGTCGTTTCTTTCTTTACAACTTCCGTAAAATCCGCCCCTTTCTTTCCGAGCACTCTACCAAAACCCTCATCCACACCCTTGTCACCTCTCGTTTAGACTACTGCAATCTGCTTCTTGCTGGCCTCCCACTTAGAGGCATATTTTCAAAGCACTTTGGGAGGCTAAGTTCCATAGGTTTCTATGGAACTTTGGGAGGCTAAGTGCTTTGAAAATAAGCCTCTTAGTCACCTCTCCCCTCTCCAATCGGTTCAAAACTCTGCTGCCCGTCTCGTCTTTCGCCAGGGTCACTTTACTCATACTACCCCTCTCCTCAAGTCGCTGCACTGGCTCCCTATCCGTTTTCGCATCCTGTTCAAACTTCTACTAACCTATAAATGTACTCACTCTGCTGCTCCCCAGTATCTCTCCACACTCGTCCTTCCCTACACCCCTTCCCGTGCACTCCGCTCCATGGATAAATCCTTCTTATCTGTTCCCTTCTCCACTACTGCCAACTCCAGACTTTGCACCTTCTGTCTCGCTACACCCTACGCCTGGAATAAACTTCCTGAGCCCCTACGTATTGCCCCATCCTTGGCCACCTTTAAATCTAGACTGAAAGCCCACTCTTTAACATTGCTTTTGACTCGTAACCACTTGTAACCACTCACCTCCACCTACCCTCCTCTCCTCCTTCCTGTACATATTAATTGATTTGATTTGCTTACTTTATTTTTTGTGTATTAGATTGTAAGCTCTTTGAGCAGGGACTGTCTTTCTTCTATGTTTTTGCAGTGCTACGTACGCCTTGTAGCGCTATAGAAATGCTAAATAGTAGTAGTAGTACTGTGTACCTGGGAGCAATTTCTGAAGTCCACTGCGGTGCCCCCTAGGGTGCCCGGTTGGTGTCCTGGCATGTCAGGGGGACCAGTGCACTACGAATGCTGGTTCCTCCCATGACCAAATGAGTTGGATTTGGTCGTTTTGAGATGGGCGTCCTCGGTTTCCATTATCACCGAAAACTGGGGACGACCATCTCTAAGGTCGACGATCTCAACATTTAGGTCGACCATCTCTGAGGTTGACCTAAATGTTGAGATTTGGGCGTCCCTGACCGTATGAAAGATGGACGCCCATCTTGTTTTGATAATGCGGGTTTTTCCGCCCCTTCGCGGCTCCATCCTTACACACGGGTGCCCTTAGAGATGGTCGTCCCCGTTCGAAAAAGCCCCTCCACGATTATCAACCCCAATATGTTTTCACAAACACAAATCTCCTTTCACAAAAAGTTGATAAAACAAAGATTCTGCTGCACCTTGCAGAACAGTATTTGAACAGAAAAGATTTCACAGACTCACATGTTCATAGTTGCTGCAAAAATGTTGATACTAAAATAACATATAGATAAACTATGCTGTGCAACATAGTGTTTGTGAATATTGTTTTCTTAAAATTGTAAATAGAAAATTCTTATAAATTTCATAAAAATATATAAACCCATACAGGCTGATAGGTTGTGCTGAACATCTTATTTAAAGTTAACTGGTCAAAGTTATTTGGTTAACTTTAGTTGTGTTTTTTCGCCAGCCAAAATTGAATGTCAGTGGTGTGGTGGACAAAATGAAACGATTTCCTGGAAATTACCCAACATTAGATAACATGTATTCTGCTGATTTGGGGAGGAGGAAGGAGGGAATTTAAGTCACTGAGGTCTCTTTGGCTAACTCCAAATTTAGCTGGACAAACCCTTTTATTTATATGGAACTCATAGCAGTTGTAGTATAGGAAGAGAAGAGCTGAAAATAATGTCTAAGGGCCCCTTTTACAAAGCCGCATTGGAATGCCAGAACAGCCCATTCAGAGTAAATGGGCTGTGTCAGCATTACCACACCAGCAACTGCTAGTGCAGCTTTGTAAAAGGAGGCCTAAAGAATCTCTGCAAGAAGAAAAAAGGTGGCATGCTGAGGAAATCATCTGAACTTAATACAGTATGTATTTATAATGAGCTAAAATAATTACTTTCATGCAGTTCTTTAAAGATTTTTAAATGAATGTTTCATTGATTATTCTATAAAGATGATTTCCTGGGAAGAATAAGTACATAAGTATTGCCATACTGGGACAGACCGAAGGTCCATCCAGCCCAGCATCCTGTTTCCAACAGTGGCCAATCCAGGTCACAAGTACCTGGCAAGATTCCAAAACGTACAATACATTTTATGCTGCTTATCCTAGAAATAAGCAATGGATTTTCCCCAAGTCCATTTTAATAATGGTCTATGGACTTTTCCTTTAGGAAGCCAGCCAAACCTTTTTTAAACCCTACTAAGCTAACTGCTTTTACTATATTCTCTGTCATTGAATTCCAGAGTTTAATTACACGCTAAGTGAAGAAAATTTTTCTCCGATTCATTTTAAATTTACGACTTTGTAGCTTTATTGCATGCTCCATAATCCTAGTATTTTTGGAAAGAGTAAACAAGCGATTCAATTCTACCCGTTCCACTCCCACTCATTATTTTATAAACCTCTATTATATCTCCTCTCAGCCATCTTTTCTCCAAGCTGAAGAGCCCTAGCCACTTTAGAGGCCTTTTTACTAAGCCACGGTAGGCTCTATGCACGTGCACCACATGCCCAAATGAGACTACCACCAGGCCAGCATGCCCCCCTGGTGGTAATTTCAGATTTGGCACATGCCCATAATGCCTGGATGAATTATTTATTTATTTCCTGTTGCGCATGCCATTTCCGGCGGTAATCGGCAGTTGGCGTATGCCGACCGGTCGCTGTTCGTGTAGCACTTGAGCCCTTACTGTTAGATCAATGAGTGGCGTTAAGGGCTCAGGTCGATTTTACATGTGCACTGGTTTCAGTTTTACCGCATGCCCTTTTCCCATCACATTAAAAAAAAAACTTTTTTGCAGACGCAGTAAAAACTGGCCCGGTGCGCGCCTAATACTTGTGCCTACACTGCTGCAGGCCACTTTTTACCACGACTTAGTCAAAGGGACCCTTAGCCTTTCCTCATAGGGAAATCATCCCATCCCCTTTATCATTTTCGTCGCCCTCTGTACCTTTTCTAATTTCACTATTGGGCTCATTTCCGATAGAGAAGGACGCCCATCTTTTGACATAAACCGGAAGATGGACGTTCTTCTCTCAGAAACGTCCAAATCGGTATAATTGAAAGCCAATTTTGGATGTCCCCAATTGCGCTCCATTGCAGGGACAGCCAAAGTTCAAGGGGGAGTGTTGGAGGCATAGCAAAGGCGAGACTTGGGCGTGCCTAACATTTGGACATCATTGATCCATAAAGGAAAAAACGAAGGACGTTCCTGACGAACACTTGGATGTTTTCACCTGGACCTGTTTTTCTTACGACTAAGGCACAAAAAGGTACCCGAACTGACCAGATGACCACCAGACAGAATCGGGGATGACCTCCCGTTACTCCCCCAGTGGTTACTAACCCCCTCCCACCCTCAAAAAACATCTTTAATAATATGTTGTGCCAGCCTCTATGCCGGTCTCAGATGTCATACTCAGGTCCGTGACAGCAGTATGCAGGTCCCTGGAGCAGTTTTAGTGGGTGAGTGCACTTCAGACAGGCGGACCCAGCACCATCCCCTCCCCCCACCTGTTACATTTGTGGAGGAAACAGTGAGCCCACCACAAACCCACTGCACCCACATCTAGGTGCCTCCCTTCACCCGTAAGGGCTATGGTAGTGGTGTACAGTTGTGGGTAGTGGGTTTTTTTTTTTGGGGGGGGGGGGGTTGTGGGGCTCAGCACACAAGGTAAGGGACCTATGTACCTGGCAGCAATTTATGAAGTCCACTGCAGTGCCCCCTAGGGTGCCCGGTTGGTGTCCTGGCATGTCAGGGGGACCAGTGCACTACAAATGCTGCCTCCTCCCACGACCAAATGGCTTGCATTTGGTTGTTTCTGACATGGACGTCTTTGGTTTCGAAAATCACTGAAAATCAGAAACGTCCATCTCTAAGGACGACCAAATTTAAGGATTTGGATGTCCCTGACGGTATTTTCGAAATGAAAGGTGGACGTCCATCATGTTTTGAAAATACCGGTTTTCTTGCCCCTGGAATGTGACATTTTGCAAGGACGTCCAAATTGAAATGTGGACGTCCCTTTCGAAAATGCTCCACCACATCTTTTTTAAGATAAGGTGACCAGAATTGAACACAGTATTTGAGGTGCAGTCGCACCATGGAGCGATACAAAGGCATTAAAATGGCCTCATTTTTGTTTTCCATTCCCTTCCTAATAATACCTAACAGCTAGACAATTGTTTATTTATTTTATTTAAAAAATGTATACCTTCCCTATCCCTAGGTGGCTTTCATAATAAAACATATAGAAACATTCAAAAAAACAAAAACAAAATATTGTTCCTCAACAAATTATATTAAAAAAAAATCAAACTAATAAGCTGCCATATTAAAACTCAGGAGCTAGGAATAGGTTGCAAATACAAAAGAGTTTTTAAGCACTTTCCTAAATTGCTGTATGGATGAACAAAATCGGATATGACCTGGTAATGCATTCCATGGTAGCTAGGCATCTGTTTATGAAAAACAGACACAGCACAATTGAGAGAAATACTCAGACCTTCAAAGGTGCATTCTGAATAGCCTATGATGCTGTCAATGTATGCTGGAACCTTTTAACAACTGAAACAAAACAGGTAGTTTATCTTTGAATATTGCCTACAATGTATGCATGCTAAAGGGCCCTTTTACTAATGCTTAGCGTGTTCTAATAGACATTAGCATACGCTAAATGCTGCACATCTTATTTTATACCCATGGACCATGTGGCATTTACCATACACTAATCTCTGTTAGCTCACACTTAGCTTTAGTAAAAGGACTCCTAAAAGTACCTGAGTACATTTCCACTTCCTTTATGTGGGCTGTTGATTGGAGTAAAATCGTACATACACTTTTGAGAAAATAAAGGGGGAAATTTTGTAGGTGACTTGATCATATAGAACAGCATTTTACATGCACAGGTAGGTGCATATAAAAGTGCCCCAGTATATACACACACAAATGCAGGCACTCAGAAAAACAACATTTACTTTTATACAATACATATATAGGAATTCCTGGGAGTGGAGAAAAGGTGGAATGGGAGTGATTTGGCTGTTATGTGTGTATTTTATGAAATGCATGCATACATGCCAATTCCTGCTGCCACATGCATATACAAAGTTACTTCTGCCTTGTAGCAGGTTAACTGCATGGGAGCTTTTTTAGTAGGCCATGTTGCCTTTATAAAATAAGTGCAATGTATGCCCTGTGTTCTTTCCCTGCCTAGGTGACCTGTTATAAAATGACTCTCCACGTGTATATCAGCTGTTTCACATGTCTTTTGATTTACTGTGGCTAAAAATATGTGTTGTGAAAGCTAGTGTGGACTTTTTAGCTACACTGATAAAGTGCTTCTAGTCTGCAAAATAGACTTTGAGATAGCAAACTTCATCGGAGAGGCAGTACACATGTAAAAATTTCAAACTTAAATACATTGTTTTTCTTTTTTTTTTCATTTGTAGGGTGATCTTGGGCCTTCTGGACCTAAGGGATACCGAGGTGAACAAGGCCCCCCTGGACCTGAGGTCAGTGTTGAATGCTATGGAGTGATTCAGACTAGTGTTTACTGCATATGTCGTATATGATGTACAACAAAATGGAGATGGCACATGAGTCACACAGCACATTACATATGTACTGTGTGGTAGGTATAGCACACAGCAGATAGGACAATTTTTAAAGCTTTATAAATGAATGAACACTGTGGCCTGAAAAGATAAACGCATAGAGCACAAAACCTTGTTACAAATGGTACTTTTGAAAAAGAATGATAGCCATTTTGCAGTTTTGAAAAGGGTCATGTTTTCTATTTGGATTTTCGACCTTTAGCGCAAAATGTCCAAAGTCCAACTTAGACTTCATATCAAAAATGTCCCTCCTATGCACCCATGTAACTATATAGAATACTAGCGTAATCCAGTATTGGCAACCTAACATTTATCCACCCATTAGTTACATCAGCCATAGACCTTGTGTAACTTTGGGCGCTTACATGCAGTAGAGATGTGTGTAATTTATAGTATTTTGTAAATTAAGCACAAGTGAGAGCCCTGCCCATTTTCTTCTGTCCATCTCTCACCCAGGTTTATGCCCCCTTGTAGTTATGTACTATAGCATGTATGCACACCTTTATAGCATTGGTTCTCAACCTCCTTCATTGAGGCACACCCAGTCAGTCGGGTTTTCAGGATATCCACAATGAATATGCATGAGATAGGTATCCTGAGAACCCGTCTAGCTGGTTGTGCCCTGAGAACTGGGCTGAGAACCACTGTTTTCTAGAGTAGTGCTTAGGTATCTTATGCATGTAAGTGCTAATTTTTTGTGCATTAATGTACTCAATGGGCATATAATTGTGCATGCCTAGTTATAGAATTGTCCTTCACATGCCTAAATTAAAGGCCTAGATCTTTTGACAATCAGTATATGTATTCATATAAAAATATTACATAAAAAGAAGATTGGAGAAATCGTATAAAAATCAGAATCACGAATACTTCATTAATTATATCATTTTTATTTATTTATTTTATATATTTCTGTCCTGCTTTACTACTAAAGTGGGCTACAATAAAAATAATCATAAAATCATGACAAACAACACATAAAAATAATATGCCCCAGCAAATATTCTTCAATAGTAATACACTTTCCAGGAAGAACCGCCTAATGCAAGTCTAAGATCATCCTTCCAAAAAAGATTTAATAAAATAATGCATTTTTAAAAGTTTCTTAAGTTGTTGTCTATTTGAACAAAGTCTTAAATGACTAGGTAAATGATTCCATAAGTTAGCTCCAGCAATGGAAAAAGGAAAAATTATGTTCTTACCTGATAATTTTCTTTCCTTTAATCATACCATACCAGTCCAGACTAGTGGGTTGTGTCCATCTACCAGCGGAAGGAGACAGAGAAAATAGTTCCAAGTAAACTGCCCCTTAAGGGTATCGTGCAGCCTGGAATGTTCAGTATTTTGAATAGCCAAGCAATGGTGCCCTGAACTCTAGAAGAAAACACAGTTAATACCAAACAGGCAAACTCTTGGAGCCAGTATGCAGAACCTCACTGTTCCTGCTCGGCCGAAGGCAACTGCAACCTCCTCTCACAGTAAAGTAAGCGGGAGGGAATGGTCCATACCAAGCTTGCCCAAGCGCATAGAGATCTACCCCTGAATCCGAGGAAAGAACTCCATGATCCCAAGTAACAGAAGTTATACTGAGCTGGCACAACAACAAGTGGCAGGAGACTGAGTAGAGAAGATGAAGTAGGCAGTGCTTGTCAGACCTGTGAGTTCTTGTACCAAGTAGAGCACTGCCAAGCCCGGTACTCGGACCAGGTTCTGCTTGGCGGCCGGACAACCCCGGGTTTCACCTGCGCTGACCGCCATTCCCCAGAGGTTCAGCCCCTAGGTGCAGGCGGCCTGCAGGGCTTATGAGATGGAGCAGGAAGTGGGGTGATGAACGTGATGGCCAGACAGGCAGCAGGCAAGAGAGTGATCCAGGTACAGGCAGAGTCAGTAGGCAGGCAGTCGGTATGAGAGTAATCCAGGTACAGGCAAGGTCAGTAGGCCGGCAGCAGACACAAGAGTAATCCAGGTACAGGCAAGGTCAGTAGACAGGCAGCAGACACAAAAGTAATCCAGGTACAGGCAAGGGCAGTAGGCAGGCAGCAGACACAAGAGTAATCCAGGTACAGGCAAGGTCAGTAGGCAGGCAGCAGACACGAGAGTAATCCAGGTACAAGCAGAGTCAGCAATGAAGAAAAGGTAGAGGAGAAGCACACTACTGAGCAAGTAACACCTACCAAAGTAGAAGCTGAAGCGAGGAGTCTAGGGAGAGCTCAGCTGATAAAGTGCTGGCGTCTGACATCAGCAGGGAGAAGGGGCACAGCCATAGGACAAGAGCAGGGGAAAGAGGAACTGGAAGACCAATAGGAGAGAAGCAAGGGAAGCCAGGCAGAGGAAGAGCAGACCCAGGTGGGTGGAAGCAAAGCAATCAAGGAGCCTGGAAGCCAGGCAGAGAGAGAGAGAGAGAGAGAGAGAGCAGAGCCAGGTGCAAGGCAGCAAAGCAATCAAGGAGCCTGCAGCCAGAGAAGAACTACACACACATGGCTCAGGGCTGTGCCAGTCAAGTGTGCATGTCGACGGGACCCTGTGCAGCCCGAGGACGCCGCTTGCATTGAGGTAGGAGACATGACAGTGCTGTAGGACATCCCACCATACTGAAGCATCATGGAACAGCCAGGGATAGCTAAAGAAAACAAGATTCTGACAGACTTTAGCCAGGGAGGGCATCTGGACTGTTCTGGTATGATTAAAGGAAAGAAAATTATCAGGTAAGAACATAATTTTTCCTTCCTTGTCATCTATACCAGACCAGTCCAGACTAATGGGATGTAGCAAAGCAGTTTCCCAAAGATGGCGGGAGAAAAGAAGAATGCAGAAGGTTGAAAATCAGCAAAGCTATATACACAGCAAAAAATATCTGAACCACCAGGCTACCAAAATGGAACAGAGTTAGATACTAGAAAAGGAACTGAAGCCATAGGACATAAAACAAACATCCCGAACAAAAGAAAACTATGTACCTCTGTTTCGAGTGTAGCAAAAGAAGCAGCAAAGATACACATGCCAAAGGACCCCCCTTGGAAGGAAGGCAACAGTCAAATCCAAGGAACAAGGAGAAGAACCGTCTCTCCTAGACCAGGATCCACTTCTCCAAACCCTGGCAGGACAGAGACTAACTCCCAAACCTGCCGGTCCATCCTGAGTCCAAGATGGTCGGAGGAAGCGACCCTAACAAGTACTAGGAGTATGCAACCCCATACAGTGTGCCACACTTCATAGAAGAAAATGGAGCAAGGCCCAGGAACCTCCCAGACCTGCACCTAGTGAGAGAATCATAGAAGAAAATGGAGCAAGGCCCAGGAACCTCCCAGACCTGCACCTAGTGAGAGAATCATACTCCACAGAACAAGATGAGACTCCAGAGCCGAGAGAACCAGCTAACTGGAGCGCTTGTCTCTCCAGGAGAACCATGAAGAAAAGGGCAGCAGCATACCAAGGTACAAGCGTAGAAAGATAGTACTCCTAAACCAGCTCGCTCTGGACTTAGGGATGAAAGAACAGAGCCAAGAGAACAAAAGGAGAGCAAAAGAAAGAGAGTTGAGAGCCACACTGCAGAGAAAAGACCCCAAGGTGCCAAGAAGGAGCAAAAGACAAATTCAAACTCAAGCAATGGATATCACCCTAGCTGGCAGATGAGGAACTCAGGACCACTGAGTATCATGTAAAACTAGCCCCAACACGGCTACCAGCACACCCCTGGCTCCACTGTCAACAGAAGAATCTGGGATAGGAGCTACCAGCCAGCAATCCAGAGCAGCTGCACGATTCGTCTACCATCCGCTAGGAGACAGAGAAAATATTGAACATTCCAGGCTGCATGATACCCTTAAGGGGCGGTTTACTTGGAACTATTTTCTCTGTCTCCTTCCGCTGGTAGATGGACACAACCCATTAGTCTGGACTGGTCTGGTATAGATGACAAGGAAACATCATTACATGTATCAACAAAATGACAAGCTGGGACACACAACTGAGCAGTAGCCCAGCAGTAGTTCCTGTTTGGTGTGCAGCAAGCATGTGGTGGGCTTACTGCCCCTTAGTAAAAGGGCCACTAACAGCATAGTGCCTGCACTGGTTGGTACATAGTCAAAGCATTCTTAAAATACAATGAAACTGTGAAGTAAATCCGCTGATGAATCATAACCAAAACTTGGAGAGAGCCCAGCTGTTGTATTTCTGTAATGAAAGTGTTTATGTCTCTGAAGATACTGAATGTTCCAATTGCTTTTTAAGTATATATGCTGTGGAATTCTTTATGTGCTATTAGTGCTGTTATCAGAATGCAGAAAGGCAGAAATTCAGCATGTGATTCAGTTTTCACAGGTACATTTTATTCCTACCTCTTCCAGATTTTCTTATGGGAAATGTGGTTTCTGGACATAGGCCATGGGCTGACTCAGTTCTTCAGTTTTAATTTTGTTAAAATCACATTTCTGCTTTTCTTCTCTAGGGCCCTAAAGGACCCAGAGGACCACAAGGATTACCAGGGGATCTTGGTGTGATAGGGGAAAGGGTGAGTATGCTTCTCAACACACTGTTCATGGGACAAACTCTCCTTTCATCTTCCTTTGTCTATGATGTGCTTTCTAGCATGCTCTGTTAAGGGCAAACATTCTTTTGCCACAGATTTTATCTGTTTTTGATGCTTTCCATATCCTATAAAACTGGATAACTGCCAGTGCGGATGTTCTTGTGTTTGCATCAGAAAACAGCTGCTGTTAGTCTGCAATCTGAAATTCTCTTTCTACACAGTGTCTGGACAAAAAGGGACCCCCCCCCCCCCAATATTTTTCCAAATAACCCCAAAACGTCCTACTACAGAATTGTTTGCCTAAAATTCAAGACATTTCTGAGTACTTTATTTTTCAACAGAATGAAGCTCCAGTGCATCAAGCTCACAAAACAGTTGAACTCTTAATTAATGAAACCCCAGAATTCATTGAGCCAACAGCTCAATAGTTATTGTCCATGTATCCTTTCTCCTCTCGCCTCCTGTCTTTTCCATTCCCTCCCTCACTAGATCTATCTCTGACATACTTAGGGCCCTGTTTACTAAGGTGCACTAGCATTTTTAGCACGCACTAAAATTTAGTACACGCTAATGATAGACGCCCATATATTTCTATGGATTTCCCTATCGTTAGTGCTTGCTAATTTTTAGCGCACTGAAAATGGTAGTGCACCTGCAGCGTGCTTAGTAAACAGGGCCCTCACTCTTTTTCTCTTCTGCCAAACTCCAATTTCATCCTCTTTCTCACTCTCCCCCATACTTGTAGCCATCTAGCTTCTGTTCTCCCTCCTACAACTATCCCATCTAGCTTTTACTCTCCCTCCCCCTATAGAGTTCCATCCAGCTTCTACTTTCCTTCCTCCTGAATACTATTGACCTTCTACTCTCCCCTCCCACAAGTCCCATTCAGCTTGTGCTTTTGCTCCCCCCCTTCGAGTTCCATCCAGCTTCTACTCTGCCTCCCCCATTCACTCCCTCCCCACACAGTTCCCATCCATCTTCTACTCTGTTCTTCCTCACTCCCCTCCACCATTTGCATCTTCCTCTCCCAATGGTGCTAACCAACTGAACTGAGCTGTGTAGGTTTCAGGAGCTGGGCCACCCTTTTCTTGGACTTTCTGGCCTGAACAGAGCTCTGAGGTACTGTGCACCTTGGTTTCTCCACATGCCTTGCTGGCCTCATGCTCCTGCCTCCTCCTTAGCACACCTCTATGGTCTGCTGAAGCGGACATCACTGTGGGGACGAAGTGATTGAGGGACAGGCAGCAGCAGCCAATGACCTTTTATACTTCACTTTTTGAAATGGTATGGGCTGTGCAGTGGTGCAGTCAGCTGCAGCCATGGTGTGTGGCATGGTGTGAGCTGCTGGTATCAATGTGATGTAGTCACATTGAGGTAGAGAAAGAAAGAGGTAACAGTGGTAATTTTATATACTTGGTGAGGTCAGGGCACCGTGTACCCCCTGGGTTATATGCACCACATCTTAGGAATTTCTGTCATATAGCATTCATTGTGGGCCAACCATAACTAGTGTCTTTGGGATATTGAATGTAAACATCTTCTGTATACATCTACATATGAATCTACTCTTTCAACCTTCTACATCAGGCACTGCAGTCCAGTCTGCAGAAGCTGGACAGCGCCACCACCTTGCTTCTGAATTTGTGAAGAAATTAGTAAATAAAACAGAATTTATTAAAGACAAATGTTAGTAATATCAGTTGAAAAATATTTGTCCTGTAGACACAATCGGTCAGGAATTGTTTTCTATTATCTTAATGCTTCTGAAGCCATTGTATGTGCTAGTATTCTGATCTTCGCAGCAGACACAAAGGGCTTCCTAAACTTGCTTGCCAGTTACATGGTGGCTCCTTATAAGGTCTACATTTTCAATCACAAGAATGTAATGTTACTAACAACAGTCACAAAACATGAAGAAATATATATCATTTGTTTACCTGGGTTCAACTAGGCAGCAGACTAGGGAATGTGATGGATGGGTTAGAGCTATTCCTGTTATTGCTGTGTTGGGTTGATACAGGGATATTGTTAAGGGAAGGAATTCTATGCAGCAGTTTTGAGTGGCAAAATAGTTTAAGATTATTAGTTTCTTGCCCATCAGTTCAATAAAGTAGACTCTGGTCCTTGAAAACTCATGCCAAAATAAATGTGACACCTGCCTCTGTCAATTTTGCCCATCAGTCACATCTTTGGCTGTGTCTGTAGATAATATAAGACCTTAATGTTTAATTGGTACTTGATATACCGCTTTTCTAAGAAGGTCAAAGTGGCTCACAATTACAATATTAAAAACACAGCAAAGAACAGAACTCCATTTTATGACAAGAAAGACACATTCAACAAGAGCTTTATTCATACTATAAAATAATACTTTCCTTCTTTTTTTTTTTTAACTGCACTCATACTGTATTACAGGGGAAAACACCATTAAAGTGCTCAATCTGAAGGGCCATTAAAAGCTAGGTAAAAGAAATGGGTTTTCAACAGGGTTTTAAAATGCAATAATGAGATTTCTGATCTAAGTTCTGAAGGCATGCTATTCTATAAGCAAGGAGATGAAAAATAAAAGGCTGCTGCTCTGGTGGATTCATGGTGTGCAGCCCTAGTGGAAGGTAGAACCAAATGATTGAAGTCTAATGATTAGAGCACCCAAGCCAGATTATAGGGGATAATTGCAGAGGATAAGTAGGGGGGTTTACCTGTATGCAAAACCTTATGGGTAAGGAGGAGAATTTTAAATTATATTCGATATTTTACCAGAAGCCAATGAAGTTGTTGTAAGAAAGGAATAATATAGTCAAATTTCTTTATTTTGCAGAGTAATCTAGCAGAGGTACTGTGCAAAGACTGTAATTGACATATTTGAAAATGTGGAAGGCATTATAGATCATATTGCAGTAGTCTAGCCGTGATGTAACATATGCGTGAATCAAAGTTTGAAGAGAGGTAGAATGTAGTACAAGATGGAACAAAGACGGTGTAACTAAAAAAATACTGTCCTGATGACATATGAGATCTGCTTATTGAAAGAAAGACTAGTGCCTATGATAATACTAAGATACCTAAAAGAGTCGACTGCTGGAATTAGAAGACCAAATAGGAAAGGAACTATAAAGGGTGTAGGCTGAGTTCCAGTAATCCAACAGGTAGTAGTTTTTGCAGGATTAAGAACAAGCTTATGTGACGAAAGCTATTCTGAAACTGAAAGAAGTGCTGATTGCAATGGGGTTAAATCTGGGGCTAGTCCTGATGTGAGAAAAATAATAAGAATGTCCTCAGCATAAATTTAGAAATGCTCGCTCTGTTTTGTATATGAATGTAAGGCAATGAGTAATAAAGGGGAATTTTTTTTAATTAAGGGAAACAAAAATTCATTTTGTATCTCAGAGTCTTGGCATAACTGTAATTGTGTAAATGCAGCAGGGATGCTCATTACTGACAGTATTCTGTAAATTATGTGCATAAGTGGGAATCTCATGCTCCACCCATGTACATGCCCCCTTGCATTTATGTTCTCTGCCCATGCTTTTACAGAATAGCACTTAACTACACTTCTAGCACTTTCGTGGGTAAGTGTACTCTTATAAGTGCTAGTATTCTATATATTTACATGTGCAAGGGTGACCTAAATGCAGATACCCAGTTAGAGAAGTGCCCTTCACTAGTTTATGGACATGGATGGGGCTTTTTGTTAATATGTAGGCTACCTGATAAAAGTCAGCATTTGATTTGCTAGACTGTTGAAATACTTGCAAGTGCAAGGTTTATCTTAGATACTTTAGTAGTTCTTAGGGATTTCAATACCAATGTAGAAGTTAATGTGATTAGTGTTAGTGAATATTTGAATGTGTTGGTTGCTTTGAGTTTTGCACAAATGATGGAGGGTTCCACACATCATGTAAAGAATTCATTGGACATGCTTCTTCTTCTTAATTTCCACAGGGAAAGGAGCAGAATTGAAAGATCTTGTAATTATTCCAGTCACCTGGTCAGATCATTGGTTGCTGCTGTTTCAGATTTTAGGATGGGATCTGGTGTGTGTAGTTAGGCAGAAGTTGAGAAGCAGGTTAGATGCAGAATTATGATTACTTCTATGAGAGTTGGCCTAAACTAAATATATAGCACTAGCACATTGACCGCAGTGCACATATATTCAGTGCTTCTGCTTATACATAAAGCAGCGCTGAATATACAGAATAAGTTAAAGACTGCAGCTATTTTTTAAATATTTTCCAGTTGCCAAGCTATTTTTTAAATATTTTCCAGTTGCCAAGCTGGCTAAATACCAGACTGTTTCTTTTCTGAAAGATTCAGAGACTATCTATATAAATTTCCTTCAATATAGCCAACTCACTTTTTTTTATCCTAATGCCTTTGTCTTGGCCTTCCTGTCTGTAACTGCAAATATTCTGTTTCAATTGTATAGGGCTGATATTGCAATATTTCTGATGTATGAATATTCTACTGTGCTGTTTTGATGTTTACTGTACTGATATTGTATCATATTATTGCTATTGCTATAATTTAATTTATCTATTTCCAAGTTTGCCACACTGTTTCAATTGTACATTATGCTGAAGGGGTGAACAAACATGTGGATAAAGGTGAGCCGGTTGATATTGTGTATCTGGATTTTCAGAAGGCCTTTGACAAAGTACCTCATGAAAGACTCCAGAGGAAATTGGAGAGTCATGGGATAGGAGGTAGTGTTCTATTGTGAATTAAAAACTGGTTAAAAGATAGAAAACAGAGAGTAGGGTTAAATGGTCAGTATTCTCAATGGAGAAGGGTAGTTAGTGGGGTTCCTCAGGGGTCTGTGCTGGGGCCGCTGCTTTTTAACATATTTATAAATGACCTTGAGATGGGAGTAACTAGTGAGATATTTAAATTTGCTGATGACACAAAGGTATTCAAAGTCGTTAAATCGCGGGAGGATTGTGAAAAATTACAAGAGGACCTTACGAGACTGGGAGTCTAAATGGCGGATGACGTTTAATGTGAGCAAGTGCAAAGTGATGCATGTGGAAAAGAGGAACCCGAATTATAGCTATGTCATGCAAGGTTCCACGTTAGGAGTCATAGACCAAGAAAGGGATCTAGGTGTCGTTGTTGATGATACATTGAAACCTTCTGCTCAGTGTGCTGCTGCAGCTAAGAAAGCAAATAGAATGTTAGGTATTATTAGAAAAGGAATGAAAAACTAAAATGAGGATGTTATATTGCGTTTGTATCGCTCCATGGTGCGACCACACCTCGAATATTGTGTTCAATTCTGGTCGTTTTGCAGAGGAGTTTAATGAGCTTGTTCCGTTCTTCCTTCTTTAAAATACAAAAACCTTTTTAGAAGAGAGGAGACCCAAGAGAATTTTGTTTTATCATTCACCTTGGAGCACATACTTCAAGCCGTACTCTCCGAGGTTTTAAAGACCTCTGAGGCAGGCCTTTTGGGCCGAAACACGGCCGTGTCGGGTCATTTTTTATGAAAATTTCGTCATTTTTTATGTGAATAAACATATTTGGTATCCTCATTCAATTTCCTCACTTTTTTCTCCACATCTCACGGTTTCGTGAGGGTTTTTGCCTCCTGTTTGTTTCATCGCCACATCTCAAAACAAATGTGGTGGAATTAGTAAAGGTGCAGGGAAGAACGATCAAAATGATAAAAGGGATGGGACGACTTCCTTATGAGGAAAGGCTAAAGAAGCTAGGGCTCTTCAGTTTGGAGAAAAGGTGGCTGAGGGGAGATATGATAGAGGTCTATAAAATAATGAGTGAAGTTGAACGGGTAGATGTGAAGCATTTGTTTATGCTTTCCAAAAATACTAGGACTAGGGGGCATGCGATGAAGCTACAATGTAGTAAATTTAAAACGAATTGGAGAAAATGTTTCTTCACTCAACGTGCAATTAAACTCTGGAATTCATTGCCAGAGAATGTGGAAAAGGCGGTTAGTGGAGTTTAAAAAAAGGTTTGGACGGCTTCCTAAAGGAAAAGTCCATAGACCATTATTAAATGGACTTAGGAAAATCCACTATTTCTGAGATAAGCAGTATAAAATGTTTTGTACTTTTTTGGGATCTTGCCAGGTATTTGTGACCTGGATTGGTCACTGTTGGAAACAGGATGCTGGGCTTGATGGACCTTTTGGTCTGTCCCAGTGTGGCAACACTTATATACTTATGTAGTTATATTGTTACTACAATGTAAATTGAATTTGTCCATTCATGCTTACCATTCACCACCTTGGGTGAATCTCTTAATAAAGGCCATTAATAAATCTTATATAAATAAGTAAATGCATCAGCAAGAATCTAAAAAAAATGCATGCCTTCACATTTATTGAATTAACTAATAAACTAATTAGTTCACTATTGTTTTATTAATAGATAAGTAATTCATTGGTTGAATAGATAATTCATTGTTCTGAGTAACCCTTTTGAACCTGGGTAAATCTGTGTCATGTAAGCTGCTCTCTAGGATGAAAAGATTACTAGTTTTGACAGGTGCTTGTTGATTGGTAGATTGATAAAATATCTGAACACTTAAGTGATTAGTTTTTGATTCACTTTATGGATTTTTGGTTCTTGTTCTTAGGGTGAAGATGGTTTCCCTGGAAATGGCACTGAGGGATTCCCAGGTTTTCAAGTAAGTTAGTTACAAGGAAATTTAATACTGTTGGGGGTCGATATCCAATGTGATTTAACAGGCCAGAATGGCTCCTGGCTGGTTAAACTTCCTGTTCGGGGCTAACTGGTCATTTTCAGTGGTACTTAACCAGTTAGTACTGCTGAAAACAACTGATTAGTGCTGAACTCAAAAATGGTTATTTTGGGGGGAGTTCTGGGGGCAATGTCAGTAGTTGGCTGTTTAAGTGCTGATATTCAGAATGTCACCTGTCAGGTTAACCGTATAAATAGGACCCACATAAGTCAGTCCTTTCTTTATGTGGTAACCCATAGCTGGTTAAGTGCTGAATATTGCACTTAACCAGCTATATGTTAGCTGACTCTACAAACATGGAAATTTAATGCCAATGCCCAGACATAATCCAGCATTGAATTTTGGGTTTAGCACCGGCAGTGGTCAGCAAAATGCTGATCGTTGCTGGCTGAATATTGGGCCCATCATGTTTAAAAAAGTAACAGCTGTGCTCACCATCATGTTGTATTTTTCTCTCAGGGATATCCAGGTGCCAGAGGTGACCGAGGAGTCAATGTAAGTCCTTTTTTTTCCATAGTATCACATTGAGCTAATGAAGAGTAGGTTTAGTAGGTACCTTACAGAGAATGGAAGCCAATAATTAACTTTTAAAGGGATTCCCCCAAAAATGAGAATATTTGCTGATTTTGTGCTGGAGCAATATTCTTTTCCAATAAATAAAAGAATCTTGCAGAATACTACATACTGAAAGATAATAATTGCCTTCAGTTGCATATATGGGCAGTTCTATCTTTTACCTGAAAATCTTGATTTATTGCGAGTGTTCTCAACTCAGTCCGTAGGACATACGTAGAGGGGCATAATCGAAAGGGGTGGGGAAACCTGTATTATTGAAACGAGATGGGCGTCCATTTTTCGTTTCAATAATATGGTCGGGGACGCCCAAATCTTGACATTTAGGTTGTCCTTAGAGATGGTTGTCCTTAGACTTAGTCGTTTCTGATTTTCGTCAATAATGGAAACTAAGGATGCCTAGCTCAGAAACGACCAAATGCAAGCCCTTTGGTCATGGGAGGAGCTAGCATTCGTAGTGCACTGGTCCCAGGACACCAACCGGGCACCCTAGGGTGGCACTGCAGTGGACTTCAGAAAAAGCTCCCAGGTACATAGCTCCCTTACCTTGTGTGTTGAGCCCCCCAAAACCCACTACCCACAACTGTACACCACTACCAAAGCCCTTACGGGTGAAGGGGGGCACCTAGATGTGGGTACAGTGGGTTTCTGGTGGATTTTGGAGGGCTCACATTTACTACCACAAGTGTAACAGGTAGGGGAGGGGGGGTTGGGCCTGGGTCTGCCTGCCTGAACTGCACTGCACTGAACCCACTAAAACTGCTCCAGGGACCTGCATACTGTTGCGATGTACCTGAGTATGACATTTGAGGCTGGCACAAAATATTTTTAATGATTTGTTTTAGGGTGGGAGGGGGTTAGTGACCACTGGGGGAGTAAGGGGAGGTCATCCTCAATTCCCTCCGGTGGTCATCTGGTCAGTTTGGGCACCTTTTTGTGCCTTGGTCGTAAAAAAAGCTGGACCAGGTAAAGTCGTCCAAGTGCTCATCAGGGACGCCCTTTTTTTCCATTATGGATCGAGGACGCCCATGTGTTAGGCACGCCCAAGTCTCACCTTCGCTACGCCTCCAACACGCCCCTGTGAACTTTGGTCATCCCCGCAACGGAAAGCAGTTGGGGACGCCCAAAATCGACTTTCGATTATACCGATTTGGGTGACCCTGTGAGAAGGACGCCCATCTTCCGATTTGTGTCAAAAGATGGGCGTCCTGTTTCGAAAATAACCAGGCTAGTCAGTTATATTTTCAGGATATCCACAATGAATATACATGAGAGAAATTTTCATATACTGCCTCCATTCTATGCAAATCTATCTCATGCATATTCATTGTGTGTATTCTGAAAACCTGACTGGCCATGTGTGTCTGAGGACTGGGTTGAGAACCCCTGATTTTATATCAAGGAGATGATTTCTTCTGTATCATACCATGCAGCAGTAGAGTAACCATAGTTGGAGCACCTAGTGATCCCATTTGGTAGGAGGTCAAAAATGACATTTGTACAACAGGACTAATGTAATGACATTAATTTCATGAAAAGGACAAAAAAGACATCAGCTTAGGTTTAACTCTTGTTTCTAGAATAGCTTCATCTCTGTCTGGCTGAGGAAAGAGTTATACAAATTAACTGTTCCTTTATCACTTGGTTTCTTTTGTAGCTATGATGTGGAGGAGTAGCTTAATGCAGTGGCGTACCAAGGGGGGGGGGCAGTGGGGGCGGTCTGCCCTGGGTGCACGCCACTGGGGGGTGCCGCGGCGTGCGCCTGTCAGCTGAGTTCGCTAACTTTGCTGCAGCTCCCTCTGCCCCGGAACAGGTTACTTCCGGCCGGGGCAGAGGGAGCTGCAGCGAAGTTAGTGAACTCAGCTGACAGGCGCGCGCCGCGGCACCCCCCCCAGCGGCATGCACCCGGGGGGGGGGGTGTCATTTCGCCGGGGGGGGGGGGGGCGCATTGGCGATCCACCCCGGGTGTCATGCAGGCTAGGATCGCCACTGGCTTAATGGTTAGTGCAGTGGGCTAAGAACCAGGGGAATTGAGTTCAAGTCCTACTGTTGCTCCTTGTGACCCTAGGCAATTCACCTAACCCATTATAATGTGCTGTTGGACAGCAGTGTTTCCCAAATGGATTGCTTTGCAGCCACCTCGGTTGCTCAGTGTCTTTGTTTGAACACTATTGTGACCCCGAAACATGGACCGTGTTGAGTCCCTTGTATCCAAGAAGCAAATAAAGCTTCTTTTAAATTACCATCTTCTGTGTTGGATTGTCCTCCTTCACACTTGTACTTTTTATGTAGAGGTTGTTCCTCTTTGCTGTGCCTGACTTCTGAAGAGGTAAAATGATGGTGGGGGAGGGGGTTCCTAGTAGGGCAGCCCACAAATATATGTTTGCCTAGGGCCCAATACAATTTAAGCAGGCACTGGGTCTGCCTGTTCCTTCCCCTTAAACTGGCTCCAAAGCTCCACTTCCTTTTTGTCTACAAATTAAAGCCTGGTGTGTGTATGTTATTTGGAGATAATGCTTTCCTCCTTGTCAACAATTTTCATAAGTGTTTTCTGATTCTCTACAGGGCACTAAAGGTTACCTTGGCCCCAAAGGAGATGAAGGTGAACCTGGTGATCCTGGAGATGATGTAAGTAGATAAGAAAGAAATTCTTTGGTTAAATGATATTTTATTTTATACTTCAGATTTTTAGTAGTTGTACTAATCCTGGAGAAAGTATGAATCTTTGTAGAAAGGATCCTTGGTCCCCAAAATTCATGCAATACTCCATTTATTGTTTGATTTCAATTAAAAGTATCATAACCTACATAAATCCCTATTTTCTTTATTTTTAGAGGTCTTTTTATTAGAAGCTCAGCTTCTCAAGCATAAAGGTCCAAACAGGAACCTCTAATTTATATATATTTATCTACAGTATATCTATCTATCTATCTATCTATCTATCTATCTATCTATCTATCTATCTATCTATCTATCTATCTATCTATCGAAACTCCTAACTTGTTCCTCAACCCCGCCCCCATATTCCCTTCCTTCTTCACCAGACTAAGTAAGAAAACAAATGAGCAATGAATGTCCATAAACAAACTCTATGAACAATGAGTAAGAAAGGGTTTCCATATGCACTCCCATTTAGCCAGGTCTTGTTAAGCTGTGCTATGGTCTTTTCTATATCAGCTACAAACCAAAGTTTTATAATCCATTTATAGGCAGGTGGAAGAGTTTACAATTTCCAGGCCGTAGCCAGAGTGAGTCGTGCTGCATAAAGACAATATTGGATAAGATGTTGCTATCTCAAGCATGCTCCCAGAACCAGTCTATTAAGCAAGTAGATCCCCAGGTCCCATGGTATCTCAAGATCCAACCTAGATTTCAGCTTATATTGCACCATCTTCCAATAAGCATGCACCTTGAGGCATGTCCACCAAATGAGTCCCATAGATCCTCTCTCAACCACATTTTCTCCAACAAAGTGCTGAAACAGGAAAAATGTGAGTCTGGCAGGAGGAAGATACCATTGATACAGTAATTTAACCCCATTCTCTTGAATGTTAACTGATCTAGACAAGTGTGGCAATGCCACTTCCATTGCCTTCCAATCACACTCCTCATATCAAGTAACTAGCTTAGCTTCCCATTTAACTCTATGAGACAGATCAAGGGGCAGGCTGTCCCTAAAACAACGATACAGCACTGAAGTTAATTTATAAGGATTATGAAAATCTTCACACAAATCTTCCAGGAAAGTGTTTTCCTGCGTGACAACAGGCTTAATAGATTTCAAAGTTAAGAAATGAGTGAGCTGCAAATAAGCAAAAAAAATGATCACTTGGTGGCAAATGATAGTTGCGAGCCAGCTCTTCAAAAGGTATCAAGTCAGCGTCATCAAAAAATTGCAACCAGGAACTAACTGCATCAGACACTAGCCTGCTCCAACAGAATCCACAGCTTATGAGTATGGACTTGAAATCACTTAGTGGTTGTACGCACCTGAGCCACTTGATGATAGACAAGTGGGGCACACTAAGGTTCTCCTGTTTCTTAAAAAGCACTAGGCAAGAAGTCTGCAAGATCCAGAACAGCAGAAAAGAAAAGTAGACCCACGTAGTGAAATAAAACAAAATTTATTCAATGCAGATACATAATATCAGCCTACAACTTTGCTCTAACCACCCATCATGGCCATGTTTCACCCTCTCAAGGGCTGTGTCCGAGGCTTAACATGAAACCAGCATGAACAGTCCAATGTTTTCCCTGACTGGTTAGTGCAGTGCAGCATAAAGAATAAGGCTCACAAACAGTGAGCTGTTTTTCCCAAGCAGCTGCAGCCTGACATACAGGCTACTCACAAATGATTGAATAATTTGCATTCGTGAGCAGTCTGTATGTCAGGCTGCAGCTGCTTGGAAAGGCAGCTCATTGTTTGTGAGTATTATTCTTTGTGCTGCACTACACTAACCAGACAGGGAAAACATTGGACTGTTCCTATTGGTTTCATGTTAAGCTCCTGACGCAGCTCTTGAGAGGGTGAAACATGGCCATGTTGGACGGTTAGAGGAAAGTTGTACGCTGATTTTATGTATCTGCGTTGAATACATTTTTTTCACACATGGGTCTGCTTTTCTTTTCTGCTCCCCTGTTTCCTATACCTATAAAGAATGCTATGAGGCAATCTCAGACATTTGTTATTCTATATAAAGTGTGCTATGCGATTTTGAAGGTAAGAAACAAATGCTCTAGTCAAAGGTACAGGCAAAACTTGAAATAAATATAAGAGCCTAGGTAAAATGATGGTGGGGGAGGGGGTTCTTAGTAGGGCAGCCCACAAATATATGTTTGCCTAGGGCCCAATACAATTTAAGCAGGTAGAAGATTCATTTTTATCGAGGTTATTCGACTAAACCAGGAAAGGGACAAGTGATTCCAGTGATCAAGGTCAAGCTTTAATTCATGCAATAATGCAGGATAATTTGCTTGAAAGAAACCAGAATAGTCCGTGATTATGTAAACACCCAAATATTTAATTTCATTGGCCACCCATTTAAAAGATTGCTGAAGAGCCTGTTGAAGAGCACTGTCCAAATTAACATTAAAAGCTTCAGACATACTCATGTTAACTTTAAATCCTGAGATTGCTGAGTATCTTTTTAAGAGAGAGATAATAGGTTTGGAAATGAGACAAGGGGATTTGTAAGTGATAGAAGCAATTTTGTACTCAGTATCACCCATACAAAGTCCACAAACATCCAGAATGTCACAAACAACACTTGCCAATGGTTCCATCACCAGTGCAAAAAGCAGGGGAGACAGAGGACAACCCTGTAAAGACCCCCTGCTCATTTCAAACTGTTGAAAATTACCCCTATTAATGCACATGCAGGCCTGAGACTTAGCATAGAATGCCGAGATCCAGGCCTGAAAATGAGAGTCCAGGCCAAATTTGAACGGATCTACAGCCATAAAAGGCCAGTGGATGTGGTTGAAGGCCTTCTCAGCATCAATGTTGAGAAGGCACATTGGTGTTTGAGTGGAATGAGCAATCGTGACCAGGTAAATTGTTCTACGAATGTTATCATAGGCTTGCCTACCTAGACTAAAGCCTACTTGGCCAGGATTGATCAAAGAAGGTAGGATTGCAGCACGCTTTTTGGCCAAAATCTTCTCCAAAATTTTACATCTGTGTTCAACACTGAGATAGGGTGATAGGACTGGCACACCATTAGATCTTTCTGCTGTTAGGGATCATTGCAATCCAAGCCTCCATTAAAGACAGTGGCAAGGGGCAATCTAAATGAACAGCATTTAGTAAGTAATGGAGCAAGCTTGGAAGTGAAAGTTTTATAAAGTTCCCCTGAAAAAACATCTAATCTTATGATTAGGTACGGATTTAATAACTTGTAGCATTTCTTTAACCGTGATTTCTGCATCCAGAGAAGCATGTTGTGCAGTTGCTAAAGCTGGAAGAGCAAGCCAGACAAATAAGAATCAATGGCCACCAAGTCAATCCCAGAGTCCACCTTATATAATTCACTGTAATATTCCCTATCCTGTATCTGAGTGGTACAGGTCAGAGGTGTAGCTAGGTTTTGATGTCTAGGGCAGCAGACTTTTGTAAAATAGGCACCAGA
Organism: Microcaecilia unicolor; assembly: GCF_901765095.1. Classification (NCBI taxonomy): domain Eukaryota; kingdom Metazoa; phylum Chordata; class Amphibia; order Gymnophiona; family Siphonopidae; genus Microcaecilia; species Microcaecilia unicolor. Next base: position 129,212,769 of record NC_044037.1, read on the forward strand.
CATGGGCATAGTTTGACTGTTTCATTTGGGGAGGGGGGGGGGGGGCAAAGGGTGTAGATTGGCACATTTGCATGTTCATTTGCATATGTACATCTCATACATATCCATTAAGGCTATTTAAAAAACAACAACAACTAACACACACATGCACCAGATTAAAGTGCTGAATTTCTACCTTTGTTGTCTGAGCATTCTATTTTTCTAGGTGGGCTGGTCCTAGTCTCTTTTCCACTTTTCATGTGTCAGTTTTCTCCTAAATTCTTTTCCAGGTTGGCTTTTCCATTTCTTTGCTCTTCTCTTGTCTTCTTCCTGTCCTTCTCTGCATCTGTCTGGCACTGATCTTTCATTTTATGTTTTCCCCCACTTTTCTCTCACTCTTTATTCCTTAGTATCCATCTACCTACTGGCTTTGACCATCTCCCTCTCATTCCCTTTCCAGCACTCCTGTTCCCCCCTCTATCTCTCCCTTACCCAGTCTCCTAAATTCCTCTCCCATCTTTCACCCACTTCATTACTCCTCAATTCCCATCCTCTGTACTCACCCTCTTTGCCCTCATCTACCCTCCACTTCATTTCATCACCCTATCGGTCCCAGCTCCATCCATGTCTCCTTCCCTCCCTTGCCTCCAAGGTCACTCTTCAGTCTGTTACAACTATACCCCATGCACAATAACTTCTCTTTCACCATCTTTTTAACCCCTTTCTACCCTAACTCAACTCTCTTCAGAAACTCATCCCCTTTTCCTATACCCCTCACCAGTACCCCAATCCCTTTTCAATGCCTCTTATCCTCTCTCCAGTCTTCCAGGTCATTCACATTATTTCTCAACCTTTACCACATCATCCCCTTTTCTTGCCCTCCTTCTCATATCCCTATTTTCACATTCTGCTTCTTCCCCGCTCCCACCCCCCAGTCCCATCCATCTTCTGCTGCTTCCCTCTGCCCCACCTCTCCCAGTCCCATCCATCTTCTGCTCCTTACCTCTGCTCACCACCCCTCCCAGCCCCATCCATCTCCTGCTCCTTCCCTCTGCCTGGATCCAGCATCTCCTCATTCCTCCCCTTGCCCCCCACCAAAGGTCTGGTATCTCCTCCTTGTTTCCCTTGCCTCCTACAATCCCATCAAGTCTGACATAAAGAAGGTTGAAGAAAACAGGAGAGGGGATGATAACATCACAAAGTTGAAGCCAATTAAGTTAGTTTATGTTTCCCTCTTCCCTGTGTAGCCATTATCTAGTACATTCAAAACAAAGCATGCAAACCTATGAGCTGCTACATTCTTGTTGTTGTTGTTTATTGTTGGTAGCATTTTTATTTAATCTCACTTATTTTCAAACATGCTGGCTTGTGCAGCATATGGATGTACCCAGAGGAAGTATTGGTTTCATCGATTAGAGTACTAATTTGTTCTACATTTTAAATCAGTATCATTTGGAGGGGCTGGCTATAGGGGCTCCCCCTGTATTCATGCAGAGATGTTAGTAAAGGGCCACCAAGTGACCAAAACAGACATCATTTGCAGAAGCGGCGCTATCTAAAGTCTGCAATGACCTCTTCCTTGCCAAATCCAATGGCCACTACTCCATCCTCATCCTCCTCGACCTATCCGCCACTTTTGACACTGTCAATCACAATTTACTTCTTGCCACACTGTCCTCATTTGGGTTCCAGGGCTCTGTCCTCTCCTGGTTCTCCTCTTATCTCTCCCACCATACCTTCAGAGTACATTCTCATGGTTCTTCCTCCACCCCTATCCTGCTCTCTGTTGGAGTTCCTCAGGGATCTGTCCTTGGACCCCTTCTTTTTTCAATCTACACCTCTTCCCTGGGCTTGCTGATCTCATCTCATGGTTTCCAATATCATCTTTATGCTGACGACACCCAGCTTTATCTCTCAACACCAGACATCACTGCGGAAACCCAGGCCAAAGTATCAGCCTGCTTATCCGACATTGCTGCCTGGATGTCCAACCGCCACCTGAAACTAAACATGGCCAAGACCGAGCTTATTGTCTTCCCACCCAAACCCACTTCTTCTCTCCTTCCACTCTCTATCTCAGTTGATAACATGCTCATCCTCCCCGTCTCATCTGCCCGCAACCTCGGAGTCATCTTCGACTCCTCCCTCTCCTTCTCTGCGCATATCAGCAGATAGCCTCTATAACATCAGCAAAATTCGCCCTTTCCTCTCTGAGCACACCACCCGCACTCTCATCCACTCTCTCATTACCTCTCACCTTGACTACTGCAACCTACTCCTCACTGGCCTCCCACTTACCCATCTATCCCCCCTTCAATCCGTTCAGAACTCTGCTGCACATCTTATCTTCCGCCTGGACCGATATACTCATATCACCTCTCTCATCAAGTCACTTCACTGGCTTCCGATCAGGTACCGCATACAGTTCAAGCTTCTCCTTCTAACCTACAAATGCACTGAGTCCACAGCCCCCCTTACCTCTCTACCCTCATCTCCCCTTACGTTCCTACCCATAACCTCCGCTCTCAAGACAAATCACTCCTTTCAGTACCCTTCTCCACCATCTCCAACTTCAGGCTCCGCCCTTTCTGCCTCGCCTCACCCCATGCTTGGAATAAACTCCCTGAGCCCATACGCCAGGCCCCCTCCCTGCCCATCTTCAAATCCTTGCTTAAAGCCCACCTCTTCAATGTCGCCTTCGGCACCTAACCACTATACCTCTATTCAGGAAATCTAGACTGCCTCAATTTGACATTTCGTCCTGTAGATTGTAAGCTCCTGTGAGCAGGGACTGTCCTTCTTTGTTAAACTGTACAGCGCTGCGTAACCCTAGTAGCGCTCTAGAAATGTTAAGTAGTAGTAGTATGTGATTCCATGTGCCCTAATGAAAGGAGACTTTAATTCTATTTCCATTATTTCAATAAATTCCATCTTTATAACACCAGGCTTCCCAATGGCAGATTACAGAAACAGATGAACAGTTAAGATCAAGAAACAGAATATTCTCACTGAAATTTCTCCATCTGTATTGTACAGAAAAGTGCAGAAAAATGGGCACAAAATACAGAGATAACTGCTTGTTTCTACCATACATAACATAGTAACATAGTAGATGATGGCAGAAAAAGACCTGCACGGTCCATCCAGTCTGCCCAACAAGATAACTCATATTTGCTACTTTTTGTGTATACCCTACTTTGATTTGTACCTGTGCTCTTCAGGGCACAGACCGTATAAGTCTGCCCAGCACTATCCCTGCCTCCCAACCACCAGCCCCACCTCCCAACCACTGGCTTCCCATATCTAGATTTAAATATCATGAAATAAAAATTGAACATTACTAAAAGCTGTTTTAGTGATGTTCAATTATTATTTCATGGTATTTAAATCTAGATATGGGAAGCTTTCAAATAAATTAAAAAGCTGTCAAATAAGTAAAAAAGAAAACAAAATCTTTTGTCCTCCAGCTTTGAAGGCACTGCCTAATGCTTATCCAACTGGAAGCTTTAGACTTTTTACAGATGAACCTCGCATTTATTTTTAATAATCTTTTGCTATTGCTTTAGCACACACACAGCATGCACCGGGGAACGGTCCCTGGACCCTTCTTACTTTACCCCTACAGCCAAGCCAGCCGTCAAAGAAGAACAGCTCTCATTCATCAGCTTTACAAAGCCAAGGCCAAGCGCCACCGCTGAACAGTTGGGCTGCAGCAGTGCAGCCTGCCCTGCATCGACCATACACTGGGCGATGCAGAACGTGCGCTGAAGAGCACCCTGGCCTGGGCCCCGCGTGCCCCCACATTGTTGCCTGCCTGCCTGCACTGCTTGAAGCCAGGAAAGGAGGAGGAAAGAATGTCATCGAGACAGCTCACAATGGCCGCTGCAGCTCCGGTTGAGCATCTCTCTGAACGACGTTCTCCTTCTCCTGGCTTCAAGCACTTCTGCATGCAGCTTAGTGTGGGGATGGGAGATGGGGAGTGTGCAGACACCGGGCGGCTCACAGCAGCAGTCTGTTGTTCTTCACTTTTGATGCATTGGCAGGCAGGTGACGACGACGACGATGATCATCTGCATCATTCCTGCTCTGGAACTGGCAGTGGCACCACGTGCATGTGGGAAGGTGGGAGCGCATGCACCTAGGCGGCACTGTCACAGTGCCACCGCGTGCAAGCGGGAAGGTGGGGTGCATTCATGCGCATAGGCAACTTTTTTTGAGAAATTGATTTAGGGGAACAACTGCTCCCTCTGCGCCCCACCTAGCTACGCCACTGGTACAGGTCAATAAAATGCCAGATCTGTCTTTGATTTTATATATGCTTCTATCAGTCTGTTGTCTACACAGGTACGATGCCAACATAATACTTATCTTGTTATTTTTCTCATAAACTTGATGTTGCAGCCTGGCAGAGACATCGGCCACTTTTTCTGTGTAGTAGCTACCTAAATCAATCTGGCAGCCTGTAGCTGCCGAAAAACAGATTCAGAGCCTGTAAGTTTATGTTGTTGCTCTCAGCCAGTGGCAGCCCAACCATTAGGCCGTCTTTCGGGAGCAGCATCTCCCCCTTCCTTCCTCCACCCCATTCCCCAACTTTACCTTCTTTCTTCATGTTCCAATAGCTGGTGGTGGCAGACTTGATTTCCATACACTGCCCTGCCTCCGGCACCCGCCTCTTCTCTTTACTGTGGCTTGCCTCGCTGATGTAATTTCCTATTTCCTCAGAGGTGGCCACAGTAGAGAAGAGGCCGGTGCCGGCGGCAGGGCAGCATATGGGAATTGCTGCCGCTGCCGGCTTTTAGAATGTGAAGAAAGAAGGTGAACTCAAGGAACAGGTTGGAGGAAGGATGCGGAGTGATGCCAGAACTTGGCATGGGAGGGGGGGGCGGCATCTCAGCCCTGCCTCAGATGGCATCATGCCTTACGCCACCCCTGCTCTAAGCTGTTAATATGAGAAGTACAGTCTTGTATTAATCTAGTCTCCTGCTACTTACATTGGGAAGCAGGTTTAAGGAAAAGCCCTCTAGAAACTACTTTAAGGGCATTCCAAACAATGCCTAAGGGCAGGCCAGAGTCCAGGTTATGCTCAAGGTAATCCTTCAGCAAAGCTCTATAAGCCTGAACCAGAGACTCGTCTCCCAACAAAGCATTATTAAGGGACCAGTATCTATTCATATGTTCTCCCCCAACATCAAATAATTCAAACCAAGTAGGAACGTGATCAGAAACGGCAAGTATGCCCATACAGGATACAAAATCAGGAGTAAGGGAAGCAGCATCAACAAACAAATAATTGATCCTAGAATAGGAGCCATGAAAATGTGAATAGAATGTATAGTCTCTTAGGGGGCGTAACCAAGATGGCGGCGTGACCGGACGGATTGCGAGACGCTCCTACCAGGCTCTGAGAATAACTATTTTCCTGCAATTATGCCTCATACTAAGCGAAAGGGGATATTGAGGACAGTGCCCCCTCCTACCTCAACTTCTCCGATTCAACCGAGCCTGGAGCATTTCTTCGCCTGCACTTCCCAGGTATTGAGGGGAATGAGTCCCATAGGAGGGGCATCCAGTGAAGCGGAGCCCTCATGGGGAGATGAAACATCCCTCTCCCCTCCATCATCATCGTTGGTTCCTCCGTGTCCAGCATCGGCAGCCGCCCTAGAGGGAACTCAGAACACCACCAGAAGTGTGACGGCGGAGATACCTAATGGGGGACTAGAGTTGCTGCAGAAGTCACTGAGAACCGAGGCCCAGGAAATTTCTGTGACCTCAGGGAAAAATCCAGAGGTTAATCTTGAAAAAATCTGGCTGATGTTAATTAAAATGGACTCAACCTTGCAAAAATCTTCAGGTGAAGTAAATGCTCTTTATGTAAAATTTGAAGATTTAAAAAACACAGTTGATTTAGTTAAACAAGAACTGGCCACGCGAGTTACAAATCTACAAAAAGATGTTGAACAATTTCAAAAGTTTAAAGCTGTTGTAGTTAAAGATAATATGGATATCTGTAGAAAAATTGAGCAGATAGAAAATTTCAACAGACGACTGAATTTGCGTCTTCTGAACTTCCCTAAACTCCCAGGGACTAGTCCACTTGAATTATTTAAAAGATACTTAACAGAAAATTTTAAAATACCACTTGAAGCTATTCCTCCAATAAATAAGATTTTCTATCTATCTATTAGCCCCAAAGGGGAAGAAGGAGAAATAAGAAATGGAGAAAATGTGAATTTTGATGCTAACAACATATCTGCTATATTGGAACAGTCGTTAGATAATGTAACAGAGCGGGCAACACTTTTAGTTTTCTTTGTTTTTGAACAAGATCTTAATTCTGTTTTGAGACTTTACTTCAAAAATCCCAATTCTCACTTCGGAGGTGAGAAAATATGGATATACCCGGATGTGACAAAGACGACTCAACAGAAAAGAAAAGCCTTTTTGGCTATGAAAACAAGGACGGTGAAAGTGGGAGGAACTTTTTTTCTCACTTATCCCTGTAAATGTATTGTAAGATTAGGTCAGATGAAATATGTTTTCTATTTTCCTGATCAGCTGAAATCTTTTTTGGATTTGAAACAACTGAAATAACAACTGTTAAATTAGAAGGGGGGACACGCAGCCTTGCTTTGTTATAACTGTTATTCCTTGTAATCTTCTCTAATTCATTAACGCCCCCAAGAGATTGTGGTCTAAGAAAGCAGAACAATATGTTATAAAGTGAAAAGTAACCTTTTTTCTTTCAGTGCAATTTTCTGATGAGAACATTTCTCTTAACCTTTTTTGTAATTTTCCTTTCTTTTGTTATTTACTTCGCTGTATTGCACATGACAAGTGTACTCTTGTTAAAAGTTTAAAATGAATAAACAAATTAATGCTAAGAATGTATAGTCTCGACCCCTAGACTTGAAGCATCCATCACCCCTGGAGCATGCTGGAAGGCTTCAGAGTTATGGATATCATCACCTGTAGAGACCCCGTGCAATCCATGCCAGGCTGCAAACAGGCATTGAAATTGCCTCCTAAGATTATCTTACCAACAACAAATAAAGAAAACAAATGGGTTAGCTTCTTTTTAAAAAAGGCAGCCTGGCCTGCATTTGTATAAACAGTAGCATCACAATCACCATGTTTACTATGAGCAAAAATGTACCGCCCCTCAGGATCACACTTCACTCGTTCAATCTGGACAGACAAGAGATTATGAAAGACAAGAGCTGCTCCAGAAACATTAGAATCAAATAACATTTTAGAAAACTGAACATCACGAAACAAGGATTTATGAGCCACTTAAAAATATGCCTTTTGCAGCATCACAACCTGGAGTCAATTTGATCTGATTTCTTGCAAAACTAAATGTCTCTTCCTAGGAGAGTTAAGTCCCTTTATATCCCAAGTTAAAATGTTAAGGTCAATCCCCATGTTCAATAAACTAACAAAACAAAAGCAAAGAAATTACAGTCAGTGAAAAAAAACCCATCCCCCACCCCAAAATGAAAATAACCCACTCAGAATCCCTTCCCCAGCATGAAAGTGCTCAATAAAAAAAAACTGTTCCAACTGACAAAAATAAAAACCCAGCCGCCTAGAATCCCCCCAAGCCCAAAAAGTAAACAAAACAAACAAACACCACCTACAAAAGCAAACTGAAGCCCACATTGCAAGGAAATGGAGGTCCGGACCCACAACTCCAGTCCAACCAACCCCACCCCTCCTCTCACAATGCAAGAAGAAAAACAAAGCAAAATAAATATCTTTCACAAAACATAGAGTTCAAATAACACAGCAATTGACACAGCTATACATGCTTCACACCCCCAATCATTTTGAAAGGTTGGCTCCAATGTATGCTTCTTAACAACAGTGTATATAACTGAATACAATAGAGAGCATTTCTGAAGCTAGATCTCAAGCCCACTTTTTCAAACAGTAAAAGTACACCCCAACACAGAAGGATGTCACTTCAAAGGAGAGAAGCAGCAGCTCCAAATTAAACAATCAACTGGTTCCAAGATGTATTGACATTTCAGAGAAGTCAAAGTTCAGAGAATCCCAGCAGAAGGGAACCACGGCATCTTCTGCACTTTACCTGGGACTCACTGCCAATATTGAAGTTTACCACAAGGAGCTGGAGCCACCACTGATGAAGATGATGTAGATGAGGGAGAAACTCCCTCCAACCCCTGTAGGATCTGCCAACCCTCAGAGATGGTTTTCACTTGGTGAGTCTTGCCTGCAAACACAAAAGACAAGGCAAAGGGGAAGCTTCAATGGTATGAAATCTTTTCCTTTTGTAAATTCTCCAGCACCGGTTTAAAATCCTTCCACTTAAGCAAAGTAAGCACAGAAAGATCCTGGAACATTTGAACCAGAGCATCCTGATAATGTAAAGTGCCCTTTTGATGAGCTTGCTGATAGATGTGTCCCTTCACAGCATACCAGGCAAACGGCACCACCAGGCAAATTTTTTTTTTTTTTTTGGGGGGGGGGGGGGGCTGACCCACTGCATGATGTGGGCACTCAAGCTCAATCAGGGCTGCATCTCCATCTCTGCCATGAAGCTAAGTGCAAAACAGACTACACAATGGCAAGAACATCCTCAGGCACTCCGTTCCATCTCAGATTTTTCCACTGCCCCTATTCTCCAAATCATCAAGTTTAAGCAACATATCTTTATTATTATTTATTATTTGTTACATTTGTATCCCACATTTTCCCATCTATTTGCAGGCTCAATGTGACTTACATAGTACCGTAAAGGCATTCACCAAGTCCGGTAGAGGAACATATACAAGGTGATATTGTGGTAGATTAGCCTGCTTATAATCGAACGAGAAAAACGCCCAAGTTCCGACCTAAATCGGGAGATGGACGTTTATCTCACAAAAACAAATAACGCGGTATAATCGAAAGCCGAACTTGGACGTTTTCAACTGCACTCCATCGCGGAAGCGTACAAAGTTGACGGGGCGTGTCGGAGGCGTGGTGAAGGCGGGACTGGAGCATGGTTATCACCCGAACAGAGATGGGCGCCTTTCGCTGATAATGGGAAAAAAGTATGCGTTTGTAGCTAGAATTTAGGGCACTTTTCCTGGACCCTGTTTTTTCACGAATAAGGCCCCAAAAAGTGCCCTAAATGACCAGATTATCACCGGAGGGAATCGGGGATGACCTCCCCTGACTCCCCCAGTGGTCACTAACCCCCTCCCACCACAAAAAATGATGTTTCACAACTTTTTATTTTCACCCTCAAATGTCATACCCACCTCCCTGGCAGCAGTATGCAGGTCCCTGGAGCAGTTGTTAGGGGGTGCAGTGGACTTCAGGCAGGTGGACCCGGGCCCATCCCCCCCCTACCTGTTACAATTGTGCTGCTTAATGCTTAGTCGTCCAACCCCCCCCAAACCCACTGTACCCACATGTAGGTGCCCCCCTTCACCCCTTAGGGCTATAGTAATGGTGTAGACTTGTGGGCAGTGGGTTTTGAGGGGGATTTGGGGGGCTCAACACACAAGGGAAGGGTGCTATGCACCTGGGAGCTCTTTTACCTTTTTTTTTTTTTTTTTGTCAAAGTGCCCCCTAGGGTGCCCGGTTGGTGTCCTGCCATGTGAGGGGGACCAGTGCACTACGAATCCTGGCCCCTCCCATGAACAAATGCCTTGGATTTATTCGTTTTTGAGCTAGGCACTTTCATTTTCCATTATCCCTGAAAAACAAAAACGCCCAGCTCACAAATTGTTGAATAAAACATGGACGTCTATTTTTTTCGAAAATACAGTTCGGTCCGCCCCTTCACGGACCCGTTCTCGGAGATAAACGCCCATGGAGATAGATATTTTCGTTCGATTATGCCCCTCTAGAGGTACATTCGCCTAGTCCGGTAGGGGAACATATACAAAGAGATATTATATTGCATACAAACAGATCCTGACTGAGTGCGCAGTGTTTCTAGGGCCTCAGTATGCTCATTAGTGCGGGTTTCCAAGTCCTCCACTCTCGCACTCAAATCTCTAAATTCCCCTGCACCTAGTCTCAATTTTCTCCAAAATCTCGTCCGCATGCTTTTCAACTCAGTGCATTTCCATGAAATAGCACTTAAAATTTCGAGACATGCTGTGAGAGGAGGCGGCCTCCTGATGTTCAGCCACCGACTTCTTGGACTCCAACTCAGAAACGAAATCAGAACCTGGGGACGCGTGGCACAAGGAAGGTTTGGGTCCTGGCTTATGGGGGAGTTTATCGCCCTCCTTAGTAACAGACTTAGCTCAGGAAGCCATAATATCCTCTCCAACACTTCAGGAACACAGGTAAAGCTAATGCAAAGGTGGATAGCAAGGGATTAAGCAAGTTAAATTGGTGGGGAAGCGGGAGCTCAGGGATCAGGCTGTCATTCAGATCTGTGATGTTATTTTTTTAATGAAACAATTTTGTCAAGGTATTATTTTAATATACAGAAATGAGAAGGAAATAAATTATAGTACCTTTTACTTTGAAGATATCTAACTCTTTCCCCCTCCAGTTCAGCTTGTTCCCCCTCCAAAAATCTACATCAGCTTCCAAAATTTCAGATTCTTGAGCATTTTCACTGTTCACAAACTATCTTTCTGGTTATACCCTGACACCACAAAAGTACACAGTGGAAACCTCCCTTCTGATCTCTGAAACATGTAGAAATTCCATCCTTTCATCTCTAAAGTGCAGTCTGGAAACACTCAAGATCAAAGGATGATCTTGAATGGGATCACCTTATAAAACTTTAGAGGCTTTGCAGAATGTTGCATTAATTGAGCCTGGGAGAGGGAAGTAATTTTAAATATGATATATGATACAAGATGGATCATTCCTTTATCCACTTCTTCAACCTAGGACATACGGTAGGAATATGATGTCATGTAAAATGAAATAGGAAATATCAATGACATTTCTTATTTTTTAAATAAGTGAAAGAAAAACATGATATGATTGTTTTTCATTTCCTGTCATTTTATTGTGACTACTGTTTAAAAAGCAAACAAACCCCTGGAAACATGGGTTTTATTCTCATGAGTCCCTTCAGAACTTGGTAGCTCTCCATAGGCCTCTGCAGGCCCGCTTGGCCTTCTTCATATCACCCCCACTCCTTGCTTCATCTGCAGCCTGTGGGTCTTCTTTTTTTTTTTTTTAATGTTTGAATATTTTTATTAAGCATCATTACAATACAACAATGTAAACGCATTCATTTTCCCCCATGTTTCCCCCCCCCCTCCTCTCCCTCCCAGCTCTATTTCAACTGTCCTTATTGGGTTAATCGCTGAAATCGAGACCACAGTTCAGAAGATGGGTTGTACCTTCCCATTCTTTTGTCCGTTAGTTGCTCCAATTCCCCGACCAGGGAAAGTTTCAGAGTCCAGTCCAGCTCTGAGGGAGCCATCTGTTTCTTCCAGTGCATTGCAATGACACTCTTAGCCGCTGTTAAACAAATTCTCTTAAGGCGTCTTTGCCATTTAGTTCCTCTTCTGTTACCGAGACCCAAAAGACACCAGTGCGGCGTGCATTGGAACGGCTTGTTTCTGAAATTTTTGTCGTTACTGTCTTCCAAAATGGTTGTAGAGTCCGGCACGACCACCAAATATGCAAGAAAGTCCCCTCCTCATCTCCACACCTCTAACACAGGGAGGATGCCGAGGAGAACATAGCATGTAATCGATGCGGGGTATAATACCACCGCGACAATATCTTAAAGGCATTTTCTTTTAACAACACACAATTCGAAGCTTTTTTGACTTCTACTACTATAGCCTTCCACTCATTTACTATAAACTCCCGTTGCAGATCTTGTTCCCATTTTATCATATAAGCACATTTCTCAAAAGATCTACCTCTAATCAATTTGTACAACATAGATATAACTCTTCTCATTTTCCCCAATGATCCCCACAAATTTTCAAGTTCCTCATATTCTTCCGGGTCCCTCCTCAACCACCCTTGTTGGCTCATATAATGCTTGACTTGTATATAAAAATAAGTATCTCCCGCACCTCCCCCACACTGTTCCAGGATCTCCTCCAAGGGTCTTAACTCCCCATCATCCAGGAGATCCCTGAAACAAATCAACCCCTCCTCTTCCCACCACCCTGCAACCTGGTGACCCATTCCCACTTGAAAAGCCGGTTCCCAACCTATACCTGCCAGTGTGGAAGTTTTCCTCTTTAGCCAGAACCTGGTTCTGAAAGAGGCCCACAAGGTCAACAGATGGTTCACAAATGGGTTTGTTGTCATTTGACCGTATACCCTCGGTTCTATTGAAGCCCATATAACCGACTTCAACTTATAACCCTGCACCATCTCTTGGTCTAAACTAGCCACCACCGATGGAGCCTCCTGACTCCATGCCACTACAAACTTTACCTGTGCAGCCCAAAAGTACCATTCCAAATTGGGCACCCCCCTTCCCCCCAGGTCTACCGACTTCCACATCAATTTCCTATGTATTCTCAGAGCTTTACCCCCCCATATAAATTTCATAATCTCCCCCTGAAGCTTATTTATTTCCCTTTTAGGTACCCGCATAGGCAAAGTCTGGAACAGGAACAAAATCCGGGGTAAGATATTCATTCGTACTGTAGCTATTCTCCCCCACCAGGATAGCCATTTACCCTGCCATCCTGCCATATCTCTATGTACTTGTTGAAACAACGGTCCATAATTTAGTGAATATTGCTGATTCAACTCAGAGGGTATCTGGACCCCTAAGTATTTGATATTGCCCTTCTTTAGGCGAAATGAGAACCCCTGGAGCATTTCTACCAGTCGACCCTGTGGGATAGACACCCCCAAAATTTCAGACTTGTCATAGTTTATCTTAAAACCTGAAATCCTACCAAATTGATTAAGCTCTTTCACCAAGTTTGGCAAAGTCGTCAGGGGACTCGTAACAAAAAACAGAATATCGTCAGCAAATAATGCCAGCTTGTGTTCCCTGCCCGCTACTACCATCCCTTTTATGTCACCCATCTCCCTTATCCTTTGTGCCAGCGGTTCAATCGATATCGCAAATAACAAGGGAGATAGTGGGCAGCCTTGCCTCGTACCTCTCCCTATCTTAAATGCATTAGAATACCCTCCGTTTACCTTGATCCTCGCCGAGGGTCCTTCATATAACCTTTGCAACCATCCTTTCAACCCCTCTCCAAAACCTAGATGCCCCAATACCTCCCATAGATAGGGCCACTCCACCCTGTCAAAGGCTTTTTCAGCATCTGTGCTTAGCAAAGCCATAGATCGACCCTTCTGTTGAGCCTCCCAAATAATATGCAGTGTACGACGTATATTATCGGCTACTTGTCTCCCCGCCACAAACCCTGATTGATCTGGGTGGATTAATTTGGGCAATATCCCCCCTAGTCTGTTCGCAAGGACCTTGGAGAGAATCTTAACATCCAAATTAATTAGTGAAATTGGTCTATAAGACCCACATGCGGAAGGGTCTTTGCCTGGTTTCAGTATGAGCGATATACCAGCTTCATGCATACTAGATGGGAGGGAGCTGCCCTGAAAACAAGCATTGCCCACCCTTACCAACAACGGCCCTACCTCCCCAGCAAAGATTTTATAAAACTTTGCAGAGTATCCATCTAGTCCTGGGGCCTTCCCTCCTTTGTCCTTTTATAACCTGCCTAATTTCCTCCAAATGAAAGGGGGCCTCTAGCTTTTCACAATCCTCACGAGATAACTTGGGCAACCTAAGAGAGCACAATTCCTTTCTAATTTCACCTCCCTCCACCCCAATAGTGCTAGTATATAGTGTACTATAAAATTTCAAAAATTGATCCCTAATATCTCTATCCTTATAAAGGATCTGATCCCCCTGCCCTTTAATTTTGGTAATCAGCGAGTCCCGTTGACGGTGTCTCAAACAGTTAGCCAGCATCCTCCCTGACTTATTGCCAAATTCAAAAAACTTATGCTGGAGACGTTTCCTCAGGAACTCCACCCGTTCAACCTGTATTTGATCCAAGGCCGCCCTCCATTTACGTACCTCCCGCAACTCCTCTCCTAACCCCCCTTCCTGATGCTTACGCTCCCAGTAGGCCAACCTCTCCCTGGCTTCCAGTTCTTTCGCCTCCCGTTCCCGTTTTTTCCTGGCGCCCCATTTAATTAGGCGACCCCGTACCACCGCCTTTAAAGCATCCCAGAGTGTGCCCTCCGATACCACCCCCATGTCATTCATACTACAATAATCTTGAATTACCTTGTGTAAGTCCTCACATACCTGTTTATTGCCCAAAATTCCCTCATTAAGCCTCCAAAATCTCTGTTTGTCCTCTTCTCCCAACCCCTTCAAGTCAAGTTCTACTGGGGCATGGTCAGAGACTGAGATAGACCCCACATCTGCATCCACAACGTGTTCCCATAAGACCCGGCTACACCAAATCATATCAATACGTGTATATGAGTTCTGAGAGTGAGAAAAAAATGTATATGCCTTCTGGGTCGGATGTTTAAGTCTCCAAACCTCTAGGAGATCTAATCGTGAGGCCAGTGCCCTCAAACTCCGAGTATAAGACTTGTGTACTGTAATGTGTCCCTTAGAGTGATCCATAGATGTATTCCATAAATTAAAATCTCCCCCCATAATCATCCCACCTCTTTGAAATTGAAGAAGCTCCTCCCTTATATGCTAAAAAAAACTCTCCCTGACCTGAATTAGGTGCATAGATATTAACAATTGTCACAGATTTCCCATATAAGAGCCCTCTGACCGCTAAACAGCGCCCCAATTCATCTCTATAAATGTCATCAGTTACAAATGTTATCCCTTTCCGAATATAAATGACTAAACCGCCCACCTTTCCCCCTCTTTTATCAAAGTGTGCAATACATTCACTGTAAGCCCTCTGATGTAATAAATGTGCCTCTCGGCGTCTAATGTGTGTCTCCTGCAGCAAGACTATATCCCATCTACTCCTCTGTAACTCCCGATATACCAAATTTCTCTTCCTCTGCGAATTTAACCCATTCACATTCCAAGTTCCCACCCTCAACCCTTTCCCTCCCTGTACCCCCCTCCCGCCCCCCTGTTGCTGAGCAGTACCATTTGCCGCCAGCCTAATACTGTAAGGAAATAACCCCTCGCCAGAGCTGGCTCCCCCTCCTCCCCCTCTGTTTCCCCCCCCCTCCACCCAAATTCTTATTCCCTCTCCCTCCGCTCCTCCTTTCCCAAACTCATTACATTATAACAGTGTAATAGACATCCATTCTCTGAACTCATAACAGAAGAAAATTATTGCAAACCCTGTCTGGCAACCCTCCAGGGCTACTCAACAACCTATAACTGTGGTGAACTGAAACCAGTAGTCTCTCATACTTTCCATCAGGGTACTCTGTCCATTTCTGGCCTGGGGAAGCCCGGCCCTTTGCGAGAACCCGCCTTTTGCCACGACGATCCTCTCTTCTCCATGAGTGGAGTGGAACAGGTGGATGTGAAGCTTCTGTTCATGCTTTCCAAAAATACTAGGACTAGGGGGCATGCGATGAAACTACAGTGTAGTAAATTTAAAACAAATCGGAGAAAATGTTTCTTCACCCAACGTGTAATTAAACTCTGGAATTCGTTGCCGGAGAAAGTGGTGAAGGCGGTTAGCTTAGCAGAGTTTAAAAAGGGGTTGGACGGTTTCCTAAAGGACAAGTCCATAAACCGCTACTAAACGGACTTGGAAAAATCCAAAATTCCAGGAATAACATGTATAGAATGTTTGTACGTTTGGGAAGCTTGCCAGGTGCCCTTGGCCTGGATTGGCCGCTGTCGTGGACAGGATGCTGGGCTCGATGGACCCTTGGTCTTTTCCCAGTATGGCATTACTTATGTACTTATGCTACTTTTCCTGGTTTTCCTGTATCTCCTTCAGGAGGCAAATTCTTACAGCCTAGCTCCTTCAGCACTTTCCACGCTTCAACCAGCGAGGTCACCTGCCTCGTTTGGCCCTCTACTGTAAGCTGCAAGCCAAACGGGAAAACCCATCTGTACCTGTAATTAGCCTGTTGAAGAAACTTGGTCAAGTCCCGAAATTCTCGTCTTCGTTGCAGCGTGCCCAGGGCCAGGTCTTGAAATACTAGCACTGTTTGATTGTCCCAGGGAATTTCACCCATCAATCGTGCCTTACGCCAGACCAGATCTTTAGTCTTATAATCCTTAAAGCATGCCACTATATCTCTGGGCTGCTTATCTCTTCGGGGTCCCAGGCTTCTGTGTACCCTATCAAATTGTATCTCAGTCCCGTCTCCAATCATGTGCTCATCTCCTTCAGATGCCAAGATAAAGGCACAAATTGCTTTTACCACCTTAGTGCAGTCCATATTTTGATCCGTTTCTGGGACCCCCTTGAATCTTAAATTATTTCTTCTGGATCTATTTTCTAAGTCCTCAAGATCCAGCTGCATTTTATCTTTCTCTGCACGCAGAGAGCCAATCTCATTTTTCAACTCCAAGATGTCTCCCTCCACGTGCTCCAGTGCTTCCTCAGCTTGTTCCACCCTGCTGCCAATTTCCCTCACCTCTTTCTGGATGTCCACCACTGCATCCTTGATTGTCTTCCTCACTGCCGCCATTTCAGCTTTAAGCGCTTTAAACCAGCGCGTTACCTCCTGCTTCGTGAGTTCAGTATCGCTTTCTTGCTGCTCCATCAGCCCCTCCGTATCAGAGCCCGAGTCCGCGTCCGCCATTTTGTCTCGCGCCTTGCGCGGGGTGCGACTCGATGCTGCCGCTCCGTCCCG
The DNA here is from genome assembly GCF_901765095.1 of Microcaecilia unicolor. Lineage (NCBI taxonomy): Eukaryota > Metazoa > Chordata > Amphibia > Gymnophiona > Siphonopidae > Microcaecilia > Microcaecilia unicolor. The sequence goes on from NC_044037.1 coordinate 129,229,500, forward strand.
CTGATCAGCGCTATATTTAAATTTCTCCAGGCGCTTTCGGGTCGCCATCGATCTCCGGACTCTGACCGCCTAAATTCGCGATCGCGGTTTCGCTGGGGGAAAATCGCTGTTTTCACTGCTGCCCCGACGGAGCTCAAACATCAAGCAGCCATCTCTGACGGTGACGTCACTTCCTCCCAGCCTGTGGGTCTTCTATGAGCAGGAACGATCCTCGGATACAGTCAAAGAGAATACTACTACTGTGCCTTTCACTGCCTCTTTGAAACATCCCATGATCCTCTGATACTCCTGACCCACTGCTGCAAATTTTCAAAATGGCACCAGTTGACTGAGGGTAGTTGTTGTTTCATTGTATAGCAAATTCTTGAAGCACACAAAATCTTTTGTACAGGAAATACTAGTGCTGTGAATAAGGATGAGGTTGAGTCCTGATAAAACTCAGGATTCAGCCCCAAGCCCCAAGGATTCAGGGGACACTAAATGACAGTGGTGGGGGAAAGGGTTAGGACCTAGCTTCTTTTGTTTTAGTTTTCTATTTGTTTTGTTTTCAAGAAATGAAACAAAAAAAATTAAAATTACAAAAAAAATCTAAAAAATAAAATGAAAAACGAACAAAAAAAATGTTCAGTGCATATCCCTAGAGTGGATCTGTAGTATATTTGTAGGAAGTTGGTCTCCCACAGGCAGTGTCTGAACATAGTATACTTGATCACATCACTTTATTTTACTTGTTCATTACCTTGGAGGAATCATTGCATTTTCTATAACTGCTCAATCATTAATCCAGATAATATAACTGTGGGCCTGTCATAGCCTTTGCAGCATTCAGTTGCTACATGTAATAGTATTTGCTTCATAGCCTCATGTGCATAGTATTTGTCTCATAACTCCACAGATGCAAAGTTTGCATCATCTGGAAATAATAACTGAAGGAAGGTTTAAATCAAACATGCAGACAATAAGTCTAGAAAAGCTGTATCTTGAACATTCTTAAAGTTCAGAAGTGTTTTTCTTTACTGACATCATTTTATATACTACAGGCTATTATAAAGTAGTTTATTTTACCCTCGCTTACCTATAGAACACACAGCACTTTCCCTTTCTTCCTCGTTCTCTGCTTTACAAAACATTCTCTTTTCTTGGTCCCCCATGAAGCCTTTTTTTTACACTTTCCCCCCTTCTTTCTTCTACTCAATTCAGACCCTCCCCATTTGTCATATGCATATTAACATCTTCTTTGAGGATTTTGGCATCACAGATCAGTCCTCTGATAGTTTTCAGTTCAGAATTCCATTGATCCATTTCATGTGGTACAAAGGAAATTGTTCCCTCCATGAAGATAAATGGTTTCAGGGAACCTCAAGCATTCTGCAAAAATCAGAAATAATGTTCATCCCATAGACTTAGCTAGCAGCTTAAGCATATTTTCAAAGCACTTAAACTTACAAAGTTACATAAATATTGACTAATACTGTACCCAATTCAGCAAAAATAAGTACATAAGTAATGCCACACTGGGAAAAGACCAAGGGTCCATCGAGCCCAGCATCCTGTCCACGACAGCGGCCAATCCAGGCCAAGGGCACCTGGCAAGCTTCCCAAACGTACAAATATTCTATACATGTTATTCCTGGAATTGTGGATTTTCCCCAAGTCCATTTAGTAGCGGTTTATGGACTTGTCCTTTAGGAAACCGTCAAACCCTTTTTAAACTCTGCCAAGCTAACCGCCTTCACCACTTTCTCCGGCAACGAATTCCAGAGTTTAATTACGCGTTGGGTGAAGAAACATTTCTCCGATTTGTTTTAAATTTACACAACTGTAGTTTCATCGCATGCCCCCTCGTCCCAGTATTTTTGGAAAGCGTGAACAGACGCTTCACATCCACCTGTTCCACTCCACTCATTATTTTATATACCTCTATCATGTTTCCCCTCAGCCGTCTCTTCTCCAAGCTGAAAAGCCCTAGCCTCCTTAGTCTTTCTTCATAGGGAAGTCGTCCCATCCCCACTATCATTTTAGTTGCCCTTTAGTCGCCCTTCGCTGCACCTAGTAGCTTCAGCATAAGTGTTACTAGTGAGATATACATTTTTTTAACAATGACCTCCCTTATTGAAATCACATGATCCATTAATTTTAATAGTGTTTTACTTGCTATTTAAATTTGCAGTGATGTTTTCTGCTACTATTTTTTAGTTTTGTTAATTGAGTTCCCCATGAAGCTAATTTTTTTTTAACATTCCAGTCAGGATCTGTGAGCCAGAAGCTATTTGGAATCCTTCCACACTCATGTCTGCTTTTCTGATGTAGACCAAGAGTTGTTAAGCTACAGTAAAATGTACCATTTTACCACATAACATTGGGAGATTTACTAACTTGTGGTTCCTCACTACCACAGATTATTGAATCTTGCAGTAAATATACTTTTGCTTTACTGTGTCCAGAAATATTGCGTGTTTCTGTCTGCAGTAATGCAAATGTAGTGGGCCCCAAATCAGAACTGCTTATGGTTTTGTAAAGCCAGAACAGCAAGAGAGGGAACAAAGTACAAAGGGGTCCAACAGAAAAACACAGCACCAGGAGCCTTAAAAATGGGGACAACGATATATGTTCCTCCACACGTGTATTGAAATAGTAACGCTCTCCTTCAAATTGGAGTCCAAAGATTAAACGCAATTCTTCTGCTGAGTTTATCTCACATTCTTCTTGCTACCATCGTGACCCCTGACGCAGGTGCTGTGCGTCCGAACCGGCCCGTGTCGGGTCTTTTGAAGACTGTCATATAAAGGTGTATAATTAAAGAACTATGTCCCCCATTTTAAGGCCCTGGTGCTGTTTTTTCTGTTGTTTGTAAAGCCAGAAGTCATATCTCTTAAAAGCCTTGCCCTTATACAGCAGCTTTACCTCTAGCATATTACTGAGGGGGGGTGGTGGGGGGGGGGGACGTACTGCTAGGGTATGGCAGCATGAGTTTGAACCTGGCAGGTGGCAGGAGCAAACTGGGAATTGTTCCTGCCCCAGTTCCCTCTAGTACTAGGAATTTCTAAAGGTAAGCATGGTGGAGGGCTACAGGAGAGGTGGGGGGGTCTTTTTTTTTTTTAAGGGAAGAGCTCTATGCGGAGAGAGGAGATTGTAATTTGGATGAACGGGGCATAGGAGGGGGAGCATTTACCATAGATTGCTTATCACCTTTAAGATGGCATTGGGGCCAGGGGTCCACGTGATGCTGTGAAGCTAGGAAGGACGTGGAACTTTCTGCTGCTGGGAACCTTGCCCGAAAACTGAACTTTTAAAGGTGTCTCCGACCCCAGAAGATAGATAATCTAGGGCACATTCGCTCCCCCAGTGTATGGACAAATATTTAACAAGATTGGCGATGGCGCAAACCGGAAGAAATACTAAGAAAAAAGAAGAGAAACCGAGACTTGGCGAATCCAAGATGGCGGCCGCCTCGCCGGCGAGTTCACCCTCCCGCCCAGCCTCTGATTTCACGCTGCCAGAACTCACAGAAGCAGTGGTGGGTGCATTGGCCCCCCAATTCGATCAACTTTCTGCCCAGATAACGGGTCTGTCGGCGCTCACGACGGAACTCTCACGTCGGGCCGGGGAGCTGGAGGCTCGGGTTGCGGAGGTGGAAGATGGTCAACAAAATAACTCGGGGGAGCTAGAAAGACTACAACGCCTGGTCCAGGAGAACGTGCAGCGAGTAGAAGATTTGGAAAATCGCTCGCGCCGCGATAATCTCAGATTTGTGGGGTTTGCAGAATCTTTGGCAGATAAGGATTTAAAACGTACATTGGAGACATGGCTGCAGGCGCACTTCCCAGAGGCGGGTGAAGGCCGAGCGATCCGAATTGAACGGGCACATCGCGTAGGACCTAGGCCAACAAGAGAATCGAGGCCCAGAGTGGTGATAGCAAAATTTCACTGTTATGCTCAAAAAGCGGCAATATTGCGCCAGTATAAAAACTGCAGGGAAACTACAAAGTATGATGGGACTTTAATTCGTATCTTTCAGGATTACTCCGCGGCCTTGGCAGCGCAGCGACGAGCTTTTTCCACGGTTTGCACCTGCCTGGTGGAAAAAAAGTTTAAATTCACTTTGCAATATCCAGCAACGCTGAAAATCCTGGAGAACGGAACCTGGACAGCTTATACTACACCAGAGGCTGTAGCGGAATGGTTAGATCGTCATCAGACCTGATCCCGGAGGAATCACTAATCTATTCACAAGATAGTTTGACCATGCAATATGTGGATGGTGTACGTGGTTGGCGGTTACCGGTTGGATTCCTAGTTTGATTGAGTTCCAGAAAGTTTCTGTTGGATTGTTAATGATGACAATTGACTGTGACAAAAGAGTGAGACTGAGTTGAATGGTGAACAAGATGGCAGACCGGAGACACATGGCAGAACGGTTCAGGAATGGGCCGGACGAGGAAGATATCCACCTATCCTGTACTGTGAGCTTTATGGTTCTCTGGGATATGTGAGACACTATCTATGTAACATTTTTAAATTGAAAGAAGGGCGGGGTTCCTATGGCATCTAGACCTCTGCCTTCTGTACTCACTGGAACGGAGTGAAGTGAGTAAGATAGGCCAGACGGTTAGTGGGGGGCAGATGGGGGGAGGGCAGGGGGGGGAGATAAAGAGGGGTGGGGTGGGAGGGAATAGAAGTAGGTGCGAGCAGAATGATGATAGGGAACCAAGACGGGCTGTGGGCTTAGGTAAAGCATGGTATATCTCTGTGTTGTTTGATATAAGGTGCCTTTGGTTGGGGCTGGGCAACCGGGGCATTATGTTCGCTTTGTTACATGTTAATTTGGTAATTTTAGGGGATTGTCCTGACTGAACCTTTAAGATTAGTGACCTGGAATGTGGCTGGGATTACTTCTCCAATTAAGAGATCCAAAATTTTAGCACACCTGAAGCGCCTAAAGGCTTCCATAGTCTGCCTACAAGAGACTAAACTCTCAGATGAGGAACACCGAAAGCTGCGCCAACAATGGGTGGGGGAGTGTTATTACTCCTCTTCCGGAGCTAGGCGGGGAGGAGTGGCCATACTGATTAGGAGAGGGCTCCCATGCACCTCTAAATTAATAGGACAAGACCCAAAGGGAAGATATGTCCTGCTCCATCTTAACATTATGGGACAGGAATACTACCTATGTGCTGTCTATGGGCCAAATGGTTATGACGCAGATTTTTTCCAGACTCTGATAAATCTAGGTCTTAAATATGATACGGCCCCTTGGATTGTAGCGGGAGATTTTAACCAGGTGCTTGATCCGGACCTTGACCGCTCGACGGTTGGGGCATGGAGTGCACTACCCCGCAGTAAGGGATTGCCTTATCTTTGCAAATTAATGGACCTAGTGGACCCCTGGAGGTTACTATTCCCACAGAGGCGGGATTATACTCACCTGTCGAAGGCCCATAAAACCTGGTCCCGTATAGACTACCTGTTGGTTTCCACATCGCTTTTTTCTCGGATAATTAATACAGACATGGCACCTATGGCGATCTCAGATCACACTCCAGTTTGGGCCGACATAGCACTGGGACACAATGTGGACAGATTTAAGTCCTGGAGGTTTCCATCCTATATAGCTGGGGATAGAGACTTTGGCAATTTTCTAGTACAAAAATGGAACTTGTTTGAATCTGATAATGTAGCCCATAAAGATAAACCGACATTATTCTGGGAAACATCTAAAGCAGTCATGAGAGGGGAAATTATTAGTTACTTAAGTGCAAGACATAAAAAAATCTCCCAAGGTATACTTTTACTAGAGCGAAAATACCAACAAGCCAAACGTGCACACATACGCTGTAGAACCCAGACAAATTACGATAGTGTGATTGCGGCACAAGTGGCTCTAGACTCACTACTCCACGAACGTGCTAAGAAGCAAGCTTTTAGTCGTAAATATCACTATTTCAAATTGGGTAACAGACCTGGGAAATTACTAGCTAAAGTCGCAAAGGCTTGGTCAGAGAGGACATTCATCTCTACAGTGTTAGCACCTGACGGCTCCCGTAAATCTTGCCCTAAAGATATATTGACCATATTCCGAGATTATTTTTCCCGAGTGTACCAACCGGAAGCGCAACAGGGGGGACCACAATTAGACGATTATTTGAGAGATGCAGGCCTTCCGGTGTTGCCCCCCGCAGTTAGAGATCAATTGAATGCTCCCCTCCAGGCCCGGGAGATTCAACAAACGATCAAGGGTTTATCTTTGGGAAAATCTCCGGGCCTGGATGGATTCTCTACAGAATATTATAAATTACTGTCGACCCAGCTGAGTGTCCCCCTGACGCTTCACCTTGAGACAGCGGTGGCAGCGGGGAGGCTGCCCAGGGACTCGAATGACGCTTTGATTGTTCTTATCCCGAAGCCGGGCAAGCCAACTGACTTGCCAGGGTCTTACCGGCCAATATCCCTTCTCAATGTAGATGTAAAAATTCTAGCTAAAGTCCTTGCTGATAGGCTGGCCATACATCTTCCGGCCTTAGTGGGAGACCACCAGGTAGGGTTTGTGCGAGGGAGGCACCCAGGTCTAAATGTCCGTAGGGCCTTGATGGCGGTGGCGCACGCTGAAGCTACGGGTCACCCATTATTGTTGGCAGGCCTGGACGCTACTAAGGCATTTGACCAAGTAAACTGGGACTACCTCTTCCAGACACTTAAATACATTGGGTTGTCAGGGTGGTATTTACACGCCATAGATACATTATACACTGACCCTGGGGCCAGAGTCCTAGTGAATGGAATGTGTACTCCACGATTTCTGGTAAGACGGGGCACAAGACAGGGTTGTCCCCTATCCCCACTCCTGTTTTTGATTTATTTGGAGCCCCTGTTGCGCAACATCATAAAAGATCCAGAAGTGGGGGGAGTTCAGCTGCCACAACTTCATGTTAAAGTATTGGCTTATGCGGACGATATTCTCCTAGTGTTGACACATCCTCAGACATCGCTGACAATAGCTTTAGACCACATAGCAGAGTTTGGATACTACTCGGGGTTCCAACTCAACTCACAGAAATCTGAGGCGCTGCCGGTACCCCTTTCAGTGCGGGAACGCTGGGAGGGAAGGTTCCCGTTGAAGTGGACTACTGACCACCTGGTTTACTTGGGGATTAAATTGCCAGCATCACTCACACAACTTTACAAAATCAACTTGGCCCCCCTGTGGAAAGAGACACAGCATACCTTAGAAATGTGGCAGCGCCTTCCCCTGTCTTTGTGGGGGCGCGTAGCGTTGTACAATATGGTCTTGGTCCCTAAATGGTTATACGTGGTCCAGGTACTGTCTCTCTTCTTCTTACATAAAGATGAGCGAAAACTACATAGGCTATTAGCTAGATATCTATGGAACGGGAAAAGGCCCAGGGCTACATTAAAACAGACGTACCTTCCAATACATAAGGGAGGGTTAGGTGTACACAGTATTCAACGTATGTCAGTGGCGGGCTGCATGAGACACATTACAGATTGGTTTAGGGGCACATCCTATTTTTCTTTTCCTATTCCTGAAACTAAACTGGTGAGCAAGTATCACTTTAGCTATTGGTTGCATGCACCAACGGGCAAAGCACCTACTGCCAAAGGATACGCCCCTCTTTTTGCACCACTGAGACGTACATGGCGATGGCTGGGCAAAACTGGAGGGTTTGAGTGCCACTCTTCCCCCTTTCTACCGATTGGTGGCAATGCGGATTTTTCAGTGGGCACGAATACTGCGACTTTTCAGACATGGAGGGAGGAGGGGACAATATTCCTGTTTCAAGTATTAACAAAAGAAGGCAACTGCAGGTCTTTCACAGACTTGTGTGAGAATGCTGGACTTCCAGCACAGGCTGCCCTTTCCTACTTACAACTGAGTCATTACATTGCCTCCCTCCCCCGAACTTCGTTGACCTCACAGAGACGGAGACAAATCACAGACTTGCTAGATTTGGAGGCGCAGCTTTCGGTTCCTCTTAAATTTTACCATTTCAAACTCAAAGAGCTCTGCCCGGAGATACCATATGACCAGATCGCTGGGGCCTGGACTAGAGAGTTGGGCTGTTCTATTACTGGCGTGATGGTACAGGCTAATTTGGCAATTGGATATAAGACCTTTAAAGATGCGACACTACAGGAATCTCAATATAAATTTAATATGAGAATATATATTTCGCCACACAGAGCGTTCAGAGCTGCCCTGAGACCTTCGGACGACTGTCCTAAGTGTGCGGGAGTTGGGGCGCATTTGGGACACATGTTCTGGTTGTGCCCTCCGGTCCGTGCCTTCTGGACACAGCTTTGTGCATTTGTCTCGACTGTCTGGGGGTTGCAGTGGTGCCCCTTACCTACTCTCTTGTTTGATAAATATAAGGTGAGAGGGAACCGAAGAAAGGGCATGTTACCATTCTTACGCAGGGCGACTGCTATGGGAAAGAAAACGATTCTATTGAATTGGATCTCATCGGAACCACCTTCGGTACCACGATGGCGATCCCTTATGATTTCCCTGGGTGCCTTAGAACGTAGGGAAATAAATGACTTAGCATCCCCAAAGGGAGACCGTCTGTTACAATGTTGGTTACTGTTTTGGGATACCCTGACCCCCACGGCTCGTAGTAGAATCTTGAATGGGTAAGCTCGCGGGGAGGAGGGCGGGTGGGAGGCGGGATGGTGGGAGGTTCGATGGGTATACTAGGAAAAGTAAAATTATAGACGGCCAGTTTGACTATGTTGATGTACATCAGTTTATTGGAACACACTTGTATTGCAACGTTTTTTTTTTCTGCATCTAATGTCACTTGTATGTTTTGGTCGTCAATAAAAATGATATAAAAAAAAAAAGATGCATTGGGCCATAGTTTAGCAGCCTGATGCTCCCGGTCAGAATAAATAATGCTAACTTATAGCTGGAATTATTTTCCAGGAACAAGACAACTACATTATTCAATTTACATAGTAATGAGATGTTTTACATGCATTTGCACTAATTACACTAATATTAATGTGTATTACAATAATATAACACACATTATTGCTGTTTAATGTGCATTAAGGGGAAAATAATACACATTATGGCTATAACACACCTAAATAATGATCCCTTTAAGGGATCATTTTACTAAACTATGTTAGGTGCTAATCCTGCTTATTTTCGAAGGAGATCGCCAGCCATCTCCTGAACCCGGCCAAATCGATATAATCGAAAGCCGATTTTGGCCAGTTCCAACTGCTTTCCGTCGCAGAGCCAGCCAAAGTTAAAGGGGGCGTTTCCGCAGGGTATGGAAGGCGGGACGGGGCGTGGTTATGAGATGGCTGGCTTCAGCCGATAATGAAAAAAAGAAGGCCGGCTCTGACGAGCACTTCACCGGCTTCACTTGGTCCATTTATTTTTAGGACCAAGCCTCAAAAAAGTGCCCCAATTGATCAGATGACCACGGGAGGGAATCGGGGATCACCTCCCCTTACTCCCCCAGTGGTCACCAACCCCCTCCCATCCCCCCCCCCAAAAAAGTTAAAAAAAACATTTTTTTGCCAGCCTCTATGCCAGCCTGAAATGTCATACCCAGCTCCCTGACAGCAGTATGCAGGTACCTGGAGCAGTTTTTTGTGGGTGCAATACACTTCAGGCAGGTGGACCCAGGCCCATCCCCCCTACCTGTTACACTTGTGGTGGTAAATGGGAGCCCTCCAACCCCCCCAAAACCCACTGTACCCACATGTAGGTGCCCCCTTCACCCCTTAGAGTTGTGGGGAGTGGGTTTTTTTTGGGGGGGGGGGGGTTGGGGGGGCTCAGCACCCAAGGTAAGGGAGCTATGCACCTGGGAGCAATTTTTGAAGTCCACTGCAGTGCCCCCTAGGGTGCCCGGTTGGTGTCCTGGCATGTGAGGGGGACCAGTGCACTACAAATGCTGGCTCCTCCCATGACCAAATGCCTTGGATTTGGCCAGGTTTGAGATCACTGGCATTAGTTTCCATTATCACCGGAAACCAATGCCGGCCATCTCTAAAGCCGGCCCAGATGCTGAGATTTGGCCGGCTCCAACCGTATTATCGAAACGAAAGATAGCCGGCTATCTTATTTCGATAATACGGTCGAGGCCATTCGATTGTGCCCCTCAATGTGTGCCTAATGCAGCTGAAAATGGAGTACCACAAAATGTGCTCAGATGTCCTGCAGTAACTTCAAAATATGCGTGCACAAATCACATGCTAAAAGTTTTCTATTTTTTTGGGAGAGGGTGTGTCGGGGCAGAAATTGCACATCTACATTACTGCGTATTAACTGGTTAAAGCAGGGATACCGTGTAAACCTTTACCACCTACAAAATGGGTGGTGGTAAGTACTCATGTGGTTATTTTTTTTTTGAAAAATCTTGTTTATTGAAGACAGATTCTGAACATACATGCCATACAGAACACAATTTCTCGTATTATTTCCTCCTAAAATGTTAATATATAAACAAACTGGTTCTAAGTTCTCTAATAAATGTTCACCACAACAGTATTTGTATGTTTATTCCACTACCATATATCGTGTCTTGTGCTTTTTCAACTACCCCCCTCCTTCTACCCATCCTCCCTTATTTTCCCCCCCCCCCCCCCCTTCCCCCCTTCCCTCCCCCCATCTTCAGGAATTAAGCAGTCTACTCTGAGCCACCGGAGTTAAAGTGTCCCAAAAAGGGGCCCATGTTTGACAAAAAAGGTCTCCTTTTTTTGAAGCAAGGTCTTGTATATCTCTACGCTCCAGGGAACACATATATATCATCGCAGAGCGCCACTGGTCTAGTGGAGGATCTTCCGTACCCAGCCAATGCTGCAAAATGATTTTTTTCCCCATCAGAACCGCTCTCTGGAGGAAGGCTCTCATGCACATCTTTGCTTGTCCCTTAATGACAAAGTCATCAAAAAGTTGTTTTGGGCCGGGGAGCCATTTAATATTCCACATACTTGACACCTGCATCCCCATGAGGCCCCAAAACTTCCGCACTCCAGAGCAACTCCAGAACATGTGCCCCAAGTGTGCCTCTCCTTCACCACACTTCAGGCATGTATCGGTCCACCTCAAAGTGGCCCGATTTGCTCTCCTCGGGGACACATGGAGTCTCAATATAAACTTGTACTGTATTTCCCACCAGCCAACACTTACTGTTATCTTGTAAGTTCGTGCCAAGCAAGTCTGTAAACGCTCTGATGATATGTGCATTCCCAATTCAGTGTTCCATTGTTGTGTTATTCGCTCAAAGTCATATTGTTTCGCTTGTTCCCTCAAATGAGCATGGAAGTATTTTAGGGGAGTTCGTAACTGTGCGTCCAGTCCAAGCATCGCATTAAGTTTTTCCCATGTTTCCATGTTCAGATTCTGCCTAGGCAGAGAGCAAATATAGTGTCCAAGTTGAATATGTGCAAAAACATCTCTCTTAAGTGAAATTCATTGCACAAATCATGAAAGGGTCGAATAGTGCCCTTCTCCCTCGCTACCTGGCTCAAATACTGGACTCCCTTGGCCCCCCCACTCCCTGAACACCTTGGATGTGCCCCCCACCGGGAAAGCTGGATTACCTTTTATTGACAGTAAGGGAGACACCTGTCTATTGAAAGAGAAATATTTGCACAACCTCCACCATGTCTGCCTCAAGGGTCGAAAAATATACTTGGCTGTGTCTAAATGTGACGCCTGCCCCGATGGCATATGTAGCCAACTGGTAAAATGCAAGGGTTCAAACCAGCGTACTTCTGAATGGGTATGGGTGAAAAAGTGTGTATCCCGATACCAATCCGAAAGGTGTCTCATTCCATTAGCTATGGAAAATAGGCGAAGATCCAACAATCCCAGTCCTCCCTTGGTCCGTGGTAAAGCTGCCCTAGCATAGGTGATACGTGCTCGCTTCCCCCTCCATATAAAGTGGTTCAGCTGTCTTTGTAACCATTTTTCATCTTTGTGTTTCAAAGAAGGGCCAAAGTCTGGTATACATATATCCACATCGGGAATAGCATCATATTATACATCGCAACCCTTCCCATTAAAGACAAGGGGAGCTCTTGCCAGGCCTGTAATGCCTTTGACACTCTTCCTTTCAAGTGTTCCATATTCCTAGAATATAATGTGGCGAGATCCACCGGTATCTTTACCCCCAAATAAGTCACCTCCTCCCGTGCCCATTGTAGTGGAAACTGCCCCTCCCAGTTCCGTCTAATGTCTGGGCTTGAGGGGAGGGCCATAGATTTCTGATAATTTAAGGTAAACCCAGAGTACATACCGAACTCGTCTATAGCGGGGGAGCGATAACTGCGGGTTTGTCAGGGTCACAAACAAGTCATCCGCAAATGCCAAAGTTTTTACTTGTACAGCAGGTAGGTTCACTCCCCTTATATCCGGATCCAGTTCTATCGTACGCAGCAGTGGCTCCAGATAAATCAAAAACAGGGTGAGAGGGGGCAACCCTGTCTCGTGCCAACCTGAATGTTCAATGGGGGCGTCTTGAGCTCATTTACTAGGATTCACTCTGTAGGATCTTTGTACAGTGCTTTTATAGCCTCTAGGAACCATCCTCCCACCCCCACGTACGAGAGCACTTTAAACAAGTAATTCCATTTCACTATATCAAATGCCTTTTCGGCGCCTAGACTGACCAAAAGTAGGTCAGTCTCTCTATCTTGGCATTGGGCAATTGACAGTAATACTTTGTGAACATTTAGAACTGAGTGCCTCTCGCGTACAAAGCCCACTTGTTGTTCCCCTATCACTGTGCTCATACTGGGCGCTAAACGATCTGCCAGGATTCTGGCAAGGATCTCGGTGTCTACATTAAGTAATGAGATGGGTCGGTATGATTCAGCTCTATCTACAGGCTTGTCTGATTTAGGTATCAATGTAATCAGTGCCTCATTTTCTCTGGGTGAAAAAAAAACCCTTTGTACCACTGCTTCATAGTAGTCTAATAGGTACGGGGAAAACTGAGCCGGCAGCATTTTAAAATATTCCGCCGAAAACCCATCGGGGCCAGGAGCCGAACCCAGGGGCAAGGCTTTAATAACCTTCTGAATTTCTTGTATCTGTAAGGGCATTACTAATTTGTCCCTAACTGTTTGTGGGAACCTCGGCAGCCCCGCATCTTCTAAATAGTCCTCGACCCTCATTTCAGTATCCTCATCCTCTCTCATATATAAGGCAGAAAAATAATCATGTATAGCCTGCGTTATCCCCTCTGGATTATTCACGTGAGGTCCCTTAGCTGGTTTAATGGAGGAGATCAGTTTCTTTTGGGTTCTCGTACGTGCTGCCTGAGCCAACAGCCTCCCTGGTTTGTTCCCATAACGATGGAATGTCATCCGCCTCACTATTAATCGTTTTTTTAGTTTGCTCGTGTATTAACGAGTTAAGGACTACACTGGCTGCCGACCAATTATCTCGGTTCCCTGGTGTAGGGTGTTGGATATATCTGCGTTTGGCCTGTTGCAACTCACCCTCTAATTTTATTATACCCCTGGCCAGTCTCTTCGCCCGAGTATGCATGTACGATATTATCCCTCCCCTCAACACAACTTTTGAGGCCTCCCATAATATCGTGGGGGAGTCACAAGAATCTGCATTTTCTGTCACATATTGGTCCCATTGTTGCCCAATATAATTGAGAAAATCTGGGTCTTTATATAAGAAGGCTGGGAACCTCCAAAAGTATCCTGACTCCCCTGGTGATGTAAAGGTCAGGTCTACTCATATCAAGGCGTGATCCGACACCTCCAGTGGGCCCACCTCTGCCTGGGCAACCCTAAAAAACAGGGACTGATGGATCAAGATATAATCCAGGCGCGACCGGGACCTATGTACCTTCGACGGATGTGTGTAATCTATTGTCGTGGGGTGCAGTAACCGCCAAGGGTCCACCAATCCCAAACTCTGACATAATAAGGGCAGCCCTCCCTCCCCCCCTATTCTTCCTCCGGCTCTGTCCACTGCCGGATCCATGGTCTGGTTGAAATCTCCCGCCCACACCCATGGAGACCCAGCGAAATTAAGGATTGAAAAAGGAACGAGAGGGAGAGTTCGGGGCATACACAGCACATAAGTAATATTGTTGACCCTTCATATTCAAGTGAAGTAACACTACCCGGCCCTCCCGATCTTTATGCACCAACTTAGACTCACAGGCCAGGCCCCTTTTTATCAATATAGCGACCCCACCTCGTTTAGCTCCAGATGAGGAATAGTAACACTCCCCCACCCATTGTTGTTTCAGTTTTTCATGCTCCTCATTGGTTAACTTAGTTTCTTCTATACACGCTATAGATGCCTTATGGTGTTTTAGCTGCGACAATATCTTAGACCTTTTTACAGGTGAAGAGATTCCTGATACGTTCCAGGATATTAACCTTAGTTGGCTCTTATGCAGGGCACTCAGGGTTTGATACTGTCCCAGTTAAGATATGTGCTTTCTCCCCCAGGAGCCCAGCCCTTCTCCCCAGGAACATCCCAATCCCGATGGCTGCTTGCGATCTACTATCCTTCACTCTCAGCAGTGTTACTACCTTTTCCTGAAGATATAACCCCCCCCCCATACTCCCCCCGTGTCCCCCCTCTCCCCCTACTCCCCGTCCCCTTATGTAACCTGCCCTGTGGCCTCATCTATGGGTCACTTCCATGCTTAAGACCCCTCCGCTCCCCGTTCCCAGCAGTTATTACCTCAAACCTAATGCATATAACAGTTAAAGCATTTAGATCACTTCACAACATCTCACTGACATTACTGCTGAAGCACGTGTTTGTCTCCTTAAGTCCTCAGCCCTCATCTGCGTCCTCCTTATTCCCATTCCGATTGTGCTCCAGCGTTTGTGTAGAAGTTTCTGCAGCAGTCGCGTTATCAAAGGACTTCCACACGCTGTTCCCTTTTATTTTCAAAATCGCCGGGTAGATTAGCCGGAATTGATGTTGCTGCTCAACTCATGTGGTTATTTTAAAAAATGGCCACACACTAATGGCAACATTAACACATGGTCATAATAGAAAAAATAGAAAATACACCATTTTGTGGCTGTGGTAAAAATGGCCTTAGTGCGCAGGAAAGACCTGCATAAGGCCTTTTTTCATTACACCTTTGTAAAAAGACCCCTAAATTGGATAACATCCATTTAAAATGAGAACTGCATATTTTCAGCAGTCTTACTTAAATGAAAAGCATGGCTGAAAATTTGGCATATAGATAAGTAGTTAAAAGTAATTCATATATTTGTATGCAACTGCCACTCATCTGAATTTTGACCTCACAGAGGAAAATGTTCGAGGTGATTTAACTGTCCATCTTTAATGCAGTTAAAAGTATCCCTAGGATTCCACAGCACATGTACTTTTAGCTGCTTAGATAGCAGGCATTCATCGGGAATGTTTAGGTAAGGGAAGGAAAGCGCACAAATAAATTGTATTTTCAAAGCTATACATGTACTTTTCAAGCAAAAGTGTAACTGCACAAAAAGCAGGTATAAGTAACTTATTCGTTAATTGGCAAATAACGTACATTATTGCTATAACAGTCATGACCCAGTGTTCCTGGGGGAAGGAGCAACTGGAAAGTAAGCACCCACTCTTGGATTGTTGTTAACTTTCAATAAATAATGCAGGTTGCAGTTTACTGAAAGCTGCAGTATTCATTTTGCATAATAATAAGTTGCTCTGTATGCATTTTAATGCTTCTCAGCTCATAATTTATTAATTTGCATTGCAGTGAAAAACAAAATTGCATGTTGAACTGCAATAATTGGCAAATAATATGCATTAGTACTATAAAACAGCTTAGCAAATAGGGGCCTTTTATTATTGCCCCTTCCCCACAGATAGTTACTTATATTATTATAATTTGTTTATGGGGTTTTTATATTAGACATGTTAAGAACAAAGAAAATATCTAGATAATACTTTAAAAGATCACAATCCCAAATTGTTTACCCTTTTCTTAATAGAACATATACTGTTTGTACAACATATATTTTATCCTCTGGGACTATTGTGCAGCCCAGTGTAAAATGTGTGCAGTGTTTCTACTATTTTCTGTGATGAGCTATTCCATGAAGCTACCACACTATTAAGCATAAATTGTTTCCAAACATTTGCTTTCTGCTACTTTCAGATACTGTCTACTCTCAGTATCAGTAAATAGTATTAAGCCCCCTAAACTGGTCTGCTTTGCTCATGATTGCACTAGATTTGCACAGTGAAACAGAATTTTACATCTTTTGTGCTCTATAAAGCAAGTCTGCTTGTGTTGTTTGTTCTTTTCTTGCAGAATCCCACTCCTGGTACCTCAGGAGCAAAAGGAGCCAAGGGCTATCGAGGCAATGAAGGTCCTCCAGTGAGTAACATAGGTTAATATTACTAAATCACAGATCAGGAAAACACCTGGGGATAAATATTCAGCTGAAGGCAGTGAATGTTTTGCTGACTGCCACCGGCAGAATTCCCAGATATTTAATGCCAGGCTATGTCTGGGCTTCGGCATTGAGTGTCTGGTTTATACAGAGTCAGCTAACGAATAGCTGGTTAAGTCAATATTCAGAACTTAATTGGCCATGGATTGCCGCATGAAGGAGGTCTTTTACTAAGAGGCGGTAAGCCCAACATGGGCTTACCACTCGCTAATCCAGAACTACTGCTGGGCTACCACAGCAGCCCGGTGATAGTTCCCACCCCCAGCACGTTCCATTTCCAGCACTACAAAAATATTTAAAATTTTTGTAGCGCTGGTGCTTACCTGGCAATGGCGGTAAGTGCTCCCCTTGAAATGGCCGTGCGGTAAGTGGTTCACTTACCACATGGCCATTTCTTACAAAAAAAAAAGACAGCGTTTTACCTGCTGCAGTAAAAAGGGACCTCAGCGTTTATCAAAAACACTACCCCCTTTTATTGTAGCTTAGTAAAAGGGGCCCAAAGATAGGACTGTGTTTTATGCAGTTACCCTGGCCGGTTAAGTGCTGAATATCGGCACTTAACTGGCCAACTGCTGACTCCGCCCTGGGACACTGCCAGTTTCCACTTATGCGCTAACTGCTAATTTTCAGCGGCAATAACCGGTTAAATGCCGCTGAAAATTAGTGGATATCCCCAAACAAGGGACTTAATTGGTCAGCGGCCGTTTCTGACTGGTTAAATCATTTCGAATATTGACCAGTTGTAGTCGAAGCCTGGATTCTACTCCTGGAGAGGAACTTGTATTTTAGGGAGGAGGCTAACTTTTTCTTGGAGGAGTTGTGTAAGGTGTTAAGGTCGAATTAGGGGTAAATTGAGGAATGTTAGGTAGTAGCCCATCTTTATTATGGTGGGAAGTCAGGAGTCGGTGGTAAATTGCTCCTACTGCGGAAGAAAGAAGACAAGTTGAGGCAGCGTGCATGGGTTGAAAGGACACCAGCTGTCACTGCCAGAAAAAGTGCAAGTACTATGGCAAGAGAGATTGAGGTTATAATCAATATATCCTGCTTTATGAATGATGACCATTTTTGCCATGGTTTATGCAAAGCTAACAATGCGAAACAGAGATTAGTTCTATCACAGTAATCCCATACTAACGTCATCAAACAAAATATGTGATAAAGAGCATTAGAAATTATATATCTCAAATAAAAGGTTACAGGACTTTCTATGGGATAAAACTCCCCTTAAATCCAAACATACCAGTGCAAATTCAATCACCTGCTCAATTTGTTATGCATAATCTCCCAAATTCTATATAGGGTGACCTATGTTGCATGCGGACATCTGGCCGTATTCTGTATTGTACACACAACTTAATTGGCTTAACAAGCTAATCAATGCTGATAATTGCCACTTAAGCAATTATGGCCACTAATTGACTTTAATTAGAATTTACAAGTATAATTTTCTAAGCATATTCTATAAAGTGATGTGTGTAAATTCTAAGATGCAGATCTGAAAAGATGGTGTGGCCACAGGAGGAGCATAGGCGTTCCTCGAATTTACACGTACTGTGATAGAATATGCCTGTTCTAATCATAACCTAGGTGTTGTCATTTACACCAAGTTTTACACCTAGTTTCTCTTGATTCTCCAATTGGCGCAGTCTTGGTTATGCTTCAGTGGGAGTGCACACTGCACAGCCTTTCAGGAAATCTGCCATGGCACAGTGCTCAGCTCAGTAGGCAGTCGGCAGCTGGCAGCAACAACAGGAGGTCTCCAGTTCTCCTACCTAGGATTTTGGGAAGACACAGAGAAGAACGGGATTTGTGCCAGGGCTGGCACAACCTGGTAAGCGTGGTAAGCATGTCAGGGGGGCGCCGACCTCTGGAGGGCACCACAAGCCATGCTTACCACTGCCAGGCGGCTCACAGTTACAGTTCCAGCCCCAGTAGCAGGCAGCTCTTGGTCCCCGCCTGCTCGCCCTCAGCTCCCCAACAGCCCTCCTTTCGTTCCTGCTGCCCTGTGTTTAAATCTTTTATTTTACCTCAAGTTGCAGAGGTGGTGGCAGTGAATGCAGCAGACTCGCCTCTAGCCTTCGCTTCACTCTGTGTCCTTCCCTTGCGGAAACAGGAAATTACTTCAGAGGAAGGCGGGACACTGAGGGAAGGGAAGGCTGGAGGCAAGCCTGCTGCTTTCACTGCTGCTGCTGCTGCCGCCGCTGCAACTTGAGGTAAAATAAAAGATTTAAATGCAGGGCAGCAGGAATGAAAAGGGGAATGTTTTAGAGAAGAGGGTGGGCAGGTGGGGCTGGGGTTGGAACTGGAACTCGGGGGCTGAAAAGGGGGGCAGGTGGGGGCTGAGGCGAGTCACTGGAATAGTGTCCTTTTGAGAGAGAGAGAGAGAGAGAGAGAGAGAGAGAGAGAAACCATTCATAAGCATTTTGCTGTGTGCACAATCAATCTGGAATTCTCTTCCTGTGACGATATGCTCTGAATCTTCACACAAATGTTAATGTGCTCTTAAATCCCATAGGGGTTCAGTTTTAGGATAGTGCCTTCAAAGTAAGGTTGATGAGTTTTCCTTAATTCTGTCATACCTTTTGTGTCCTGTCTAGTGACCTGGAAAAGTGCTACGCTACTCATTTCCACCCTCGATATTTTGAGCAGTGCTGTTTCAGATTAAGTACTAAGGGGAGAATTTTATAAATGGCGCTTTAAAAAATTGACACCAAAATAACCCTACTTAAGCGGTATTCTATAAGCTGCACCTAAAGTTCAGTGGGGTTTATAGAATAATGCTTCAGTGGAGAGGTCACATGAAAATTTAGGCATCGCCATTTGCACCAATGAAAATGCCCATGCCTAAATTTATGCACAGAGCACCCATATTCTATAATTATGTGCATAACTCAAAACCATGCCCTCGATCCACCCGAAGCACCCATGACCTTCTCATTTCTACACCCATAGAAAGTCCTATAAACTTTTATGTGAAGTATACAATTTCTGATGCCCTTTATCACATATTTTGTTTGATGACATTAATATGGGATTATTATTTCAGAACTAATCTATTTTTTTTGCATTGTTACATAAACTGAGTGTTTGGCTATCAATACCCTCTGTTACTGTTTGAATCTGCAAACCTAACCCATTTGGAGACATTGTCCCCAAGATAGACAAAAAGAATTTCTGAGGTTTCCTCATAGAGAGAAGGAAGGCCCCCCCTGTGATCATAGTATGGTATGGACTTAAATGGTATGAATGGAGTCTAGTAGTACAAACATACACAGGAGTTCTTCATGCTGTGGTGTATCTATGTAGAGGTACTCCACTAGATTGCAAATATACCAGTATATTGGGAATTGAACAGTGATATTAGAAAAACATGTTCCTCTTAGCAGATCCTTAGTTATGTGCTGTAGGCTACCAGTTGATAATTCAGACTGTGTCTATACTGAGGTGTTGAGCCATGCATAGCATATATTGGTGTATGCAAGGTTGAAGAACTGCAGGAAGTGTGACAGCAGCAGATTATTAGGATACTTTATTTAAATGATAATGGGACATAGACTGCCATTTATTTTTCTTGTTGTCTTCATAATGAAGATGAACAAAAGAGGGAATAGTTAATAGGATTTTTTTTAATATGCTGATCCTATATTGAAACTTATTAATTGGGTCAGGACCCCTGAGATGTTCTTTCCCATAACAGAACACTCTTCTTGTATGGTGTTCAATAATAGGCAACAGTATCTGATTATGAGGAGGCCAGGGGAGAGAGTTCCTAAGGGAAAGATGTCAAGAAATTTAGAGCCTCTAGAGCAGGGCCAGTTTTAGATATGGTGGGGCCCAGGGCAAAAATTAAGGAGGGGCCCCCTGATCCCTGACCCACTCTCCTCCCCCTCCCTCCAATCTCCCCACCTGCATTAGTGCTAGAGGGTCCGGGCATCTCTTACCCTTCCCCCCACCAGGTTCTGTCTCCCTCCCTCCCCCTCACCTTCCTGGTCTTCTGTAAATTTTATTTCCCTTCTCAGAGGGGCCCCGGCGTGGTAGCCATCCCCATAAGCTGCCTCCAGCTGCTCTGAAGCTGATTCTCTCTCTGCTACAATCTGCCCAGGCAGAAACAGGAAATTGAGTCAGAGGGGGGCAGATCGTGGCAGAGAGGAAAAGCTTTGGGGACAGCTGGAGGCAACTTGTGAGGATGGCTGCTGCCCCGGGGCCCTGCTGAGAAGGCAAATAAAATGTTAAAGATTGGTAAGGTGAGGGGAAGGGAGGAGGAGATGGACGCTGATGGGGAAAAGGGGAAGAGATGCCTGAGCTGTGGGGCCTAGGGCAGTTGCCCTGTTTGCACCCCCCCCCCCCCCCTTAACGTCGGCCCTGCTCTAGAGGATTATAACAGCAGATAACAGAACCTTAATGAATGCAGACTGAGAGACTGAACCGGAGAGAGAGGATTTATCTCTCTGTGTGCAGCAGCTGTGCCTATGGATATAACAGGTGTTTCACTGTGATGTTAATGTTGAAACCTTGGGAAAATCATGCAGTACCCTTTAGTAAAGGGCCTTTAACAAATTTATTGACCATACACTGCAGGAACAAGTAGGGATATTCCACAATAGTTTGAGAAGGAGCAGATGGTGATTAACCTGATTCTAGTTTTGGACCTGGAGTTAGAGATCTTGGAGGTTGGACTGTGTGCAGGAAAGTTTGATGCAGAGCTAAAAGCCTGAAAAGCCTGAGGGTATATCTGCATTGTGCATAAAAAATAAAATAAGTTGTTTGTTATCAAATTGCTGGTGATCTGAGCTGCAGGGATTACTTCTCTGCCAGAGGCTGTCACTCTATGCTAATGGTGTGCAGGGAACACTGCACTGGCAGAGACTACCAATCTCTTCTGGCAGAGGTGGGAATATGTCAGTAATGTCACTTGGCTGTCATAAGGGTGTGTTCAGCTGCAAAAGTCTCTGCATTCAAGGCTTAACCAACAACCTCTGCAAAAACAGAATATCAAGCATTCTGAGCTTTAGAAGGGGTTGCAGAGGACATCTCAGACTCTGGGCTGTGTGAGCATCATACAGATGAATAAGCATTGGGCCTCACAACCTTGAAGGAGATTTTCTGCAATGTAACAAGTTTTTGGTATTGCTTCTTAACGATTGGGCCTCTTGATCCATGGCAAGGTTGATACATGTTCCAATGTAGGGGAACTGGAGAAAAGGGCAGTGTCAGCCAATCTGAGCATATAGTAAGGTCTCCTCTTTTTGACAAACTGAAATCAGCTTGCCCACCTTTTCCTTATATTCTTGAAGAAAGATGTGATAGCTCCTCCAGGCTTGTAGAGAAATAGAAACAAAGGGGGTAATTCTATAAGCAGTTGCTTAGTTGTAGGCAGCAAGAAGGCACATATTTGATGGTATTTTAGGCATTTATGCATGTAAGTGGCTATTTAAGAATGTAAATGACCTCATATATAATACTAACTAGTGGAAAAGTGCCATGATTTGATGGCATATACTTTATCAGTAGGCATACGCATGGGGGAGTTTGGATAGAGCATGGGTGGGGTGCACTGGTATAATTTACACATATTCTATCATACACCAAGGTGCCCACATTTACACCAGGTGGTGTAAGTGATTGCACTTTCCCCCGGATTCTATATATAGCGCCAAGGTTTCCATGTGGAACTCGAAGTGTATCCCATAATAATGGGCATAACCTAATTGGTTAACAAGCTAGTCAGCACCAATAATGGATAACAACCAATTATCAGCACTAATTGGCAATTAATTAAGAATTTACACGCATTACTTGCTAAGTATATTCTGTACAGTGGTATGCATACATTCTAATGCGTGCTGCCAAAAAGGGGGTGTGGCCATGGGCATGGAATAAGGCGGTTCATGATCATTCCAAAAATCTATGTGCAGGTTTATAGACTACACCTGGTGTGTGCCTAACTTAGACGCTAGTATTTACATCAAGTTTCCTTGGCGTAAATGGCTGCGCCTAGAGTGGGTGCTGGCATGGCCGCTAGGCCTATTCTATAAACTATGCCTAAATCTAGATGTGGTTTATAGATTACACCTAGGTTGTAATTTTTTTGGCACTGATTTTTCAAGTGACATAATAGAATCTTGTTTTTATATGTACATGACAGATAATGAGGTGGGTTAGTGAACAAATGAGACTTGGAGGAAAATAAATGAGGGCTAGGAAGAGGCCAGAGTGGAAGATAGAAAGCTCATAGGTAGGTGAGATGTGAAAAGACGGAAACTGAAAACTAGAAGGGGAGAATGAGAGGTGAAATCTAGCTGCCAACTGATGTACAGAAGAGAGAAACAGTGAAAAATGATTAAGGGGAACATTCAGTGTCAGACAGATGTAGACAGGAAAGGAAAATAGGAGGAGAAGAAAGAAGCAATATCAGTGGGATTGTGGAAAAGAACTTAGATGAAGATGACACAAGAAAAGTTGAAAGGAGAGGCTGCGATCAAGTGGATTAGTAAAATATAATGCCCAGACAAGTAAAAAGATACATTTTATTTTCAGTTAAGTAACTGACTATGTCATCTTGAAATGTGCAAATGCCCAGTGGCGTACCAAGGGGGGGGGGGGGGGCGATCCGCCCCGGGTGCACGCCGCTGGGGGGGTGCCGTGCGCCTGTCGGCTCTTCGTTTTCATGCTCTCTTTGCCCCAGAACAGGTTACTTCCTGTTCCGGGGCAGAGGGAGCATGAAAACGAAGAGCCGGCAGGCGCGCGGCACCCCCGCCCCAGCGGCGTGCACCCGGGGGGGGGGGTGTTCTTTCGCCGGGGGATCGGGGGTTCTTTCGCCGGGGGGGAGTGTCGCGCTGTTCTGGGGGGGGGGGGGGCGCTGCACCCGGGGGGCGGGGCGCATCGGCGATCCGCCCCGGGTGTCAGCCCCCCTAGGAACGCCACTGCAAATGGCACTTGGCACGCGTCAGTTACGCGTATCCGAAAATAAAAAATATTTTTCAGACGCACATTTTGGACGCTCGCCAAAAATGAAATTACTGCAAGAGCCATGCGGTAGTCGGGCGGTAACTCCATTTTGGCGTGCATTGTGTGTGTGTGTGTGTAGATGCTTATGCAGCTTAGTAAAAGGGCCCCTTAACCCTCCATTGCCCCAGGTACAAAAAAAAAACAAACTTAGACCGTGAGCCCAGCAGGGACACTACCTGCATATAACAGGAGCATGGCCAGATGACAAATTTAGAGAGGGCCTAAGCCCAAAGAGGTTGGGTCCAAAACTCATCTCTTCCCCGCCCTCCTCCGGTGCTCTTCCCATTCTCCTGGGCCTCCTCCTCTTCCTAATCCTCCTCCTCTTCACCTCCCCCCTCAAATCAAACCAAAGCTGACAGGGATCCGCAAGCCCCACCAGCCTCCCAGCAGAAAGAACACTTATATCTTGAGCAGATGGTGGTAATGTCCAAGAGCCACAGACATGGCCAGCCTTTACGCATTCATGAGGGGTGGGGCAGCAGCGGCTCAGTGACTCCGCTAGTTGCACAGGGTGTAAGTGTTCTTTATGCTGGGAGTAGATCTTCTGTTGGTGGGTCTTGTGGATTCCTGCCAGCCACACCTATAAATACACTGATTTTGGAGCCCACCCAGTCCACCTGTGACTATGCCACTGGCATATAATAAATGTAAATTGATTTGGTTGTACCATAAAAAATAGTTTATCAAATTCATGACTCTTTATAAAACTTAAAAAAAAACTGTTCCAGTTGTTTAAAGATTTTAAAAAGAGTAAGTAATCCAGGCATATTTTACTGAGTTGTCTTAAACTATCTTTATTAATTAATTTTTCTAGGGCCCCCAGGACCACCAGGGCCACCAGGGCCTGATGTAAGTATAGAAGCATCGCTTCAGCTCCAAGCTGAACATTATCATTATCTACAGTATTACATTTTATTAAAACAGCTTTTAATCAGCTTTGGTGTTCACACTGGTAATACAGATATGTAGAAACAGAGAAGATTATGCAGAGGGTTGAAAGCAAGGGTTAGACACGAGAGTTGAATAGATCACCTATATCATCCAGATCTTTATTATTTCTCTTGCTCTTTTTCAGGAGTGTGACATTTTAGATATCATCATGAGATGTGCTGTAAGTACTTTTTCCTTGGACAATAGACTATACTATGTTGACACTCCTTAGGGTAGTGTGAAAAGAGGGTCTTGTGCGGTGGCGTACCAAGGGGGGGGGGGGGCGGTGGGGGCGGTCCGGCCGGGGTGCACACCGCTGGGGGGGGGGGGTGCTGCGCGCCTGTCGGACTCTTCGTTTCATGCTCCCTCTGCCCTGGAACAGGTTACTTCCTGTTCTGGGGCAGAGGGTGCATGGAAACGAAGAGCCGACAGGCGTGCGGCACCCCCCCCCCCCCCCCAGCGGCCTGCACCCGGGGGATTCTTTCGCCGGGGGGTTGCGCTGAACCCGGGGGGTTATTTCGCTGGGGGGCGGGGGGTCACGCTGTTCCGGGAGGGCGCTGCACCCGGGGGGGGGGCGCATCGGCGATCCGCCCCGGCTGTCAGCGCCCCTAGGAACTCCACTGGTGTTGTGTAATCACTTTCCAGTGTCAATGGATGGAATTTACAGCAGGACTGGGCAGTTAACTGCAACAAACCTATTCTCTTAGTTCAACATACGTGGTAATTCTATGATACTGCATATACTTTATTGGAAAGTCTTTAAAGAATACTAGTGTAACCAGGTATACATGTATTTAGGTACTTAGGGGCCCTCTTACTAAACCAGAATTATCGTTGGCCCAATGCGGCCGCCAGTGGTAGTTCCACCTCAAGTGCACGCCAATTTGAGCACTATGGAAAAGAATTCCGTCATTTCTAGTGCAGTGCTGACCTGGTTACTGCTAGGTTACCATGAGGCCCTTACTGCCACCTCAGTGGGTGGCAATAAGTGTACCCCCCCGCATGTCCACATGCTAAGAATAATTTTACCGCATAGCCATGTCTTTTTTAGGGGCTTTTTACCCACTGCAGTAAAAAGGGCCCTGGCAAATGGCAAAAACAGCCCCTGCCGCTAACACAGGGCTCTTTTTACTGCAGTTTGGTAAAAGGACCCCTTAGGCATGAGCACTTATGCCAGCCATAGAGCTGGTGTAGGTGTGTGCCTAAGTGCTGAAGATACACACATAGGGCTAGATTCTATATATGGTGCCTAAAAAATCAGCACTGAAAAAAAAATTCACGGTTTGTAGAATATGTGTAGTGGCCATACCAAGACTAAAATTTAGGTGCAGGCATTTATGCCAGCTAAAGCCTGGTATAAATGCCCACATCGTATTTAGGCAGGGATTGGGCATATTCTGTATCAATGTGCGTAAATTTTTGGAATGCCTATGACCCATCCATGCCCTTCCCATGGCAACGCCCCCTTTTGAGATCTGCACAGCCTATTTTATGCACAGCACTTTATAAAATACGCTAGCGAGTTATGCATATAAATCCTAATTAGTCCCAATTAGTAACGATAATTGCTTGTTAACATCCAATTATCGGCGCTGATTGGCTTGTTAACCAATTAAGTTCTGTGCGCATATCGGCTATGAGTACTGATTTGTGCGTGGGACTTTAGTTACTGTAGAACCTGGGGGATAGGGTTCAATATTTAAGATGATTTAAATGGAGGTCACGTGAAGCTATGGTGGAGAGAGGACGTGGGTGAGCTTCTCTCCGATATCTAACTGCTCTTCCTGGACTCTGAAATAAATTCGGAACCCCTAACAGAGGGACATCTGGTAAAGAACATGGAGGAGAGCAAAATAGGAGAACTGAAAAGCTAAGGAGTTGAAATATGGCAGCGAAATCAACACAGAAAGAAAAACTACGGGGTAAAACTGTACAGTGCTGCGTAACCCTAGCAGCGCTCTAGAAATGTTAAGTAGTAGTAGTAGAATACAAAATGGCGGCATCATCTCCTGAGTCGGGTCCGTCGGTGTCATCAGCCTGGATAGGGGAGATCACATCAGAGATGATGGTGGTGATAGAGGAACTCTTGAAGCGTCACCTGGCCCCGCTGGATAAGAAGTTGGATAATAAACTGGAACAATTAAGCACTAAGCTGGAGGAGCTGACAAGAGAGTGCGTGACGTATCAAACTAGGACTAGCGAGGTGGAAGAAAAAGTGGTGAAAATGGAGGGCCATCAAAAGGACTTAACGACTAAGTTAAAGGCGATGGAATCCAAAATAGAGGATCTGGAGAATCGATCCAGATGGAATAATATCCGCCTGGTGGGGCTGTCAGAAGCAATGGGAGGACAACAGTTGGAGCGATTGTTGGAACAGTCGCTAACAAAATCAATCGATTTCTTAGCAGCTTTGGGCCCGTTGCATATAGAGAGAGCCCATCGACTAGGCGTACGCCAGGCTGATGAAAATAAGCCGCGAGTGGTGATCTGCAGAGTGTTGAATTTTACACACAAGCAATTCATACTGCAAGCGGCGCGTTCATAGTAACATAGTAACATAGTAAGTGACAGCAGAAAAAGACCTGTACGGTCCATCCAGCCTGCCCAACAAGATAAACTCATATGTGCTACTTTATATATATACCTGACATTGAATTGTATCTGCCATTTTCAGGGCACAGACCGTAGAAGTCTACCCAGCACTAGCCCCACCTCTTAACCACTAGCTCTGCCTCTTAACCACCGGTGCTGTCACCCAATCTCTGCTAAGCTTCTGAGGATCTATTTCTTCTGAATAGGATTCCTTTATGTTTATCCCACACTTCTTTGAATTCCATTACCGTTTTCATCTCCACCACCTCCCTTGGGAGGGCATTCCAAGTATCCACCACTCTCTCCGTGAAAAAATACTTCCCAACATTTTTCTTGAGTCTGCCCCCTTTCAACCTCATCCAAGGAGCACTTGTTTAATATGGCTTTCTATTTAATCATGAAACCAACATCATCAGCAAACATTTTTTGTTCCTTATTTATTCTAAGCCCCTAGGAATATGTATATATCTACAATAATCTAAAAGCATAGAAGCATGTAAATCAATTCTAACCAGTCTCTTGCTGTACTTAATATTATCTTCCAAATTGGAGATATAATCTTTGACAGTATTCTCCATTTCACTTTCTTTGAAGAAGGTTCCTTAGGGAGTAATTTCTGTAAAAGGTCATCTCCAAAACTCAAAATATCTTTCCACAAGGAAAACAACATATTTCCTCAACAATCCCAAGCATGCTATATAAGTTAAGTGGGTGATTTCAGAATAGTATTCAGGCATATAGCGTTCAAATAAGTCCCTGAAATTTGACGAAAAGAGGATTCTTGGCTTCCAGGACTACTCGGCAGGAATCGCGGCAAGGCGGCGAGCCTTTTCGCCAGTGTGCTCCCAGCTATTTGCTATGAAAATCAGATTCACATTGCAATATCCTGCTACCCTGAAAATTACATATAATGGAACAACAAGATCATTTGTGTCTGAAAAAGAAGCAAAAATGTATGTGGATCAACTGGAGAAATCGGAGACAACGGCAGTTGAAGATGGAGGACAGACATGAGGACCTGAAGTGGTGAAAGGGAAGCACTAGTACTCAGGAGATGGAGATGGAGATCGCAGCGGGTGTATAATCTCGCTGAAATATGGAAGGAAGCAAGCAAGTTGGAAATCCTTCTGTGATTATACAAGAGTTGATGAACGTTAATGTTGGAAACATAATAGTTGTTTTACTGTTAAAGGTTAATGGAGAAGAGGGGACTGGAGACTATATTGAGACACTAAGAAATGATGGGGTTTTGCAAAATAATGTTGGAGTAGCGGCATTATCTGGCGAAGGTTTGAACAGATGGGAGAATGTGAGAGGATGGCTGGAGGTGTTTGGAAAGGCATGAATGGGTTAGGGGGGCTATTAAGGAATAAACTGTACGGGACATGGGGGGCAGGAGGGTGGTTGGGTAAGCGTTGTTTCATGACGGCTTTCTTTATAGAAGCATTAGAAGGGGGGCGAGAGGGAGGGGGAAGTAAGGGAGGGTGGGGGGGGGTAACGGGAGGTTGGAGATCATGGGTGAGGGTCAGGAGGGAGGGTATATTGTTGGGGGGGAGGTGTGTGTTGTTGGTTTGGGTAAGGATGAAAGGTGTAACTCTTTAAGATTTGGATGTGGGCAGAGGCAGTGGATGACGAATTCGGAGGGGAGGGGTCAGAGACTGGGGATGGCTCCTCTCAGTAAATGCAATTTTTCAATGTGCTTCAAATATGTGGAGTGATTAAGATAGTTACCTGGAATGTGGGTGGTATCCACTCACCCATTAAAAGATCAAAAATTTTGCATTATCTTCAGAGAATCAGAGCAGATGTGGTTCTGCTGCAAGAGACATCTTTCTGATCGGGAGTATGCAAAGTTAGTTAGATGGTGGGTGGGAGAATGTAAAGCTTCACCGGCGGTAGGCCGCAAATGAGGAGTGGCTATTAGGAAAGGAATAGCTTCGCAAATTCACAATTTGATCAAAGATCAAGAAGGTCAATTTGTTTTTTGTAATGTCACAATTGCTAGACGACAGATAGTATTGGGCAGTATATATGCCCTGAACACGCCAGACCTTAAATTTTATAAACGATTAAGTATGATCTTAGCCAAAATAGAGACCATTCCTGTGATGATGGGGGGTGATTTTAATATGACCTGGGATCCGCAGGTTGATAGATCCCATCCTCCATCGGAACCAGAAAACAAGAGTACTAGAGGGTTGCCGGATCTATGTACTACTTTAGATCTTCTAGATGTTTGGCGTGCACTGCACCCAACAGAAAGGGAATATACACACCAATCAAGGGCCCATAATACCTGTTCAAGGATTGACTATTTGCTGATTTCATGTAAGACTTTAACACATATTAATGAAGCGGTTATTGGTCCTTGTGTGATCTCGGATCACGCAGCAGTCTGGATGACTTGGCAGGTGGGAGATACTGAACAGGAAGTTGGGGGATGGGCATTTCCCAGTTATCTTTATAAAGATGATAGATTTTGGGAATTCTTAATAACAAAATGGGAGGAATATAGGCATTTTAATGAGGGGTCGGTAAGGGATGCTTCGACATACTGGGAAGCAGCGAAAGCGGTCCTAAGAGGGGAGATTACTAGTTTTGCCAGTCATTATAAAAAGGCCCGTGACAGAGAAATCATACGTCTGAAGAGACAATTAGTAGGTTTGAGAAAGCAATATGGGGAAACTTCAACTCCTAGAGTGAGACAAGAATTAATTTCGGTCCAAACAGCTGTGAACTCCTTGCTGCATGAAAGGGCGATAAAATCCCAGGTGTATTTCCGATTTCAATTGTATAAACATGGGAATAAAGGAGGTAAACTTCTGGCGAAGTTAATAGCCCCACAGTAAGTATCAAAGCATATTGCGGCTATTGAAGGAAGGGATGGGAGGTTACTTCACACGAATCAGGAAATAAGAGATGCTTTTCACTCTTATTTTCAAAATCTTTATAGTACAGGGGAGAAACAGGGTTTGCAAGGGGATATATATATGCAGAACATTGAGGCTCCTGTACTGACACAAACAGAGTGTCAACACTTGAATGCCCCTATAAGTTGTGACGAAGTTACCTGGGCTATTGGTCAAATTAAATTGGGGAAGGCACCTGGGCCAGATGGTTATAAAGGGAATTTTATAAGTTGATGGGAGAACATATAGTCCCATCATTAACCAGGGCATTCAATGAATGGGTGGAAGAGGGTAGTTTGCCGGAACGTCTTAATTTAGCCCAGATAGTAGTTCTACTGAAACCGAAAAGGGATGGAATGTTATTATCTTCATATCATCCTATCTCTCTTTTAAATCATGAAGTAAAACTGTTTACCAAAATATTGGCTAATAGGTTAAGACGAGTATTACCACAACTTGTTCATGAAGCACAAGTAGGTTTTGTTCAAGGTCGATCTGTAACTAAGAACCTACACAGCATCTTGGCATCTCTAGAGAAGTTAAAAAGGTCCCTGGAACAGGCAATATTGATCAGCTTTGACGCCGAAAAGGCGTTTGATCGTGTAGAGTGGCCCTTTTTATTTACTGTTTTAGATACTTATGGATTCAACGGTTGGTTTGTGCAAGCGATTAAGGCCCTATATTTTTCACCTCGAGCTAGGGTACTGGTAAATGGAACATGGTCTGAGGACTTTGAGATCAGTCGAGGGACCAGGCAAGGTTGTCCATTGTCACAGCTGCTCTTTGCGCTTTACTTAGATCCCTTGATCCAGGATATAGGTTCTTGTCAAACTATTAGTGGAATATCGATAGGGAAGACGGAATTTAAAATAGCGGCGTTCGCTGATGATCTGCTAGTGACTCTTACTAAACCTCGATCGTCACTGGTGGCTCTTTTGGATGTTTTTAAGGAATTTGCAGATTATTCAGGGTTTAAATTAAATTTGGATAAATCGGAAGCGCTGGCAGTGACTCCAAATACTCGACTCCTCTGGATGTGGGATTTCCCTTTGAGATGGGCGGATAACTCCTTTTGATACTTAGGGGTCCTTTTAATGGCTCAAACGGAAGATATATATAAATTAAATGTTAATTGGTTGTTAGGTCAAACAAAAAGGCAATTGGAAACCTGGAATGCATTGACTGTGCAATTAGCGGGTCACATCTGTCTTATTCGAATGGTGATCCTGCCCAGATGGCTATATGTTTTGCAGATGCTACCATTACAGCTACTTAAGAAGGATATCAGGCGGTTTTATCAGTTAGTGGTGAGATTTTGTGGGCAAAAAAGAAGGCCAAGCTTAAGTTACAATTTCTGATGGGGGGTTGGGTCTTCCTAATTTACAATATTATAATCTTGCTTGCCTATTGAGATTGGTGAGGGACTGGGTTTTTTCATCAAACCTGCATTCTCCCTTAGAGTTGGAGAAAGCTTATTTTAGCCCTTATAACTTAGTCACCTTGCTGCATGTAGATAGAACTTCACTGCCAAAGTCATTTAGAAACTGCATACTTTTGATGCCTTTACGGGAAACATGGAGAGTTCTGGGGAAGAAGTTGGGGGCAACCCAAGCAATTCTGAATTACTGACTATCAGAGGGAATCCGATGTTCATGCCAGGGCTGGAAAATCCAGTTTTTATACAGTGGGAGAGAAAAGGTTTCACCTGTTTGAGGACAATATTGGATGTAGAAGGGAAACTGAAGCCATTAAGGCAACTTATACCTTCCGAGATGGGTGGATGCGGAGATATCTTTGCCTATTGCCAGATACGGCATTATATTCAATCCTTGGAGAGGGAGGCGCTTAAATTCCAATTGGGGGAGAAAATCACAATGTTTTTTGATGAGG
This sequence comes from Microcaecilia unicolor, assembly GCF_901765095.1. Classification (NCBI taxonomy): domain Eukaryota; kingdom Metazoa; phylum Chordata; class Amphibia; order Gymnophiona; family Siphonopidae; genus Microcaecilia; species Microcaecilia unicolor. The sequence continues at coordinate 129,261,263 of NC_044037.1, forward strand.
TCTCAGAGGATACCCTAACAATTTCATGTCTTCAGAAGAAAATATGGGTCTTGACGCCGAGGGTGGGGCTGTTTCAGCTTTGTCAGAGGTGGGAGGCAGATGTGGGCATAGATTTATCTGACTGGGACATTGAAGGTCACCTCAGGGGTATTCCCCAATTAATTAGTGGAGCAAGTTATCGGGAATGTGCATTTCGGGTATTGCATAGAGCATACTTTACATAAGCTCAACTGTTCAGAGCGGGAGGAGTTAATACGCCCACATGTCTGAAATGCAACCTAATGGAGAACACCTTTTATCATGCATTCTGGAAATATTCAAGGATACAGAGTTATTGGAGGAGGATAGTGGCTTTTCTGTCCTCATTACTGCCATGTAAGATAGTGGGCACTCCTCTACAATTGATATTGGATTGTCCGGGTGCATTCCGGGGCCTAACTGCAGAGAGAACATTACTGTGTCGTAAACTTTGCTTGGTAGCGAGGAAATGTATATTACAATCATGGACTTCAGAGAACCCTCCTGAATATTGGCATTGGCGCAATCAGGTGCACCAGCTAATGACGTGGGAAGCAAGGGAGGCAAAAGGTTCATACCGACGTAAAATGCGTTTTCTTAAAGTTTGGGGAAATATGCTGGAAGCCTTAACTCAGAGAGGAAGAAGCCTCATTCTTAATACGTTATAACTGAGATAAAGTGTGGGGGCATATATTGGTGGGCACATACAAACATACACACAGCTTCTTGACCCGAACGGGGGAGGGAGGGAGTGGTAGAGGTAGGATATTAGGGGGGGGGGCAGTTGCTAACAGGTGGATGGTAGCTTGCATTTCTTACTATACAATTGATCATTTAGGTGGTGGATACTGTCAGACTTTCTAGGGCAACCTGGATTTGTGAGCCCTTGGGCCACTGTCAAGGAGCGGCAGTGGCAGGAAAACCACCCCAAACAGGAGACCAGGCAGAACTCAGATGGACTGGTAGGAGCAGGACTGGAACCGCCGGACTGGAGCTGCAGCTGAAGTAGAGCAGACTTGAACAGGCAAGGCAGGAACGGCTAGGCTTCACCTGCGCTTGACCGCCGTTCCCCAGAGGTTGAGCCCCCGGGTGCGGGCGGGCAGCCGGCAGGACTATGAGACAGAAAGGAAAACCCAGAACTGCAGGGTCCAGCAGGCAGCCAACAAACAGACAAGTAGCCCAGGAAACAAGCAGGAACAGAGGCAGGCAGCAAACAGTAGAATACTCCAAGAACCAAGCAGGGTCAAAGGCAGGCAGCAAACAGTAGAATGCTCCAGCAAACAGGCAGGGTCAAAGGCAGGCAGCAAACAGTAAATACTCCAGAAAACAGGCAGGGTCAAAGACAGGATAAGAAGTAACAGGGTAGCACTGCAACAACACTCACCGACGAGAAGCTCATCAGACGACCTCTGTTGCAAAGGCAAACCAGAAAGTTCCCAGGTGCATGATAAAGGCAATCCCAGCTGAGGTCACGAATAAGGGTGAGGCTTGATTGCAGGAACAGCAGAGCATAGCTTGGCAAGAACAGGATCCAGGAACGGACTAGCCTGGACCGGATTTCAGGATTTCCCCCCAGGCTTCAGGATTTACACATAGACTTGGCGTGGCTGGAGGAACCCCAAAGCAAGTCCAACCAGGAACATAGTCACAATCGTGACAGAGACATAGGATTTAATAAATAATAGGGTGGAGATCACAGTAGAAAGACGGGAAGGGGGGGAAGTAATGAAGGGGTGGAAACTTTAAAATCTCTCTATATAAAAAGCAACACCAACGTTCTATGAAGCCTCCAGCCGGAAGTGTGAAGGGGGCGAGATATCCGGTTTCCCTATGAGTGTCTGCCCCGCCCTCTCTGTAACACAGTCAGTGAAGGAAAACAGCAGAGCACCAAATCAAATCGCTGGCTCTGTAACAGTGAAGGACTCAGAGGGGGGAGGGGAGAGAGGCCAGAGGGCAGGGACACACACACTCCCACATGCACACAAAAGAAAACATTGCTAGCCCCCGTTTCATTTGCATCAGAAACGGGGCTTTTTTACTAGTGTTTAATAATGGAGTATGTCAGGCAAAATTATCATGCTTGTCTTATGTTTAATTTACTACACTTTGTATAACTGACAATTGATGTACACGCATGGTTGTGTTTTTTGGCAATAAAAATATGAAAACTAAAATGATTTAAACATCCATGAGAGACTCCTGTCCATTTAAATTGCCTGTCAGGGGCTAACTGGGCATGTTCAGTGGCACTAAACTGGATAGTGCCGCTGAAAATGTCCGGTTACTGCCCAACATGAAACTAGCTATTTTGATGGCATTCCAGGAGTAGAGTCAGCACTTCACCACCTAACCAGCCAGGGTAACTGTATGAATAGGACCGCATAAAAGTGAGTCCTATCTTTATGCAGTTCACCATAGCTGGCTAAGTGCTGAATATTATACTTAACGGCTATGTTTTTGCCGGCCCCATAAACCCAGAAATTCAGTGCTGGAGCCTTGACATGGCCCAGCATTGAATTTCTAGGGATAATGCTGGTATCGGTCAGCAAAACGCTGATTGCCACCAGCTGATTATCAGGCCCATAACTTATAGTATTCTGCAAGTTACATGCACAAATGTGTGCCCCACCCATGCTCTGACCAGAGTCTGCCCATGGACATGGGTGGAGTCATGACGTATATGCATATTTTATAAAATATGTATGAACATTTACACATGCTCTGATAATTTCTGCATATTTGTGCTAGTATTTCATAAAACCATATGTATGTGTCTTAGGCTACAAATAGGTGCTTTATGCCCTTATATTCTAGATGACTTGTTATAAAATTGCCCTCTATGTGTTTGCTCTAAACAGCATGACATTGATATTCAGCAGCGCTTATATGGTCAATATTGGATGCTGGCTACCTTGAATACTTTGCTTTAAAATTTCTGTCTGCTAAACGGATACATTGTTTTCCCAGATAAGATGATATATACCTGAAAATTATCTGTTTAACTTGATGAGGGACCTGGGTGTTCCAGGGTGGTGCCTAAATGTATCCAGAAGATGGCAATATTCAGATGATATCTGGTTAATTTAATTTAATGTCAGGATTTATAATCTGCCTTTTCAATCACAAGAGAGTACAAAGAAGAGTACATTGAAATAAAAATACAATAAAACATAGCAGGCAGGGGTGTAGCTACGGGTGGCCCAGGCCCACCCAGCTTAAGCACCAAAAGTGCAGAGCAGCCACACAGCCTTTCTGACATGTTGCAGCCCACTCAGCCACCTCCCACCTGCTTTTTGGTAGAGGCAGCTCTTCTGACTTCTGGTCCTCGGCTTCGGCCAGCGCTGCATTGCCATCCCGCACCGCTCTCGCTTCTCGCGGCCGCGCTAAACGTAGTCTCAGCTGCTGCTGCGCCTGCGTCGCTCTGCTGAGTTCAGCTGCACGCCACGCCAGCGGCGCGCACCACGCTTTACTGCCTACTACCTGCAGTGTGCATAGCACGATCGCACCAGCACCGCACACAGTGCCGCAGGGGAAAGGCTGCCGGTCCGGCTTGTTATGGCCATGTCTCCTTGGAATCCACACTGTGCCTGCCTGCCTGCCGGCCAGGTTCTAGATGATATTTTTAGAATCATCATAGCGTAGCAGCACTCCCCTGCGGCACCCCGACACAGGACACAAACAACACAGGTACAGGAGCCAGGGAGCTCTGCACCACGTGAAACTACAGGCAGCTGCCCAGAAGGTAATATATATATTTTTTTCATTTTTTTAACTTGGCATGTAATTGTAATCAAATAAATGCTGGCTAGTGGTGGTGGGCTTCTGGGTGGGGTAACTAAGACCATTATTGCCTATGGCAAAAGAGGTATATTTAATGATAAATATACTTTTTTTGCCCTAGGCAGTGAAAAGCCCACCCCTACCCAAAAGCCCACCACCAGCCAGCATTTTGATTTACTGTTGTAATCAAAATGATGGCTCTGGTGGTGGGCTTCTGGGTGGGGGTGGACTCTTCACAGCCTAGGGCAAAAAAAGGTATATTTAATCATTAAATATATCTCTTTTGCCCTAGGCAATGAAGAGCCCATCCCCACCCAGAAATTCACGGACAATACAGTTTAATAGTGCCCAAATTAATTTTTAAAAGTTGTCTATTTCTCATGTTGGTAGGTTTTGGGGTGGGGAAGGTCTCTGCAGTGCCAAGGTTAAAATTAAAAAGAAAAGAAAAGCGTAGGCAGCTTTCTCTGGGTGGACCGGTGGAGGTGGGCTTTGCAGTGCCCAGGATATAATGCAATAGGGGTGGGTAGGAAGTAAGTCAGGGCTGATGCTAGGCTACAGGGAGGGGTTGGAGTGGTAGGATAGGGCTGATGCTTAGCTATGGGATGGATAGTGGGGAAGGGATGAATTGATACTGGGCTACAGGGATGAATGGGTGGGGGGGGGGGGGGGGGAGGATAAGGTAGAAGGGAAGGACTGATGCTGAACTAAGGGGATGGATAGGCAGTAGGGAAGGGAAAAGCTGATGCCGGGCTGCTGGGATTGATGGCATTGGGAGAGTGGCAGGGAAGGGCTGATGTCGGGCTACAGAACAATTGTTTTATTTTTGGTTCTCTATTCTGTAATTGATGAAGGTTGGTATGTATTATGCATGTGACCGAGGTGAGAGATTCTGCTGGCATGTGGTTTGTGTGGGGTCTATGAGTCTGATGTCTGAACTTTTCAATGGAATGTGTATTGCTGCTATGTATATTCACTGTTGCCTTTATAAAAGTACTGTTGTTGATATTTTGTGTTCAGAAATGGTGTTAAGGTTTGCAACATAGAGCTCTAAGAAGCCAGGCTTTAGTATTGCTTCACAAAGTACCTGGTAGTGAACGGATTTTGTATTGCTATTATTGAGGTGCTACCAGAATTTGAATACATTTTTCCTATGTAATTATATTGCAGGATCCTGCCATGTGTGTTGAGAGATTTGCTATTGTAGTAGACTTATGTCTGGCCAATTTTAATATATGGGATAATGTAATTATATTTAAAAATATCAATTTTTACATTACGTATGCATGTGGTTTATGTTGATGCAGGGCAGCTGTTGGGCAGACTACTTAGAAATCCATCATCAAGTGCATTCTAAGGCATTATTTTGTAGTATCACAAGAAACATACTCATACTTATATACACAGTGCCCACCCATATTAGCTCTGGGCCCACCCAAAATGTCAGATCTGGATACGCCACTGAAACATACTACAAAATTCATGATCCCAAAAAAACAGTCTTTCAGATTATTTCTAGAGTGAACACATGTTTTTCTACTCTTGATGTCTGTCATCTGGCTATTTTGAAAGCTATGAAAGATCTTAGTTTTGATGTGTTTATGAAGATTAATAACTTTCTCAGTGAGGGTTTTTTTCCCATCTTCTCTTAAGAAGGCAGCCATAAACCCTTTGATTAAAGATCCAGTCATTAGGTAAGAATTGTGTTGGAAACTATAGACTGATATCATCTTTGCCTTTCTTGGGAAAAATTGTAGAGAAAGTTGTGTATGATCAGTTGATAAATTTCCTCGATCAATATAAAATTTTAGATCTAAATCAGTTTGGCTTCAGAGTAAATCATGACACAGGGACTTTACTGATATCTCTTTTGGCTATTGTCCGTGCTGGTTTTGATAAAGGCAGATGCTATTCCTCCTGGGACAGAGAAATATCCAGTGTACCTGAATGTAACTCACCTTGAGCTACTACTGAAAAAGGTGTGAGCAAAATCTAAATAAATAAAATATTTCATGATATCGTTAGATGTGTCTGCTGCATTTGACACCTTAGACCATTCAATTTTGATTAATTGTTTGGATGCAATAGTTTGAGAGGGGTGGCTTTAAATTGATTTTCTTCTTTCCTCTCTAATAGGTGCTTTTGTTTAATGAAAGACTTGGATTATTCTACAGATTTTAAAATTAGTACAGGAGTACCTCAGGGCTCCTGCTTATTCGTGGTGTTTTTAAATATATTTTTGCTGCCCCTATGTAGATTGTTGAACAGTTTGGGTCTACAATTTTGAATCTACGTTGACGATATCCAATTTCTGATTCCTATTGATTTATCCCTTAAGGATACAGTTGGGTTTCTTCAACTGTACCTGACGGCTGTAAATCAGTAGATGAAAGCCCATCATTTAAAACTAAATGTTGCTAACACACAGATTTTTTTTCTTGCTGGATCGTCTTGTGGTGATAGCTCCGATTTTGTTATTTTAGGAAATGAACAAATTCCTGTGGTTAGTAAGGCTCGAAATCTGGGAGTTATTTTAGACTCCTCTCTTTTCTTGCAATATCATGTTCAAAAAATTATTAAATAGGTTTTTTTTAGATTACATTTATTGAGATGATTGAAAGAATTTTTGAATCAGAGCAATTTTAGAATGGTATTGCAAAGTGTTATCAGTCCTTGCTTCGATTACTGTAACAGTTTTTTTATCAGGATCTCGAAGAACCAAATGAGTGCTCTGCAAGTTGCTTAAAATGCAAATGCAAGAGTTTGGGTTGGTTGTTCTCGTTATTCACACATTACCCCTGTTTTAAAACAGCTTCATTGACTTCCTATTGCTTTTAGAATAAAGTATACATTGGCTTCTTTGGTTTTTAAAATCTTAAATGGAAAGGCATCTGTTTTGCTTTCAGCAGATCTGCATTTTTATCAACCAGTGAGAGACATGCGATCAACAGAGCTCTTTTGGAAATCCCCTCTTGTTTTTAATTATTCTTTTTACCACCACCCCAAATTCCTATGTACCAGCCACCCACAATTTGGAGTGATAAAAGACTAGGAAGGCCACGTTTGAGAAAAGCTATTTTTTATTACTTACACAATACAGATACAATCTATGATTTTCTCAATGGGAGAACGGAACTACTACACAAAAGTGTTTGCCGCCCTCGCTTCTCCAAAGTAATACTCAGATCAAGCTGCTTATATACTAAAATTGACAAGCTAACAATTCATTTACTTCTGCAAGTTATTTTCCACTTTTACTGGGTACTTTCCACAAAGGTCCATACAGTTCTCTTTTTCCCAGGATCTATTTCCCTTATGTTATTCCCCTTAGGTTGTTAAACCACGTTATCTTGTTTATGAGTTTTTATGACTTCTTCTTTCTCTGAAATGCCTGCACCCTTTTGGTACTTCTCTTTTCCCAGAACAAAGGGTGTCTTCAGCATCTCATAAGTTTCTAAAGTCACACAGGCTAGTCAACTGTTTATTCTTTTAGGCCCTGGTCTTAAGGCTTATGGTTGTGCCTATATTCTACACTCTTTTTGGCTAGTACGTTTAGAGATGTACCGTTCTACTGTCTTTACGATAGTAGGTCCACAATTATGGAATTCCCTCCCTTTGAAACTTAGAAAGATGCAAAGTTTTGACCTGGTTAAGAAAGGTTTAAAGACATATTTATTTAAACAGGCATTTGAGAGAGGCTGAACAAAATATTTTTAAAGATTTTTTTGAGGGTGGGAGGGAGTTAGTGGCCACTGGGGGAGTAAGGGGAGGTCATTCCCAATTCTCTCCGGTGGTCATCTGGTCAGTTCGGGCACCTTTTTGTGCCTTGGTCGTAATAAAAACACGACCAGGTAAAGTTGTCCAAGTGCTCATCAGGGATGCCCTTTTTTTTCCATTATGGGTTGAGAACGTCCATGTGTTAGGCACGCCCAAGTCCCGCCTTTGCTACGCCTCTGACACACCCCCGTGAACTTTGTCCATTCCTTTGACGGAAAGCAGTCCGTCCAAAATTGGCTTTCGATTATACTGATTTGGATGACCCTGTGAGAAGGACGCCCATCTTTCGAAAATAAGTCTGTTAGGGAGCCTTTTACAGAGTGACGCTTGCTGTTCCTGGACTACCACCAGCCCAATGCGGCAGCCGGCGGTAGTCCCGCCCTGAGCTCATACCATTTCCAGGGGAAAAAGAAAGCCCCTGAAATGGTTTGTGTGGCAATAACCAGGCAGTAATTGGGCATTGCTGCAAACTGCCCGGTTACCTCCAGGTTAGCACGGGAGTCCTTATCGCCACCTCAATGGGTGGCGGTAAGGGCTCCCCATCACATGGTCACGTGGAAAGAATTATATCACCATGTGGCCATTTTTTGGGGTGGAGGGGGGCTTTTACCAGCTGCAGAAAAGACAGCCCTGGTTCGCAGGAAAAATGGTCCCCACCTCTAGCACAGAGCTCTTTTTCCTGCAGCTTGGTAAAAGAACCCCATAGTTCTTTGAAAATGTAGCCACAAATCTTATGTGTTCTGCTGTTATGAATGCAGATTTTTTAGGCGCCATATATAGAATTTGGCCCTTAACCCTCCGTTGCCTCAGGTATAGACTTACCATCCAATATTCAGTGCTATTTAACCGGCCAGAACGGCAGCTGACCGGTTAAATAGCTATCCGCAAATATTCAGTAGGGGATAATCAGCTATTCTCCTAGGACAAGCAGGCCATTAATTCTCACAATTGGGTAACACAGTGCCGCATTGCCAAGTCTGGAGCATATAACAAGTTTAACAGAACTTTGCGGAGCGCAAGACACGTTTCACCACGCATGTGCAAGTGCCTTCCCGCCCACTGCGAGAGAACTGTTATCGCAGTTGTTTTTCTATCACGGAGAGGAGAAGCTGCATTTGTGGTTTCTCTCTTCACTCACGGTGTGGAAGAACTTCTTTTTTGGTGCCTTTTGGGTTTTTTCTTGTTTTTTGCTGTGTCTGTTCTCAGGTTTCAGTACCCTTCATTCCTGTACTCGCTTAGATTTTCTTTTTTCCTAGTTTTAGGTTTTCTTTATTTTTTGTGGCTTAGGCCACGTTTAGTCTTTGACTTTGGCCAGGTTCTTCCCTTGCTTTTTTTTCTGGTGCCTTGCCCCTTTTTTCAGGCACCATCTCGTCTTTTCATTTGGCTGCAGAAGGTTTTCCGTCTATGTCCACTAAAGTTCCCAGTGGCTTCAAGCACTATACCCGATGCAATCGGACCATCTCAGGTAAAGACATCCATTCTTAGTGTCTTTTTGTTTAGGACCCAACCATGGCCCAGCTGTTTCCCTTTATCTTCGTATGAAGAAGAAGACTCAGGTGTCCAGAGAGGCTCAACGCGAGAAGAGTTTTGTTGCCAGGTCCAAGTCCTCAATGTCAGCATTCTCATCAACTTCAAAGACTGCACCGGCATCTGGAGTATTGGTCCACATGGCTGCTTCAAGACCCATGAACACTGAGAGCAGTAGTGTGTCAAATGGGTCTCTACCTTTTCGATGCAGGCTGCTGGACAGGGCCCCCAGGACCAGCCAGTGTCAGAACTCTGAGGCGATATGAGGATTCAACGTCGTCCTCATTGGCACCAAGGAGTCTCAAAGCCAGATTCAAGCGAAGGCCAAGAAGCTTCGGCATTGGTCATCCTCAGTGCATGGTGCCGGAAGCTCCCGGACATTGAGGGATTTGGCACCAGGGAAATGTCATCACTGAGAGGATCGTTCCCCCTCTATTCAGGAGGTGCCAATGCATCGGTCCCTTAACAGCCAGGACCTGACTCCTGTCTCAGCCCCATCAGTTCTGCAGCCTTTTCTGCAGCTCCATGCACAGGGCCCAAGAGACAGGCAGAGCTCCAGAGTCTCAATGCGTAGATGACACGATGGTGCAGGGAGGAGGGTTTTTTGATTTGTTAGGAACTGGTTGACATTCTGGGGAAGGGGTAGCCTATTCCAAAAAGATGGGTCCACCTTAACCAGGGTGGGACCAGGCTGCTGGCATCAACATTTAAAAAGGAGATAGAGCAGCTTTTAAACTAGAACCAGGGGGAAGGCTGACAGTCGCTCAAAAGCGCATGGTTCGGAATAAGGTATCTTTCAAAGATATCACCAAAACAGAGAAGATAGGGTATCCCGATAGTGAGTTTGCGAAAGAGACCATAGTCGATCAGGAGTCCTTAAAAATAAAAAATCAGACAAAAGATTGCAAATTAATACTGTCAAGTACTGAGCATGATGTAAATAGGAACAACAAACATAGTTTGAAATGTCTATATGCGAATGCCAAAAGCCTAAGAAATAAGATGGGAGAGTTAGAATATATTTCACTAAATGAAAAATTAGACATAATAGGCACTTCATACTGGAGTACAAACTATATCATAGTGATAGGGTGGATCATATTGGTGGAGGGGTAATAGGTTAAGGAGGACCTTGAATCAAATAGATTGAAAATTCTGCAGGAAACAAAACACATCTTAGAATCCCTATGGATTGAAATTCCATGTCTACAAGGGGAAAAGATAGTGATAGGAGTGTACTACCGTTCACCTGGCCAGGATGAACAGATGGATATAGAAATGTTATTGGAAATTAGGGAGGCTAACAAAATGGGCAACACAATAATAATGGGTGATTTCAATTACACCGATATTGACTGGGTAAATGAAACATCAGGGCATGCTAGGGAGGTAAAATTCCTTGACGAAATCAAGGACTGCTTTATGGAGCAGCTGGTACAGGAGCTGACAAGAGAAGGAAAAATTCTAGACCTAGTCCTTAGTGGAGCACATGATCTGGTGCGGAAAGTAATGGTGATGGGGCTGTTTGATAACAGTGATCATAATATGATCAAATTTGATATTAGCTTTGGAATAAGTATACACAAGAAATCCAATACGTTAGCGTTTAACTTTCAAAAAGGAGATGATGATAAAATGAGAAGATGCAGTCACACCATGGAGCGATACAAAGGCATTACAACATCCTCATTTTTTTCCCATTCTTTTCCTAATAATACCTAACATTCTATTTGCTTTCTTACCCGTAGCAGAACACTCAGCAGAGGGTTTCAACGTATCATCAACGATGACGCCTAGATCACTTTCCTGGTCGTTGACTTCTAACTTGGAACCTTGTATTACATAGCTACATAGAATTCGGGTTCCTCTTTCCCACATGCATCACTTTGCACTTGCTCACATTAAACGTCATCTGCCATTTAGATGCCCAGTCTCGTAAGGTCCTCTTATAATTTTTCACAACCCTCTTGCGACTTAACAACTTTGAATAACTTTGTGTTGTCAGCAAATTTAATTACCTCACTAGTTACTCCCATATCTAGATCATTTATAAATATGTTAAAAAGCAGTGGTCCCTGCACAGACCCCTGGGGAACCCCACTATCTGCCCTTCTCCATTGACAATACTGACAATTTAACCCTACTCTCTGTTTTCTTTTAACCAGTTTTTAATACACAATAGGACACTACCTCCTATCCCATGACTCTCCAATTTCCTCTGGAGCCTTTCATGAGGTACTCTGTCAAATGCCTTTTGAAAATCCAGATACACAATATCGACCGGTTCACCTTTATCCACATGTTTGTTCACCCCTTCAAAAAAAGTTAATAGATTGGTGAGGCAAGATTTCCCTTCACTAAATCCATGTTGGCTTTGCCTCATTAGTCCATGCCTGGCACCAACATCAGGCTCACTGGTCTATAATTTCCCCGATCTCCTCTGGAACATTTTTAAAAAATTGGCGTTACATTGGCCACCCTCCAATCTTCAGGTACCATGCTTGAATTTAAAGATAAATTAAATATTACTAACAATAGTTCCTCAAGTTCATTTTTCAATTCTATCAGTACTCTGGGATGAATACCCTCTGGTCCAGGAGATTTGCTACTCTTCAGTATGTCAAATTACTACTGCTACTTATCATTTCTAAAGCGCAACTAGACGTACGCAGCGCTGTACACTTGAACACAAAGAGACAGTCCCTGCTCGACAGAGCTTACAATGACCATATGACTTCCAGGCATATGGTGCAGCAAGATAAAAGGAACGGAGTCTGGAGTTAGCAGTGGAGGAGAAGGGTGCAGATAAGAGAGATTTACCCAGTGAACGGAGTTCCCGGGGAGGAATGTAGGAAGAGATGAGAGTGGAGAGGTACTGAGGAGCTGCAGAGTGAATGCACTTATAGGTCAATAAGAGGAGTTTCAACTGTATGCAGGAACGGATAGGAAGCCAGTGAAGTGACTTGAGGAGAGGGCTAATATGAGCATAACACTGGCGGAATATTAGTCGTGCAGCAGAATTTTGAACAGATTGAAGAGGAGAGAGATGGCTAAGTGGGAGACCTGTAAGAAGCAAGTTGCAATAGTCTAAGCGAGAGGTGATAAGAGTGTGGATGAGGGTTCTGTTAGCATGCTCAGAAAGAAAAGGGCAAATTTTGATGATATTATAGAGAAAGAAACGACAGGTTTTAGCAGTCTGTTGAATATGTGCAGAGAAGGAGAGGGAGGAGTCGAAGATGACCCCAAGGTTACGAGCTGAGGAGACAGGAAGGATGAGAGTGTTATCCACAGAAATAGAGAATGGGGGGGGGGGGGGGGGAGGAGAGGTTGGTTTAGGGGGAAAGATGAGAAGCTCAGTCTTGGTCATGTTTAGTTTCAGATGGCGCTGAGACATCCAGGCAGCAATGTCAGACAGGCAGGCTGATACTTTGGCCTGAATTTCGGCTGAGATTTCTGGTGTGGAGAGGTAGATCTGGGAGTCATCAGCGTAAAGATGATACTGAAAACCATGGGATGAGATCAGAGTACCAAGGGAAGAAGTATAGATGGAGAAGAGAAGAGGTCCCAGGACAGATCCCTGAGGTACACCACTGACAGTGGGATAGACGTAGAGGAGGATCCACTAGAGTATACACTAAAGGTACGCTGGGAGAGATAAGAAGAAAGCCAGGAAAGAACAGAGCCTTGAAATCCAAGTGAGGACAGCGTATCAAGGAGTAAGCTGTGATCAACAGTGTCAAAAGCAGCAGTTAGATCGAAAAGGATAAGTATAGAATAGAGACCTTTGGATCTGGCCAGGAACAGATCATTGGAGACTTTAGTAAGCGCTGTTTCAGTTGAATGAAGGGGGCGAAAGCCAGATTGAAGTGGATCAAGAATAGCTTGAGATGAAAGAAAGTCAAGGCAACGGCGGTGAACAGCACGTTCAAGTTTCTTGGATAGGAAAGGGAGGAGGGGGATGGGGTGATAGTTGGATGGACAGGTAGGGTCAAATGAAGGTTTTTTAAGGAGTGGTGTGACTACGACATGTTTGAAGGCATCAGGAACAGTCACAGTGGACAGTGAAAGATTGAGGATATGACAGATAAAAGGGATGACAGTAGGAGAGATAGTGTTAAGTAGATGGGTGGGAATAGGATCAGAGGAACAGGTGGTTGGTTTCGAGGAGGAAATAAGATGTGTAGTTTCCTCTTCAGTGATTTCAGAAAAGGAAGAAAAGGAGGCAGGGGTTGGAGGGTTGAGAGAATGGGCTAAGGGAATGAGAGGTGGAGGAGACCTGGTTGAGAATTCAAGTTTAATCCTGTGAACCTTATCATGAAAGAACTCATCCAGAGTCTGGGGGGAAAGTGAAGGGGGGTTGGAGGTGAAGGCACTTTGAGGAGAGAGTTCAGTGTGGCAAAGAGATGTCGAGGGTTTGAGCCAAGAGAATTTGTCAACTGGATGTAATAGTCCTGTTTGGCAAGTAAAAGAGCAGACTGGAAGGAGGTCAGCAAGAATTTGAAATGTATGAAGTCAGCATGGGCACGGGATTTCAGCCAAAGGCGTTCAGCAGAGCGGGCACAGGAACGTAGGTAGCGGATTCTAGAGATCAGCCAAGGCTGGGGTTTGGTACGTTTTACAGAACGGGGAATGGGAGAAGCGAGAGTATCCAGAGCAGAGAATAGTATTATAGGAAGAGACAGCCTCATTGACAGACTTGGATAACGTGGAGGGGCATAATCAAACGGCGCCGGCGAAATCGATTGCCGGCGATCTATTTTGGCAGCGCCGCAACAGCTGGCCGGAACCGTATTATTGAAAAAGATGGCCTGCCAACTTTTGTTTCAATAATACGGTTGGGGCTGGCCAAATGCCACAGATCGCCAGGTTTGAGATGGCCGACTTTTTTCAGCGATAATGGAAACTGGAACCCACCATCTCAAACCCGGCCAAATCCAAGGCATTTGGCCATGGGAGGGGCCAGCATTCATAGTGCACTGGTACTTCTGGATGTTTATATCTTGCTGATTAGTTATGTTATGACTTACTTGTTCAGGAGTACTGTATTTTGTGATACTGTTTTGAGAAATGTTCAAGAAAGACTTGATACAAATGAAAAAAGTCCATGCCGTGCATTTTTGGCCGTCCCTGACGTGCACTTCCCTTAATGGCTGTCTTTCTCCCTGAACAGGGAAATCAAAAGTTTTTGCACACTGCTTTTTTTGTAGTAACAGTGGAATTTGAACCAGCCACCTCTACATTACAAGACCAGTGATGTAACCATTTGGCCACAGCTCCACTTACTTGGGTGTCCCTCCCTTTTGATTATACCCCTCCAGGTCTCTCTCAGCCACTCACAGACAGCTTAAGGCACTGTGATTGGCTGAGAGAGACCTGAAGGGGTATAATCAAAAGGGAGGGACAGCCAAGTAAGTGGAGCTATGGCCAAGTGGTTACATCATGGCTCTTGTAATACAGAGGTGGCTGGTTCAAATCCCACTGTTACTACTAAAAAAAAAACTGTGAGCAAAAACTGTTTTGATTTCCCTGTTCGGGGAGAAAGCCGGCCATTAAGAGAAGTGCACTTTCGGAGAGAAAGACGGCTATTAAGGGAAGTGCACGTCAGGGACGGCCATCAAGGGAAAATGAATGGCAGGGACTTTTTTTTAATTTGTATGAAGTCTTTCTTGAACATTTCTCAAAACAGTATCACAAAATACAGCACTCCAGAACAAGTAAGTCATAACATAACTGATCAGCAAGATCCTTTTTTTTTTTTTTACGAGCTGGCCGACTGGCTTCCCCTCCTAGGAAGGAAATGTTTTAAAGTTTTTTTTTGGGTGGGAGGGGGTTGGTGACCACTGGAGCAGTATGGGGAGGTCAACCCCTAATTCCTTCCGGTGGTCATCTGGTCAGTTTGGGCATCTTTTTGAGACTTGGTCGTGAAAAGAAATAGACCAAGTAGAACCGGCCAAATGCTCGTCATCGCCGGTTTTCTTTTTTCCATTATCAGCTGAAGCCGGCCATCTCATAAGCACGCCCACATCCTGCCTTCACTACCCTGCCGACACGCCCCCTTGAAGTTTAGCTGCCTCCGCGACGGAATGCCGGTGAGTGTGTCCAAAAATCGGCTTTCGATTATACCGATTTGGCCGGTTTTAGGAGATGGCCGGCCATCTCCCGATTTGTGTCGGAAGATCGCCGGCGATCTCTTTCGAAAATAAGCCTGATAGTGGTAGAAAAGAGATTAGAAACATTGGAGGACAGAGTAGAAGGGTCAATAGCCTGAAGATTCCTAAATATATTGGTTAAGATTGGACGGGACTGGGGAGGAGGGTGTTTAAGTGTGAAAGTTATCAGATGATGGTCAGAGAGGGGAAGAGTTGAGGCACAGAAACTGGAGAGTGAGCAGTTTGAGGACAGGATAAGATCAAGACGGTGGCCATTCTGGTGAGTGGGGGCAGTGGAGCACAGTTGAAGATTGAAAGAGGATGTTAAGGCAAGAAACTGAGAAGCATAAGAGTCAGAGGGATCTTTAGCATGAATGTTAAAATCCCCAAGAATGAGGGAAGGAGATGAAGGTTCAAGAAAGAAGGAAAGCCAAGCATCAAAGTCAGTGAAAAAGGAAGAAAGGGATTTATCAGGAGGTCGATAAATGACTGCTACTCGGAGAGGCAGAGGAGCAAATGGACGGATGGAGTGGACTTCGAAGGAAGAAAAACAGTGAGACTGAGGTAGAAGAAGAGGTTGCAATCTACAAGAGGGTGAAAGTAGTGGCCCGACACCACCTCCGCAGCCAACCGGGCGAGGAGTATGGGAGAAAAGATAACCTCCATGGCATAGGGCCACGACTGAAGCAGGTGCTTTTTGACTAGGATCAGGCGACCCTCAGGGGGAGGAATGCTGGCTTCGGCCTAACCCCTGGTAAGCCTATCCTCAGCTGAGAGGTGCCCAGCTCTACCACCGGCTGCCTTTCAGGTGCTGTGGAGGACTTGCAGCTCATCTGCATATCCTTACAGCCTTCTCCGGGGTGACACCCAGGTCCACTCCGATCCACTCAGGGCCTCCGCTCTAGGTGCCCAGCACTCCCACCAGGTGCTGTGGAGGACTTGCAGCCCTTCTGCATTTCCTCACAGCTGTATCCGGGGTGACTCCAGTTCCACCTGATCTTCCCAGGGCCCTCGCTCCAAGTGCACAGAGTTTCAGATGATGGTCAGAGAGGGGAAGAGTTGAGGCACAGAAACTGGAGAGTGAGCAGTTTGAGGACAGGATAAGATCAAGACGGTGGCCATTCTGGTGAGTGGGGGCAGTGGAGCACAGTTGAAGATTGAAAGAGGATGTTAAGGCAAGAAACTGAGAAGCATAAGAGTCAGAGGGATCATTAGCATGAATGTTAAAATCCCCAAGAATGAGGGAAGGAGATGAAGGTTCAAGAAAGAAGGAAAGCCAAGCATCAAAGTCAGTGAAAAAGGAAGAAAGGGATTTATCAGGAGGTCGATAAATGACTGCTACTCGGAGAGGCAGAGGAGCAAATGGACGGATGGAGTGGACTTCGAAGGAAGAAAAACAGTGAGACTGAGGTAGAAGAAGAGGTTGCAATCTACAAGAGGGTGAAAGTAGTGGCCCGACACCACCTCCGCAGCCAACCGGGCGAGGGGTATGGGAGAAAAGATAACCTCCATGGCATAGGGCCACGACTGAAGCAGGTGCTTTTTGACTAGGATCAGGCGACCCTCAGGGGGAGGAATGCTGGCTTCGGCCTAACCCCTGGTAAGCCTATCCTCAGCTGAGAGGTGCCCAGCTCTACCACCGGCTGCCTTTCAGGTGCTGTGGAGAACTTGCAGCTCATCTGCATATCCTTACAGCCTTCTCCGGGGTGACACCCAGGTCCACTCCGATCCACTCAGGGCCTCCGCTCTAGGTGCCCAGCACTCCCACCAGGTGCTGTGGAGGACTTGCAGCCCTTCTGCATTTCCTCACAGCTGTATCCGGGGTGACTCCAGTTCCACCTGATCTTCCCAGGGCCCTCGCTCCAAGTGCACAGAGTTTCCAGGTGCTTTTTGGCTAGGATCAGGCGACCCTCGGGGGGAGGAATGCTGGCTTCGGCCTAACCCCTGGTAAGCCTTTCCTCAGCTGAGAGGTGCCCAGCTCTACCACCGGCTGCCTTTCAGGTGCTGTGGAGGACTTGCAGCTCATCTGCATATCCTTACAGCCTTCTCCGGGGTGACACCCAGGTCCACTCCGATCCACTCAGGGCCTCCGCTCTAGGTGCTGCGCGCCGGGCATTTTTCTCTTTACATCTAATCTTCTTCCCAGTTGCTAAAGTACCTCAGTCATTAATGGCCCCTATTCACATTCTCTTCCTAGCCCTGTCCCTTCCTAATCTTTTCCCTCACCCCCTACCTCTCTCCGCTACAGGAACTCACTGCCCATCCATCGACTTCATCACCTCACTTTCTCTCCTACCCTCTTCCTCCCTCTTGGCTTTTAATTTCCGCCTCTTTCTTCCGTCCATTTTGGCTTCCCCATTCCACCTAAATACCTCTCGCCTTCAGCGCCTTCGTGGCCACACCTCTCCTACTCTCCTCCACTCTCTTTTACTCCTTCTCTTACTCTCAGCTGGTGACATCAATCCCAATCCCGGCCCCCCTCACCAACTATCCGTTTTCTTAACCTGTTCAAACTTCTTCTACTAACCTATAAATGTACTCACTCTGCTGCTCCCCAGTATCTCTCCACACTCGTCCTTCCCTACACCCCTTCCCGTGCACTCCGCTCCATGGATAAATCCTTCTTATCTGTTCTCTTCTCCACTACTGCCAACTCCAGACTTCGCGCCCTCTGTCTCGCTGCACCCTATGCCTGGAATAAACTTCCTGAGCCCCTACGTCTTGCCCCATCCTTGGCCACCTTTAAATCTAGACTGAAAGCCCACCTCTTCAACATTGCTTTTGACTCGTAACCACTTGTAACCACTCGCCTCCACCTATCCTCCTCTCTTCCTTCCCGTTCACATTAATGGAATGTGTCATGAATGGAATTCCTATGTTTGTTTATTTGTATACACTAATTGTTTTTATACATATGTAAACCGTTCTGTTTTGCAGTTGCAATAAGATACGGTATATAAATTAACATAAATAAAATAATTGATTTGATTTGCTTACTTTATTTTTTTTTTCTATTAGATTGTAAGCTCTTTGAGCAGGGACTGTCTTTCTTCTATGTTTGTGCAGCGCTGCGTACGCCTTGTAGCGCTATAGAAATGCTAAATAGTAGTAGTAGTAGTAGTAGTTCAGGGTAAAGCCAAGTTTCAGTTAGGGCAAGCAGATGGAGAGTACGAGAGATAAAGAGGTCTTGGATGTAGGAAAGTTTGTTACAGACTGAGCGGGCATTCCACAGAGCAGAAGAGAAAGGCAGGGAAGGATGGGGGAGGAGAGGAACAGAAATT
The DNA here is from genome assembly GCF_901765095.1 of Microcaecilia unicolor. NCBI lineage: Eukaryota > Metazoa > Chordata > Amphibia > Gymnophiona > Siphonopidae > Microcaecilia > Microcaecilia unicolor. The sequence continues at coordinate 129,279,792 of NC_044037.1, forward strand.
AGATTGGAGATATCATGGTGTGACCTGCACAAATAGGATGAGAGCTGACATGGAGGACCAGGATTGGGATTAATGTCCCCAGCAGCGAGCAGGAGAAGGAGCAAAAGAGTACGGAGAAGAGTAGGAGAGGTACAACGACAACGACGAAGGCGAGATGTACTCAGATAGAAAGAAGATGGATGAATGGAAGGAAGGAAATGTTCAAGTTTGAGAGCTGAGAAAAAGGAAGAGGAAAAAAGAAATGGTGATGAATACAGAGGGTGGACAATGTGGTCCTGCAGTGTACAGTGGTTTAAGATGGAGAAACAAATTAGGAAGGGACAGTACCAAGAAGAGAAAGTGTACTGGAGCCATAAGTAGTAACTGGGAGAACAATAAATGTAAAGAGAAAAATGCCCCACGCGCCGTCAGGCACGCGACACCTAGAGCGGAGACCCTGAGTGGATTGGAGTGGACCTGGGAGTCACCCCAGAGAAGGCAGGATATGCAGATGAGCTGCAAGTCCTCCACAGCACCTGGTGGGAGCGCTGGGCACCTAGAGCGGAGGCCCTGAGTGGATCGGAATGGACCTGGGAGTCACCCCGGAGAAGGCAGGATATGCAGATGAGCTGCAAGTTCTCCACAGCACCTGAAAGGCAGCCGGTGGTAGAGCTGGGCACCTCTCAGCTGAAGAAAGGCTTACCAGGGGTTAGGCCGAAGCCAGCATTCCTCCCCCTGAGAGTCGCCTGATCCTAGCCAAAAAGCACCTGGAAACCCTGGGCACTTGGAGTGAGGGCCCTGGGAAGATCGGGGTGGACCTGGGAGTCACCCTGGATACAGCTGTGAGGAAATGCAGAAGGGCTGTAAGTCCTCCACAGCACCTGGTGGGAGCGCTGGGCACCTAGAGCGGAGGCCCTGAGTGGATCGGAGTGGACCTGGGAGTCACCCCGAAGAAGGCAGGATATGCAGATGAGCTGCAAGTCCTCCACAGCACCTGAAAGGCAACCGGTGGTAGAGCTGGGCACCTCTCAGCTGAGGAAAGGCTTACCAGGGGTTAGGCCGAAGCCAGCATTCCTCCCCCTGAGGGTCGCCTGATCCTAGCCAAAAAGCCCCATTACATCCTCCAGGTTTATAGAGATTTCATTCAGTTTCTCTGACTCGTCAGCTTTGAATACTATTTCTGGCACCGGTATCTTTCCCAAATCTTCCTCATTGAAGACCGAAGCAAATAATTCATTTAACCTCTCTGCTATGGTTTTCTCTTCCCCAGAGCTTGTTCGCTGTCTTCTGTGGTGGACCATTTGAACCAATTTGATTCAGGGACTTCCATTACAAGTTACTCAGCCACAAAAGGTGCTGATGACAGATGCATCTCTCCTAGGTTGGGGAGCTCATGTGGATGGGCTTCACACTCAAGGAGCTTGATCTGCCCAGGAAAGAGATCTTCATATCAATCTTCTGGAGCTCTGGGAGATCTGGAATGCTCTAAAGTCTTTCAGAGATCAGCTGTCTCACTAAACTGTGCTCATTCAAACAGACAATCTGGTTGCTATGTATTACACCAACAAGCAGGGGGTTACCGGATGACGACTTCTGTATCAGGAGGCTATCTAGATGTGGTGCTTGGCTCGCTGGTATGGCATGTTCCTTCGAGCTACTTATCTGGTAGGTAAAAACAACAAGCTGATCAGGGTCATGCAACTGCAAAAGTGGTCCCTCAACATAGGCTGTGCCCGAAAGATGTGGGGCACCCCCTCAGTGGATCTCTTTGCTACTCAGATGAATCACAAAGTCCCTCAGTTCTGTTCCAGGCTTCAGGCCCATGACAGACTAGCGTCAGATGCCTTCCTCCTTCATTGGGGGACAGGTCTTCTGTATGCATATCCTCCCATTCCTCTTGTGGGGAAGACATTTGTGAAGCTCAAGCAAGACCATGGGACCATGATATTGATTGCACCTTACTGGCCTCAGCAGATCTGGTTCCCTCTCGTTCTGGAGTTATCCTTCAAAGAACCATGGAGATTGGAGTGCCAAAATGAAACACACCATCTCTAATTGGCTGTCAGATTGCATTTCCTTCACTTATGCCCAGGCTGGGCTGACCCTATAGGGTAATGTCAAGGCTTACAATGTCAGAGCCATGGCTGTGTCTGTAGCACACTTGAGGTCAGCCTCCATTGAAGAAATTTGCAAGGCTGCAACGTGGTCTTCAGTCCACACATTCACATCTCATTACTGCCTTGAGCAGGATACCTGATGTGACAGTTGGTTCCGGCAGACAATGTTGCAGAACCTGGGGGCTAGAATCCAACTCCACTGTTTTATTCTGTTCCAGGCTGCACTATCGCTCAATTTGTATATAGTTATTTCCTTGCTGTTGCAAGGCTCAGTTGACCAATGTTTGTTATTTTTGGTGAGCCTGGATGCTAGGGATACCCCAATTGTGAGAATTAATGGCCTTCTTGTCCTCGGAGAAAGCGAAAATGCTCATCTGTAGCAGGCATTCTCCAAGGACAACAGGCCTTATATTCTCACAAAACCTCCCACCTCCCCTAGGAGTTGTGTCTTATTTTTTCTTTTTTATGCTGTAGTATTTAACTGTGGTAACTGCTGTCTCACAGCAGGAGGGAAGGCACCCACGCATGCGCGGTGGAGCATGTCTCAAACACAAAGCTCTGTTAAGCCACCTATAGTGATAACGTAATAGACTAGGGTCAGCCTGCGCACTCTCCCGTTGCATCTCTGCAATTCTTGCATGCTCTCCTGCCTCTTTCAACATAGCAGGTAGCCCCTCTTCCTGCCTCTCTAGTATCTCAGTGGAGGACATCACAAGGGTTATGTGATCCTGCAGCTGGGTAACCTCCTCTGTCTTTTGCTTCAGACAGCTTCTCAATTCTGTGACCTTATGTTCTCTGTCACTGGATTGAGACAGGACTTCCTGGATTTTAGCTTTCAATTGGGCCTCCAGCCATGAATTCTGGCTCTGTGACCACTCTCTCTTTTCCCAAGGCCTGGGTCTCCTCCAGCCTTACTTGTAATCCTGTCTCTGCATGGCCCCTTCCTAGAGTCGTGCATTCAATTGCCTTATCTCCTCTGTATGCTTTTCTGCTTCCACAGCAGTACGAATAGACTGTAATTCCTCCACATACTTCCCAGTTTGCTGAGTGAAAGCTCCCATCAGCTCCTTTTACTGGTCCATACTCTCTGGCAGTTGCTATTGGAGGGACTTCTTTTCCTTCCATAATTGACCCGCATACACAGTGGCATGCTGCAATTCTTTAGCCAAGTTTCAAGTTTAATGGTGATATCCTGTCCCATCCTACTACTACTACTATTTAGCATTTCTATAGCGCTACAAAGCGTATGCAGCGCTGCACAAACATAGAAGAAAGACAGTCCCTGCTCAAAGAGCTTACAATCTAGTAGACAAAAAATAAAGCAAACAAATCAATGAATGTCCTATGGAGCAAACCATCTAGGCAGCTTACAATCTAATGCAGGGGAAAGACAGAATTTAGGAGAATGTGACGTACACAACACACAAGGGAAGTAGAGTAGAACTACAATTGCTGATAGTATAGAGGGGAAAGGGATGTACAGTAGGGCAGCATTCTAATCCAGCTGTCAGCTTCCTGCAACTCACTAACTAGATCTTGAGGTGGGTACTGAACCTCTTTCAAGTGATCTTTGTGGGGTTCCTTCTCTTCCTCTTGTTGACACCATGGCAAACAATCCATGTCTACAATCACCTCTAGACTACCATGGTGGACTTCCTTCCATCTCTTAGGATGCACATGGGACAGGTACTTAACCTCTAACTGTTGTCCTTGACAGGTTCCCTTTTCTTTCTTGAGGCTTCTGGGCTTGGGTTGCAACTCACTCTCATGTTCAGGCATCACTTCCATTTGCTGCGTACTGTTTCTTTGAACTCCTTCTCTCTGCCCTCTTGGCACTTTGAGTAGACTGGGGCACACTCATGTCCATTTGTCTGTGTTGATTCTGTCTCAGGTCCTGCTTTTACCAGTTGTCCTTGAAGAGCTTCCTTTTCTTCTTGCAGCTTCTGGCCCTTCTTTATAGAGATGGGCTCCCTCTAGTTGTGCCTGAAGCTATCTAATCTCTGTATCCTTCGCAGAGTACTCCCTCTTCTGAATCCTTTCGATCTTATGCAGGTCAGCTGGCAGACTTCCTCCTGGGGCCTCCTTGACTGCCCCCTTAGTTTCTTTGCCAACCACACTTTATGGTTTCTTTCAACTTTTCTTTTTAGCTTGACTTTTCTCCTCCCCAGGCACATCCCATTCCCTGGAACAATAATTAGCCCTGTTCCTAGAGCTATTGTAGCCTGCTGCCACTCCTGGTCTCCAACTCCCAACCTGGAGTTTCTTGCTCTTTTCCACCTTTTAGAGGTACCTTAAGAGTCTCCTGCCAGAATAAACAGAGATTAATTGGCTGTCCCCTTTGGAGCAGATGGACTGCATTTACACAGCTGCTCCACTTTGGATTTTCCCACAGATCCAGTTGCAGCTAACTTCTTCTGTACGTGGAGATTCTTGCACCCTCTAGTGTGCACTGACTCCAAGAGCTGGACCTTCCCAGGAAACAGCTCCAGCTGCCATTGTAACTTCTATTCCAGACCAGGTTTCCAAACTGCCCCAGTTGCAGCTTCCCTGACAGCAGTTCAGCTTTCACTATGTTTCTGATGCACAGCTTGGAATTTTCTATCCCCCTATTCTGTAGTCTCCAAGAGTCAACTTGTTAATAACAACAAATAGCAGTTCTGGTTCCAACTCAACTCTGTAGTCCAGACTGGCTTTCCCTAGCTGCTCCAGCACCAGCAGCAATGTTTGGTTTCACTTTCCATGGGAGCTTTCCAGAACTAGCTTCTCTGTCAATTATATTCAAATGCACACACTGTGCTTGATTAGGTAAGTTCTACAGCTTCCTAATCACTTTTAACTTTTTGTATTTTTCTTCCATCTTGCCAACTCTCCTGGTTAGGTGTGACTTGCACCACAGCTCAAAACACTCTCTGCAGAACCTTTCTTACACCTTCAGGCCAGCTTTCCTTCTGGCTTCATTCCAAGCCAGAGTTTGCTTGTTGCTCTACAGCTCAACACTCTTCAAACCCAACACAGAAAAAAATCCTGCTTGTCCAGCACTAACTCCCCCCCTCTCCTTTCTAAGGCAGAGCTAATCTCTTTAGCCTTTATACACAAAATGTTACCACTGCTGTACTGTACTGAGGCCCTAAGCCCTGGAGGTAAGTGAGTCTAGCCTCCTTCAAACAGGTAAGGTCCAGCTCTTGGAGTTAGTGCACACTAGAGGGTGCAAGAATCTCCCGTCCCTAGGAGATGTCAAGGCAAAGAATTCCATACATACAGTTAATGTTGGTTAAATAGCAAGGCCTTTGCGAGCAGTCACAGAGTCAGTTTAACAGTAGTGGAAGCTGCACCTGACTGGCTCGTTCTGTTTCCTTACCGTTGCCTTTTTATTAGTGGGTTACCTGGTCATAGGTCAACAAGTCAGCAGTTAGTCATAAAAACAAACAATTAATAATCAAGGGTAAAGTCCAGCTTCAGTCAGATGGCTATTAGTTAATTCAGGACAAAGTTCAATAGCAGTCAACAATTTAGTCATAAAGTCTAGCCATTACCAATAATAAACCAGTAATAGGAAATTAATACACCTGGTACATATATACTGATTTCTGCTTATACATGCAATGTTCTACATGTCAAGGGTATGTAGGCTAAGATGTGTAATCAGCTCTTCCTGGTTCCTTGTTCTAACTTGCATTACACGTGCTTGCTTATAATTTTAGACAATTTCCACCATCTGCACAGGATATTTATATTGTGAAACTCACAAGCCTGCTTTGCTCAACAGAAAAAGCTTAACACAAATGCTTGCATCTAACCTTTGATGCTCCTCTCTGAACAGGGAGAATCTATTGTCATAAATGCTTTCAGGGTCATCACCTGGAAGAAAACACCATAGTCTACTATTGAGATAGAAATGGGGAAGGCCACTACTGTCCCTGGGATAGGTAACATGGAATTTTGCTATTATTTGGGATTCTGCCTGATACTTGTAATCTGGATTGGCCATTGCTGGAAGCAGGATACTGGGCTAGATGGACCAATGGTCTGCCCCAGTATGACTGTTCTTATATTCTTAAAAACAAACAAATGTAACTAACAGGGTGGCCTGATCGGAAATCATATCTTGGGAATCTTCTAAACTTTTGTCACATCAAAGCTATCAGATGGTGCCAAAGCATTCATCTCACCTTCAGTTGCATTTGAAATCTGTAAATTTATAGACATAATAATATTTAGAAATCACCATTTGCTCAGCATGTGGAATCTTCAAAACATCCTTAAAATAAGTAGCAAATAATATATCTAGAGACAATAAATGGGTAGAAGGAAAATGCAAGATCCTCAAGTTCCTAGCCCTAGAAACATTTTCCGATTTTGAATGTACACTGAAACTGTCCTTAATCCCAATGGCATTAACATATTGAAGCCCAGTTATTCGAGGTTCTAATAAAGTAATATATTTATCAACTACAGATGATTTGTGATCCAGTTCTCCTAATTTATTCACCATTTCTTTAGAAAATGCACACAGCTAGGCTATAGTCCTCTTAAGCATCTCCTCAGTATGGGTAACCACCTTTCAAATATCCAGTAAAGAATTTTTCTTAGGAGAAACATCCCCCAATAATGATTCCAAGTCAACAGGTAAATTAAAAGGAAGTGTGAACCTTGGTGCAAGTGGTGTTATAGCCCCCTGACTTAGTCTAGTTGCAGTTTCACTAACAGAAGACAGTACTGGAGAAATAACAGATGCTGATATAAGCACAGAAGAACACACTCAAAATCACACAGGACACAGTGAAGATGACCCAAGAATATGGTCTCTAGATGATGTTTATAAAGTCCAGATTTATTGTGTAGCTCAGAAGACTTGACACATCCGTGTTTCTGCCAACCGGCCTGCCTCAGGAGTCTTCGCAGTCTTTTAAAATTGTCTATGGAAAAAACATGTCTGTAAGTATTCTATCAAATAAAAATCTTGTATATGAAATCAAACACTCAAAAAACAAAGCCGTGCAAGATCGACAATCAAGAGTTGCCTTCTCAATGCTCAAAGAAAAAGGCTGTGCAAGATCAGCAGTCGCCTCCTCTAAAGCGTCCTGGGACTTTAGTCTTTCACAGAGTTTATAAGTACATAAGCACCGCCATACTGGGAAAAGACCAAGGGTCCATCGAGCCCAGCACCCTGTCTCTGACAGCGGCCAAAAGAACAAACAATTTGTCCCGTCCATCCCAGAAATAGTGGATTTTTCCCACATCCATTCAATAACATTCTATGGCCTTTTCTTCCAGGAAGCCGTCCAACCCTTCTTTAAATTCTGCTAAGTCAACCGCCTTAACCACTTTTTCTGGCAACGAATTCCAGAGTCTACGTGTTGAGTGAAGAAAAATTTCCTCCGATTTGTTCTAAATTTACTACACTAAAGCTTCATCGCATGCCCCCTTGTCCTAGTATTTTTGGAAAGCGTAAACAGATGTTCCACATCGACCCTTTCCATTCCACTCATTATCTTATAGACCTCTATCATATCTCCCCTCAGCCACCTTTTCTCCAAGCTGAAGAGCCCCAGCCTCTTCAGCCTTTCCTCATAGGGAAGTCGTCCCATCCCCTGTATCATCTTTGTCACCCTTCTTCACCTTTTCTAATTCCACTCTATCTTTTTTGAGGTGCAGCGACCAGAATTGCACACAATACTCGAGGTGCAGTCGCACCATGGAGCGATACAACGGCAGAATAATATCCTCATTTTTGTTTTCCATCCTTTTCCTAATAATACCCAACATTCTATTTGCTTTCCTAGCTGCAGCAGCACATTGAGCAGAAGGTTTCAATGTATCATCAACGATGACACCTAGATCCCTTTCTTGGTCCGTGACTCCTAACGCTGAACCCTGCATGACGTAGCTATAGTTTGGGTTCCTCTTTCCCACATGCATCACTTTGCACTTGTTTACATTAAACATCATCTGCCATTTAGACGCCCAGTCTCCCAGTCTCATAAGGTCCTCTTGTGTCACGTTTTCAAAGCTGGAAACTGATTTGTGAGCCCTTGGGCCACTGCCGAGGAGCGGCAGTGGCAGGCAAAACCACCCCACACCAGAGACTAGGCAGAACAGGACTGGAACTGTAGGGCTATTTCCCTGTGAGTCTCACTCTGCTGGTCTCAGCCTGTGAATACTACTACTACTATTTAGAATTTCTATAGCACTACAAGGCGTACGCAGCGCTGCACAAACATAGAAGAAAGACAGTCCCTGCTCAAAGAGCTTACAATCTAATACAACTATATCAAGATGGAGTCTGTGAACTATGACCCTGTACTTCAGTGAGCAAGCAGATTCAACTTTCTGTTTGTGTCAGCTCTCTGCTTGTGGTAAATCACTGGCAGGCCTGGAAAAACTCAAGGACATGCAGTGGGCTACCTGCCCCCTCTTTTACCTCCCTGATAAGGAAAAGGGAGTAAGACCATGGCGCCAGCAAGCCTGATGAGAGACAGGAATGCCCATCTCAATGCAACAATTTGAAGGTCAAGAAAAGGTCGTTTCTTGCTCAGGGAAGGAGCTGGACAAGATCATGATTGGTTGCTGTCTGTTCACCTGAGAATAAGCACCGCCATACTGGAAGAGCAGGAATGAGAGGATAAGAAAAGGGTCTGGCAGAAGTTGTGTGGTTCGCCTGGAAGACGGGGTAGCTGGAGAGAAGACCAGCGAGACCTGAAGTGGTCCACAACCTTGTGAACTGTCTATCTGAAGAAAGTACCTGTTGGTCCAGCTGTACCGGCCAGAGTGACTGTAATCCTGCTTGCTGCAGAGAGCCTGGGCTATTCTCTAAGACTGACTCGCTTTGGAAGACAGTTTGAGTCTAAGGGGGAAAACCTGTGCCAACCTCATCTGAGAGACCACCCAAGAGTCAGTTTGGTGAGAATTACAGGGATTTATTTCCGATTAGTCTGGGATTAGTGAGTGGGTTCTTACCTCAGCAAAGGCGGGTTAATTCAGAACTGTGGTCAGGAAGATGTGCTGCTAACTGTATTACTTCATGACCTAGTCAGTTACAAATCAGGATTGTGTATAACCTAGTAACCAGTGATAACAGTGTTTTAGTTAGACAATACATTCTATAGTTTTCTTATCAGCATAAGGTCTCTATATTTGTACCTAAGCCTTATTGCAGAGTGTATCATTTATATTTTCTTATCTTTATAATAAATTCTAATATATATCAGCTGTGACTTTTCTTTATCACAGTTCTCTACAATGGAAGGAAAGTTCTGGTATAGGCACCAGAAGAGGCAGGTTCCTGTAGAATAATACCCCTAGGCAGAGCTAAGAAGTTGTTTAGCCAGACTTCTGTAAACGGGAACGTGGGAATTACTCATTGGGTTGCTTTTCCCATAAGAGTTAGTTATTTATACATGCCTACAGAACTCCGGACTGGAGTTGCAGCAGAGGCAAACAGGCAGGACTTGAGCAGGTACCCTAAACCTCACCTGCACTTGGCTACCTTTCACCAAGAGTTGAGCCCCTGGCTTCAAGTGGCCAGCAGGACTTATAGGACAGGCAGGAACAGGATCCCAACAAGGCTGCACCGTGATTGAGGGGCAGAGGGGAAAGGAAAAATACAGGGACCGCAGGGCAAGGAAGGGAAAGCTAATGGGCAGGACTGAAAGCTGCAAGCAGCCACAAAAACAGGGAACAAAACACTGAAATAACAAGACACAGAACTAAAAGCTGCAGAGCAGCCACCAGGACACAAACAGACAAGGACTAGACACAAAACTACAACTCAGAAACAAGACGAGAACAAGCAACAACCTAATCTAAACTACACGCAGACTTACTAGAACAGACAAGAATCTCAGGCAAGAATCAATACAGAAAAAACAGACTAGGCAGACGTGCACACAGCACACTGACAAACCTCAGGGCCTTAGGCGATGCAAAGACAAAGGCAGAAATTATCAAAATGGCTAATAAGCCCAGCAGCACCTGGAGCTCAGCTGCAACAATCACCAGGCAGCTACGGGTGCTGTGCAGGGCCAAACAAGACAGAGAAGTCTGGCAGCCTGGAAGATCCGGACTGGACTGGGCTAAAGTCTGGAACGGGTGATAGTCCATAGCAGCCACTGGTTCTGGCCACCAGAGGGCGAGGTGAGCAGAGACGTAATTTTTCACAGTCTTCCCGCGATTTGATGACTTTGAATAACTTTGTGTCATCAGCAAATTTGATTACCTCACTAGTTACCCCCATCTCTAGGTCATTTATGAATATGTTAAATTGCAGAGGTCCCAGCACAGATCCCTGAGATCCCCACTAACTACCCTTCTCCATTGAGAATACCGACCATATAACGCTACTCTCTGTTTCCTATCTTTCAACCAGTTTTTAATCCACAGTAAGACACTACCTCCGATCCCATGTCCCTCTAATTTCTTCTGTAGTCTTTCATGAGGGACTTTATCAAATGCCTTCTGAAAATCTAGATACACAATATCAACCAGCTCACCTTTGTCCACATGTTTGTTTACCTCTTCAAAGAAATGCAGCAGATTGGTGAGGCAAGACTTCCCTTCACTAAATCCATGTTGACTTTGTCCCATTAGTCCATGCTTTTGAATGTACTCTGTAATTTTGTTCTTGATAATAGTCTCTACCATTTTGCCCGGCACTGACATGAGACTCACCGGTATATAATTTCCCGGATCTCCTTTGGAACCTTTTTAAAATATCAGCGTTACATTGGCCACCCTCCAATCTTCCGGTACCACGCTCAATTTTAAGGATAAATTACAAATCACTAGCAGTAACTCTGCCAGCTCATTTTTTAGTTCTATCAGTACCCTGGGATGAATACCATCCGGTCCTGGAGATTTGCTACTCTTCAGTTTGCAGAACTGCTCCATTATGTCTTCCAGGTTTACAGATATTTCATTAAGTTTTTCCGACTCCTCAGTCTCGAATACCCTATCTGGCACCGGTATTACACCCAAATCTTCCTCGGTGAAGACCGAAGCAAAGAACTCATTTAATTTTTCTGCTATTTCTTTGGCTTCCCTGATCGCTCCTTTTACACCCCGGTCATCCAGCGGGCCAACCAATTCTTTTGCCAGCTTCCTGCTTTTAATGTATCTAAAAAACATTTTACTATCAGTTTTCACTTCTAAAACTATCTTTCTTTCAAAATCCCTCTTTGCCTTTCTTATCAGTTCTTTGCATCTGACTTGACATTCCTTATGCCACTTCTTATTTTCTTCATTCGGTTCCTTCTTCTATTTTCTGAAGGATTCCTTTTTAGCTCCAATAGCCTCCTTTACATCATTTTTTAACCATGCCGGCTGTCGTTTAGTTTTCCATCCTCCTTTTCTGATACGTGGAATATGTTTGACCTGGGCCTCCAGGATGGTGTTTTTGAACAGCATTCACGCCTGTTGTAGGTTTCTAACCCTCTCAGTCGCTCCTCGAAGTTTTTTTTATACTGTTCTTCTCATTTTATCATAGCTTCCTTTTTTAAAGTTAAACACTAACATATTTGACTTCCTATGTTTACCTTTTTGAAAGCAAATTTCAAAGGTGATCCTGTTATGATCATTGTTGTCAAGCGGCCCCCGGACTGTAACCTCCCATACCAGATCATGCGCTCCACAAATGACTAAGTCTAGAATGTTTCCTTCTCTCATCGGCCCCTGTACCAGCTGCTCCATAAAACTGTCCTTTATTTCATCAAGGAAGTTTACCTCCCTAACATGCCCTGATGTTACATTAACCCAGTCTATATGTGAAGACTAGTGATTGAAGAACAGGAGTACTCGAAAATTGAAAGGTGGTTTCCACATAAGGAGTATTCTCCAGGGTTTCTGAAGTCTTTTTTTCTCCACATTTCATATATACTAGCGATTGTACACCTCCAATACTCGGTTACATCTTAGTAGAATTGCTTTGTTATAAGGGGTAATTAAAATCACCCATTATTATTGCATTGCCTACTTTATTAGCATCACTAATTTCCTTTAACATGACTGCGTCCGTCTGCTCATCCTGGTCGGGCGGATGGTAATACACCCCTATCACCATCCTTTTCCCCTTATCACTTGGAATTTCAATCCACAATGACTCCAAGGGGTCTTTTGTTTTCTGTAGAATTTTCAATCTATTTGATTCAAGGCTCTCGTTAATATACAGTGCTATTTCTCCCCCAATCCAGTCCACCCTATCACTACAATATAATCTGTACCCCGGTATGACAGTGTCCCACTGGTTATCCTCCTTCCACCAGGTTTCAGAGATGCCTATTATGTGTTAGGCTTCTCACGGAAACACTGGGTTTGTGAGCCCTTGGACCACTGCCGTGGAGCGGCAGTGGCAGGCAAAACTACCCCCAAACCAGAGACAAGGCAGAACAGGACTGGAACCCCGGACTAGAGTTGCAGGTGAGGCAAACATGCTGGAACAGGCAGAGCAGGAACAGCTAGACTTCACCTGCACTTGACCGCCGTTCCCCAGGAGTTGAGACTCTGGGTGCAGGCGGCCGGCAAGACTTACTGGACAGGGCAGGAACTGGATACCAACTAGGCTGAACGGGGACTGAGGGTCAGAGGGGAAAGGAATATACATGGGAAGCAAGGCAGAAAACTGGGCTAGGACTCACAGACAGACAATACAACACTAGGCAGGAAGGGGACAGGCTAACGGACAAGAACTGAAAGCTGCCAAGCAGTCACTGAAAAGGGTACAAAGACAGGTAACAGCAAGGACTGAGAGCGGCCAAGCAGCCACTAGGGAAAAACACTGACAGACAAGAGGGCAAGAACAGAAAGCTGCCAAGCAGCCACTAAGAAGGGAACTAGCAGTAAAAGCTAACAGCTAACCTACACACAGACTAACCAAGGACCTGACCAGGAAATACAAACAAGAAATAAAACTAGAAAACAAGCAACCAAGTACAAGCTAACTACACAAAGACTAGACTAGAACCAGGCAAAGATTTCAGACAAGAAACAGAATAACCAGAAGTGCAACAGAGCACACCATCATGCCAGGGGCCTTAGACGATGCAAAGGCCCTGCTGAAAGGGCCAGGTGCCTAATAAAGGCAATCAGCAGCTGAGGCTCAGCTGCAGGAAGCTCAAAGCAGCTAAGGGTGAGGCTAGCTGCCAAACTTCCAACCAAGTCTGAAGGGCTAGAATCTCTGGACCGGACTGGAATGAAAAACTGGAATGTGTAGGGAAGACAGCAAGACAGTCTATGGCAGCCCCCGGTTCTGGCCACCAGAGGGCGAGGTGAGCACAGCCAAGGAAAATAGTCACCATCGTGACATTATGTCCAATTCTTCTTTCAGTGCAATATATTCCAATTCTCCCATCTTATGTCTTAGGCTCCTAGCATTTACATATAGACACTTCAAGCTAGACTTGCTATTCCTTATTACAGCATGTTGATTACTTGACAGTACTAATTTGCTATCTTTTTTCTGATTTTTGTTATTTTTACTTATGGACATCAAATCTACTACAGTCTCTTTTTCATACTCACTATCAATAAACCCTGTCTTCTCTTTTCGGGCGATATCTTTGCAAGATACCTTATTCTGAACCATATGCTTTTGTGCGACTGTCGGCCTTCCCCCTGTTCCTAGTTTAAAAGCTGCTCTATCTCTTTTTTAAATGTTGATGCCAGCAGCCCTGTCCCATCCCGGTTAAGGTGGAGCCCATCCTTTCGGAATAGGTTCCCCCTTCCCAAGAATGTTGCCCAGTTCCTGACAAATCTAAAACCCTCCTCCTTGCACCATTGTCTCATCCATGCATTAAAACTCCGGAGCTCTGCCTGTCTCGTGGGCCCTGCGCGTGGAACGGGAAGTATTTCAGAAAAAGCTACCCTAGAGGATCTGGATTTGAGCTTTCTTCCTAAAAGTCTGAATTTGGCTTCCAGAACCTCTCTCCCACATTTTTCTATGTCATTGGTTCCCACATGTACCAAGACTCTATCTGTTAATGTAAGTTAATCAGATTACTTCACTCGGTAGAAAACACAGTTCCAGGGAGCACTTTTAAGACAACTTCAGCACACAGAATAGGAAATCACCAGCACAGAAATTCAACACAGTTCAAGAAGAAACCAACAGCAGAAAATCCAAATTAGTAATTGTGAAGCGCTGCGTATGACTGGTAGCGCTATAGAAATGATTTGTAGTAGTAGTAGTAATAGGATAGAGAGGCTTAGAGAGGACAGCAAGTGAAAGAACAGCGTTTTTTTTTCCCTACGTTTGTTTTAGGTGAGACATAGAATCAAAAACAGTTTTAGAAGAAAAACTTTTTAAAACACATGCAGCCTCAGCCACCAATCCAAACCTGCTCTGCAAATCCCCAGCACAGCCCATAAGCCCAGGGTAAATGAAGCTCTGGATCTCCCGCCCTGGAACAGTCCTTTTGATCACGCTATTCATTCTTCTTTTTGACTTTGTCTTGTTTGTAGTGGACCTCGGTGTTTTTTTGTGTGTATTTACAGTCTTGATCATTTGGGATTTGGTGATTTTCACTCTTGTTTTATTTGTCTGTTAACCTTTTGTAGAAGATCTTTATTTTCTTCTTTTTTTTATCTGTGGTGACTATGACAGTGTTTCTAGGGTGCCAAAAAGGACCCTTGTGCTCTTCCACTATGTAATAGATCTCACTGCTCTTGTCCTCAAGCTATTCTGGGCTTCCTACATGGCTCACATTCTGGCATGGTTGTAAAAGAAAACGCATCATAGTTCCACCAAAGATTGCACATTCTGAAACACCAGGTTCAACAAGCAAAACAAAAGTTGTGGAAATTTAATTCTAACATTGGTTTGCCAATTTTTAAAGAATTTGCAACCATGGCATCATTTTCTGATTAATTAGTGTTAATACAGAATCATCATCAGAATCTATTCTAAATAGTATATATACTTTCTGGGACCTGTTCATCTTCTCCATCTGCACACCCAGACACATTCTGAGTTGAGGTGTTCCTAGAGTTTTTGCAAAAGATTGATCTCTAAGAAGTTTTAATGCCAGAATTAGAAAAATCTGGTCATCATCTGGAACGGACATCATTGTCTAGTCAACCAGAACATCAAGAAGATAGTCCCAGGTAAAAAGTCCAGTGAGGTGCTGTCCAGAACATTTTTAAAATGTGCCTGTAGTCCATCCCACAAGTCTCCAGGCAATTAAAGTAGAATGAAAGAAAGAAATCCTTGCTGTCCAAAAAAGTATAAACTGAGGCCAGGGATTCTCTTTTCTCCCCCTCTTATTCTTTTTTGAACAATAAGGAGAGAGAGATGATGGATTTTCTTTTATTACAGCTGTAATAGTTGGAAGAAGCGAGATAGCTGTAGGAACATATACTAATGATTTTGAGATAGACATTTTTTTAAATGTATGTAGCAGTGGTCATATGATGCTGTGAGCAGAGGAAGATGTGTGGTCTGTAGCTGCTCCGGTGCACCCTTAGAATCTACCTCTCTCTGTGCTACTGCTGACTATCGGTTTTGCTTCTGTATGCGTTTGACACATATATGGACAGTTTGTGGTGAAGGCAGGGGATGCAATGTCAAATAAAGGACAGAAACGTGATGCATCTAGGGTTAAGGCTGCAGAAGGCAAAATGGCGGATCACTTTCCAGCCACCCTCCCCCCCCCTCCCCCCCCCCCCCCCCACGATGTGGTGCCTACTCTTAAGGATGATATTAAGCTGAAGTAGTTCAAACACTGGACCCGTGCCTAGGACTGCTTTTGTAACAACTAACGTCGGTACAGCAGCTGCTCTCTAATGTCTGAAGATGTACTGGCAAATTGGGAGTCAGACTCTCTGATCCAGAGGACAGCATGCTGACATCCCAGCATGATCTTGAGGCACTTAATACGTTGGTCAAGGAGCATGCAGCAAAGCTAGATGATCTAGAAAATCATTCCAGGTGGGACAACTTGCGTTTCATAAGATTCTCTGAAACGCTGCCAGAGAATTGATTGCCAGAAATACTAGAAGAATGGCTGATTTCTCAGAATCATGTTTCGACTGGAGCGAGGCCTTATCAACTGGAGTGGGCACTCCACTTGGTCCGTCACACAGAGGAGGAAGTGTGACCATGGCCTATTATTGCCAAATTCTATTGCTATGCCCAGAAAATCGCATTGCTACACCACTACAAGCAGAACTGGGATGGCGCTAAATATGAAGACAATATTATACATATTTTTCAGAATTACTTGGCTGCACTCAAGGAGCACAGGCAGGGCCGTGCCTAGGGTCTCTGGCGCCCCCCTGCAGACTATTAGTTGGCGCCCCCCCCCCCCCCCCCCCGCAGACTATCAGTTGGCTGCGGTGGCGGTGCCCCCCCCCCCCCCCCCCCCCCGTGAAAATGATCGCTCACCACTTGCCACACTGACAGGAATTGTCAGCAATATTCTTAGAAACAGATTGCTATACATTGCAAAATAAGATAGCAGATGTAAATTCTCAAAGTGGACATATTCCAAACACTAAAATGAAAATAAAATGATTTTTTTCTACCTTTGTTGTCTGGTGACTTTCTTTTTCTGATCATGCTGGCTCAGTATCTGATTCTGCTCTATCTGTCCTCTTAACTCCGTTTCCAGGGCTTCCTTTCCATTTATTTCTTTCCTTTTCTCCTTTCTTCTTCATTTCTGGTCCTCAGCTTCTGCCTATTTTCTTCATCCATGTGCAGTTTTTCTCCTCTCTTCCTTTTCCCTCATTTCATCTCCTTCATCTTTCTTCCCTCCCCTCTATGTCCAGCAATTTCTCCTCTCTCCCTGAGCCCTGCCCTCCCAATCCATGCTCATCCATGCTCCTCTGTCCCCTGCCCCTCCATTAATCCTTTTCCAGCAATTCCCCTCTCTCCCTGAGCCCTGCCCTCCCAATCCATGCCCATCCATGCTCCTCTGTCCCCTGCCCCCTCCATTAATCCCTTTCCAGCAATTCCCCTCTCTCCCTGAGCCCTGCCCTCCCAATCTATGCCCATCCATGCTCCTCTGTCCCCTGCCCCCTCCATTCATCCCTATCCAGCAATTCCCCTCTCTCCCTGAGCCCTGCCCTCCCAATCCATGCCCCTCTGTCCCCTGCCCCCTCCAATTTCCCTCTCTCCCTTCCATGACCGCCCCCCCTCGCATCCATGCTCTCGTCTCTCCCCTGCCCTCCCGCTCCCATTGTTCAATTCAACTGCCCGCCCTCTTCTCTCCCCCCAACATCCCTTTTCTTTTTTTTTCTTTTTAAATTTACCTCCGTAGCGGTTCCGGCAGCGTCAGTGAAGGAGGCGGCGCTCCCGACGTCGCTAGCCTTCCCTTCACTGTGTTCCGCCTTCTTCTGACGTCATTTCCTTGATGTCAGAAGAAGGCGGAACACAGCGAAGGGAAGGCTAGCGACGTTGGGAGCGCCGCCTCCTTCACTGACGCTGCGCTGCCGGAACCGCTACGGAGGTACATTTAAAATGGGAAAAAAAAAGAAAAGGGATGTTGGGGGGAGGGCGAGCGAGGTGAGCATGGTGCAGCGGCGCCCCCCTGCCATGCTTACCTAGCTTACCGTGTTGGCACGGCCCTGAGCACAGGAAGGCGTTTACTCCTCTTTGCTTTGTGCTTTCATAACAGAAGCAGCACTTTATGCTTTTATATCCAGCACAGCTGAAGGTGTTCACAGAGGGCAGATGGAAAACATTTAATACTGTGCAGGAAGCACAAGATTGGCTGAACACTTCTGCTATTCCTTCAGGCACCTCCGAAGGGTGACTGTATGTGTGTGGTAAATGGATAGTAAGTGCTTGCTTTGCTGGATGATGTATGAGTTACACCTGCTAGGCTGGATCATAGAGGCCTGTTCCTGTGTTCTTAGAGTTTCTCTGAGTTGGGGACTGTTTTTTCTATTGTAGCATCCTGTTTTCTTGCTAGGTGGATGAAGGGTATGCCTTGATAGCATTCTAATGTGATATGTCTTTATTTCCCTGGACTTTGACCTTGGGACATGTGGAAAGTTTTGGATGTAGGGGAGTGAGGGCTTTATGTTTGGGGGAATGGAGAGTGGGGAGAGGCAGGGTAGGAGGTTTTGGGGAGATGCTTTATTACTCACGGGACACTGAGTTTACTTGTTATGTTACTTCTTGTTGTTTAGTTCCTACTTTGGTTTTATATGCTACATCATGCTTAATTTTGATAGATTGTACTTTTCTCTCTGCGAGGAGGTGGTAGCCCTGATGGAGCCCTAATTTGATGTGCTTAGATATAACCTTCAATTTCTCCCTTTTTTTACCATCATGGGTGATGGGTCTTTGAACATTCTTTCTTGGAATGTTTCTGAGATCTCCTTCCCTGTGAAGTGAAAATAAATTCTGTCTTTGCTGAAACATCATCATGCAGATATTGCCTGCTTCCAGGAAACTAAGATGACTGACACTGAACATCTTAAACTTAAAAAGGGCTGGGTGGGAGAGGTATATTTTTCCACTGCGGCCCACAAGTAAGGAGGAGTAGCAGTCCTTATTCGTAAAAATCTGCCTTGTGAGGTGAGAGAGCTTAATGGGGATCCCCTGGGGTGTTACCTGCTCTTACAAATTACATACCAGTGAACTAGATTTTTGCTATTATTGGTATATGCCCCTAATGTCTAGTATCATTCCTTTTTTGAGCTAGTGTGCTCGAAAGCTTTCTGCTCCCCTTATCATAGCGGGTGATCTTAATAGAGTTGTGGATTTTGAACTGGATTGCTCCTGAGGGAGAGGGGCCCCAGAAGAACATAATGAGGTGAAAGGGGTCCGCTTGTTATGATTCCTGCGATACTGCGGTAGTGAGCCCTTGTGCCTTGACAGAGCACGGTGGACTGGAGAGGAGCGCCGTACTCAGTCAGGCAGCCGGACAACCCCTAGCTTCACCTGGGGAGCGACCACTGTTCCCCGGGAGTTGAGCCCCCAGATGCAGGTGGCCACCAGGACTTCTGGATACGAGCGGGGATGCACAGCCACTGGCTGTGGCACGCAGCAAAGCTGAGAATAGCCAGGTCCAATCCAAGAGTCAGGGCAGGCATCAGAACAGAGAATAGTCAGGGCCAATCCAAGAGGCAGGGCAGGTAGCGGTACAGAGAATAGTCAGGGCAGGCAGCGGTACAGAGAATAGTCGGGTCTGGTCCAATAGTCAGGGCAGACAGCAAAGTAGACAGCAGAACGTACAATCACAAGTACCAAACCTCTATAACGATAGAAGCCGAAGCAAAGTACGAAGGAGACTGTGGCTCCTAAATAGTCCCCTCATCGGCAGTAACTCCAGTCAGCTGGAGAGAACGACCCTGGGTTGGTTGGCTGCTGGAGAGGGCTGGAGCAGCAGCGAGAGACGGCCAATCTCGCACAACCAGGTGAGGTGAAAGATCCGCGCCGGAGGGAAGTCCCACCTCCCGGATGCTGACAGTCCGCGTGGCTGGCCTCCAGGGCCGAACCAAAATGGCTGGCCACGCCATCGAAGCGAGCCTGACTGATGCTGATAGCCAACCTGACCGGCCACCCCAGCCGCTTCAGTATGGCTGGCCATCGAGACCAGACCGAATATGACCGATGCCACCATACGCATGGCCGGTCATCGAGACTGGGTCGAGCAGCCGATGCCGACAGCCCGCATGGCTGGCCACCGCTACTAAGAAAGTGCTCGAAGACGAACTGGCCGTGCAGGCCGTCCTACAGGTGAGGAACGTAACACCGCTATTTCTGTAATACTATGGTCTTGGTGAACCCATGGTGATTACTGCACCTAGGTGAAAGAGATTAGACACACCTTTCACAGGCACATGGCACATGGTCTCGTATAGATTATGTGCTAGAATTGTGGGCCTGGAGGAGTTTCCAGCACTGAGATAGATCCACAAGAGGTGTCTGATCACTCCTTTATCCGGATGCAGCTGGAATTGGGAGGATTCTCACAGTCTCAGGAAGGGTAGCAGTTTCCTTCTTACTTACAGAGAGATATTGGTTTCCAAAATTATTTGTCTAAGAAGTGGCAAGATTATTTCACTTTTAATGAACAGCAGTTGGGTACACCACAGCTATTTTGGGACACTGCTAAGGCTGTTCGTAGAGGAAACATTATCACTTTTGTTGGAGCCTGGAAGTATAGCTGAAGGCTTCGTGCGCCTTGAGAAAAAACTGGCGCTTGCAAAATGGGCCTGTATTTGGAAGCCTATGCAAGAGCTTGGAAGACTTTTTTAGCAGTGCAAACTGGTTTAAATTCCCTTATTCATGAGCGGGCTTGAAAGATGATGCTGTATTGGAAATACCAATATCATTGGTTTGGAAATTGCCCACGGAGATTATTGGCTCAGGTAACAAAGCAGTGCCAGGGGTCTAGATATGTTTCTTGTCTTAGTTCTATAGATGACCAAGTTTTCAGTAAGCCACAAGATACTGCCACCCAGTTTTATAAGCATTTTAAGTACTTTTATGCAGCCCTTATGAGCAGTGATTATTTGGAGGACTGTGGGTTGCCTGTGTTACTCATGAACAGCATAATTCTCTAAATGGTCCATTACAGGTGAAAGAGCTACAACAGGCCAAGCTTGCCTTTTACTGCACCTTGATAACTACCCCACTCTCCCAAGCTGGATAGCACTGGTTTTTAGCACTAATTGATTAAGTTGTTGTGGGGGAATCCAGCTGCCCTTAGTTGAGCCAATCAAATTTCATTTATAATTTTGTATTTACTGCAATTATATTAACAGTTTACAAGTATCCACTTGTGACAAACACAGAGAAATATTGTCCAAGAATTCTTAAAGAAAAAGGAAAAAAAATAATATAGTTAAAGCACAAAATATTTACCCTTCCTTACACCACAATAAATGAGGGGGAATGGTACAGTAGACAAGGATATCTAATAAAGAAAAAGTATACATTTGAAAAGGATTGGACCTAAAGTATCCCACAGATTTCAACTAACACCTACATCAGAAGATAATCCACCACCAGATGTCCTTTTCAGGTCAATGAAAGACTTAAGATGTTCCAGCTCAAAAAAACACATATTTTACTCCTAAATAATGAACAACACATTTACATGGATAAGCCAGCAGAAATGTTGCTCCCAATGCTCTAGTATTTATTTATTTTATTTATTGAATTTGTATCCCACATTTTCCCACCTATTTGCGGGCTCAGTGTGGCTTACAATACATTGTATTAATGGAAGTACAATTTGTATCCTCTCTTATTTCCAAAAAGTGCCTTCTCTTGTCCTGCATGTTCTTAATCACATCAGGATAAATCCACAGTTTCTGACCACAGAAAAGTTGCACTTAACCATTGTGACCCAAAGAAGCTTGGCATCTGATAAACATATGTACAGTACTGTTTATTATACGTACAGTATACAGTCTCCGATAACTGACGTTATACAGTCTCCGTTAACTGACGTTAGGTTTACTTGAAGTAATCAGTCATAGTCCTCTGTAAACTCTTGTGTCTGTGAGTTCCATAGACTACATCTACCAGATGGTAAAAACTGTCATAGCACTGTTCATCCAGTGGCCTCCACATAGGCCTGCATGGTGTTGAGACTCTCCAGCGCTCTTGCAAAAGTGACAGGAGGTTGTTGAATTTCGTCAGCATGTGCCTCGCTGCTCATTTCATCTGTTTCATCATCAGCCGGTGCCTGCATGTAGGCGCATATCTCGACATCAGTGCTGTCGTCAGCTGTTTGTAGATCGTAATCAACAGCTACGTAGTAATGAAACTCCTCTTCAGTAACACTGGCTGGGATGTCAATAGCCTGTTCATCTGACGCGTTTGCAACAGCTGCATCTATTTTGTGCCTCTCCACATCCTTAACAAAGCTTGCCCACTTGTAGCAGTTCAGAATGGTTCCCTGTGTAACATGATTCCAGGCCTCTTTCTACATATGTAGGAAATCCAACAGTGATAGATTACGAGCCAGTTCAACAGCATGTTTATCCTTGCCAGTCTGGTCATCCATAACGCACATCAGATGATGTAGCACAAGAGCCCGATAATGTTGTTTGAAATTGGCTATTATGTCCTGATCTATAGGTTAGATCAGAGAGGTAGTGTTTGGTGGCAGGAAGACCACCTTGACGTTAGACAGCCTGACATCATCACTGTGTGCAGCACAATTATCACAAAGCAACAAACCTTGCATCCAAACCAAAGTTTCAGTGTGCTTGTCTGACATTGCTGTCTGGATGTCTCAACACCACCTGAAATTAAACATGACCAAAACCGAGCTTCTCATTTTCCCCCCCAAACCCACCTCCCCACTCCCCCCGTTTTCTATTTCTGTTGATGGCTCTCTCATGCTCCCTGTCTCCTCAGCTCGAAACCTTGGGGTCATCTTTGACTCTTCTCTCTCCTTCTCTGCTCATATCCAGCAGATCGCCAAGACCTGTCGTTTCTTTCTTTACAACATCCGTAAAATCCGCCCCTTTCTTTCCGAGCACTCTACCAAAACCCTCATCCACACCCTTGTCACCTCTCGTTTAGACTACTGCAATCTGCTTCTTGCTGGCCTCCCACTTAGTCACCTCTCCCCTCTCCAATCGGTTCAAAACTCTGCTGCCCGTCTTGTCTTCCACCAGGGTCACTTTACTCATACTACCCCTCTCCTCAAGTCGCTTCACTGGCTCCCTATCCATTTTTGCATCCTGTTCAAACTTCTTCTACTAACCTATAAATGTAATCACTCTGCTGCTCCCCAGTATCTCTCCACACTCGTCCTTCCCTACACCCCTTCCCATGCACTCCGCTCCATGGATAAATCCTTCTTATCTGTTCCCTTCTCCACTACTGCCAACTCCAGACTTCGCGCATTCTGTCTCGCTGCACCCTAGGCCTGGAATAAACTTCCTGAGCCCCTACGTCTTGCCCCATCCTTGGCCACCTTTAAATCTAGACTGAAAGCCTACCTCTTTAACATTGCTTTTGACTCGTAACCACTTGTAACCACTCGCCTCCACCTACTCTCCTCTCCTCCTTGTACACATTAATTGATTTGATTTGCTTACTTTATTTTTTGTCTATTAGATTGTAAGCTCTTTGAGCAGGGACTGTCTTTCTTTTATGTTTGTGCAGCGCTGCGTACGCCTTGTAGCGCTATAGAAATGCTAAATAGTAGTAGTAGTAGTAGTAGTAAAATCTGACGCTTTT
The DNA here is from genome assembly GCF_901765095.1 of Microcaecilia unicolor. NCBI lineage: Eukaryota > Metazoa > Chordata > Amphibia > Gymnophiona > Siphonopidae > Microcaecilia > Microcaecilia unicolor. Next base: position 129,303,030 of record NC_044037.1, read on the forward strand.
GTGTCCGCATTCTAGTGTCTAACTTCTTTAGCCACTGCTTCCAAATTTCCCCAGTCATCCATGAATTTGCATTAGCATCGTATGACACAGGAAGTCGCTTAACATTCTAGAAGCAACGTCCGTACCTATCAGACTCTCCCCTCTTAACACATACGTCTCCCAGGGATTTCTACTCCCTAAGTGCATCACTTTGCATTTCTTCGCATTGAATTTTAATTGCCAAACCTTAGACCTAGCTTCCTCAGATCTTTTTTCATGTTTTCCACTCCCTCCCGGGTGTCCACTCTGTTACAGATCTTAGTATCATCTGCAAATAGGCAAACTTTACCTTCTAACCCTTCGGCAGTGTCACTCACAAATATATTGAACAGAATCGGCCCCAGCACCGATCCTTCAGCCACTCCACTACTCACCTTTCCCTCATCCGAGTGAATTCCATTAACCACCGACTTCTGGTGTCTGTCCGTCAACCAGTTCCTAATCCAGTTCACCACTTCGGGTCCTATCTTCAGCCCGTCCAGTTTATTTAAGAGCCTCCTGTGGGGAATCTTGTCAAAAGCTTTGCTGAAATCTAAGTCGATTATGTCTATAGCTCGTCCCTGATTCAATTCTCCAGTCACCCAATCAAAGAACTCAATGAGATTCGTTTGGCACGATTTCCCTTTGAAAGCGGGACTTGGGTGTTCCTAAGACTTGGACATCTTTGAGCCATAATGGAAAAAAGCAGAGACGTCCAAGACGAAAACTTGGACGTTTTCACCTGGACCTGTTTTCATTACGAATAAAGCACAAAAAGGTGCCAGAAATGACCAGATGACCACCGGAGGGAATCAGGGATGACCTCCCCTTACTCCCCCAGTGATCACTAACCCCCTCCCACCTTCAAAAAACATCATTAAAAATATTACTTGCCAGTCTCAGATGTCATAATCAGGTCCATGACAGTGCATGCAGGTCCCTGGGGCAGTTTTAGTGGGTACAGTGCACTTCAGACAGGTGGACACAGGCCTATACCCCCCCCACCTGTTACATTTGTGGAGGAAACAGCGAGCCCTCCAAAACCCACATTTATCTACGCTGATGACTTTACATTATACATCCTCTACAAACATGATCTGGCGGAAATCACCAACGAAACCAAGCTAAGCTTAAACATCATGAACTCATGGGCAATTGCATTCCAACTAAAAATACAGAAAAAACACACTGTCTCATCATCTCATCTCATCCTAATACAATACATACAAACCCACAAACATTAACACCCCAGGATACACCCTCCCTATCTCAGATAGCCTGAAAATTCTCGGAGTAACAATCGACAATAACCTATCACTAGAGACCCAAGCGAAATCTACCATAAAGAAAATGTTTTTCTCAATGTGGAAACTCAAATGCGTGAAACCATTCTTCCCGAGGGAAATATTTCGTAACATGGTACAGTCAATGGTACTAAGCCACGCAGATTACTGTAATGGAATCTATGCGGGATGTAAGGATCAAATCATAAAGAAACTTCAGACCGCCCAAAACACAGCAGCCAGGCTTGTATTTGGAAAAATACGTTTTGACAGCGCCAAACCACTCCGAGAAAAATTGCATTGGCTACCAATCAAAGAATGTATCACTTTCAAAATCTGCATGACTGTTCATAAAATTATTTACGGCGAGGCACTGGGATACGTGACAGACCTTATCGACCTGCCAACCAGAAACACCACAAAATCTGCACGATCATACCTAAACCTGCACTACCCAAGCAGCAAAGAACTGAAATACAAATCCACCTATGCATCCAGCTTTTCCTACCTAAGCGCACAACTATGGAACACATTGCCAAAAGCAGTAAAAACTACACTCGACCACCTAAATTTTCGGAAAGCACTAAAGACAGACCTGTTCAGAAGAGCATACCCCACCGACCCAACATAAAAATACCTGGACACTTGCAACACAATGTAACCAAAGACCGTAAAGGACATTATCTGACTCTCTTCTTCCCCCTTTCCCTCCCTAAGTTCCCCCCAATTGTACCTACCATACATGTACCTCATTCTACCACAATATCACTTTGTATTCATTTATACCATGTATTTGTTCAGACCGAAATCGACTAATGCCGTTAACGGTTATATGTAAGCCACATTGAGCCTGCAAAAAGGTGGGAAAATGTTGGATACAAATGTAACAAATAATAATAATAGGTGCCCCCTTCACCCATAAGGACCATGGTAGTGGTGTACAGTTGGGGGTAGTGAGTTTTGGGGAGATTTGGGGGGCTCAGCATGCAAGCTAAGGGAGCTGTGTATCTGGGAGCATTTTATGAAGTCCACTGCAATGCCCCCTAGGGTGTCCGATTGCTGTCCTGGCATGTCAGGGGGACAAGTGTACTACAAATGCTGGCTCCTCCCATGTCCAAATGGCTTGCATTTGGACATTTTAGACTTGGAATCTTTGATTTTGAAAATCAAAGACGTCCGAATCCAAGGACGTACTTGGTATTTTCAAAACGAAAGATGGATGTCCATCTTTTTTCGAAAATGACCTTTTCCCCGCCTCCGAATTTGGACGTTTTACAAAGACGTTCAAATTCAAACTTAGACGTTTCTTTTGAAAATGCCCCTCCATGTATCTCAAACTTAGACCCACCTACAAATTGAGATCCGCTATCGCCTCACACATGGCGGAGGGACATGGTGGAATATAGGTTCCCAGATGAGACAATGATATGTAGCAGCTCCTGCCGCCGGCTTTACAGCAGAGTCCACTCCAGGCTTTTCCTGTAGTCATTGAGTGGAGTAGTGGTCAAGCGTTTGCTGTAACAGGGATGAAGTTCTGGCTGGCGATGGTAAGGCTTTAACAATTCCTTTCCTTTATTTATGAGGCATCTCGCACTGAGGAAATCAATTATTATGCAGGCAAAAGAGACCACGTGCAGCACCCAACCTTGAGGTTGCCATCATTGCCACTCCCCTGAGCTAGTCAAATTTCAACCACCTAATTTCATGCAAATTTCTACCTGAAACCCTACCCAGCTAGGTTCAGCAAATTTCCTAAAGATGCTGTAAAGTGCTGAAAGTAACAAGTAAATATATAAAACCCGCAGTCAACTTGTGTTTATAAATCTGCTTGTGCTGTTTAAATTGTCCAAGTATGCTCAGTTCTATTATCTGTAGAACCAGCGGCACTGCATATATGTAGGCAGCACTTTCACTACCACTACACTGAATAGTGGTGATGATCAGCTGCTGTCCGTACACCTGGGCAGTTTAAGTTAGAGCATGCTTTTGAGGCATATTTTCAAAGCACTTAGCCTTCCAAAGTTCCATAGGTTTCTATGGAACTTTGGAAGGCTAAGTGCTTTGAAAATATGCCTCTTTGTGTCCTATCTTAAACCAATTAACTATATGCATAGCAGCTGAGTATCAAATAGTGCTGAAGCAGTCAGTAACATTTTCAGTAGCACTAACCAAATAGTGCTGCTGACAATTCAAAGATAGAACATTTACCCTTTTACGGGGCGATTCTCCCCAAGGGCCCTGATTGGTGCATATAAAGGAAAATAGATGCCCACTGATATAACCAGGTATGTACATATGTATACACGTAACAAAGAGCTGGTGTAAGTATATGTGCCTATATTCCAGAGATATGCATGTGACGTGGAGGGGCGTTTTCGATATGACGTCTAAGTCCGACTTTGGACGTTTTACAAAAAACATCCAAAATCAGAATAGGAAAGGTAATTTTCAAAAAAGAAAAACTTCTTTTTTTTTTTTTTTTTTGAAAATACTGTTTTGAACAAGGTTTTGTGATTTGGACATTTTGTTTTTTGGTCCATTAAAAAAAAAAAAGTCCAAGTGCAAAACGCACAAAATCAAGCCATTGGGATGTAGGAGGAACCAGCATTTTTAGTAGACTGGTCCCCCAGACATCCCAGGAAAGCAATAGGGTGCCCTAGGGGGCACTACAGTAGACTTCATAAAATGCTCCCAGGTACACATCTCACCATTACTCCCTTATCTTGTCTGCTAAGCCCCCCAACTCCCCCCCCCTAAAAAAAAAACCCACTACCCCCAACTGCACACCACTACCATAGCCCTTACGGGTGAAGGGGGAACATATATGTGAGTACAGTGGGTTTCTGGTGAGTTTTGGAGGGCTCACAGTTTCCTCCACAAGTAGGGGGAGGTATGGGCCTGGGTCTACCTGTCTGCAGTGCACTAGACTACTCCAGGGACCTGCATACTGTTCTAATGGACCTATGACATCTGAGGCTGGCAAGTAATGGTTTTAATCACATTTTTTGGGGGGTAGGGGGGTTAGTGACCACTGGGGGAGTAAGGGGAGGTCACCCCTGATTTCCTCCAGGGGTCATCTGGTCATTTAGGGCACCTTTATGTGCCTTATTCCTTATAAAAACAGGTCTAGTTCTAAACATCTTAGTTTTAGTCCTGGACGGTTTTGTTTTGTTCCATTATGGCTGAAAAATGTCCAGATCCTGCTCTTAACATGCCCCTGAAACGCACCCTTGAGATTTGAACACACTTCTGATGGACTTCATAGAAAACATCTAAAAATTGGTTTTGAAAATACCAATTTGGATGTTTTTGTGAGAAAAATGTCCAAATGCAGATTTATGGATGTTTTCTCTTTTGAAAATGAACTCCATAGTATTCTATAATTTATGCTTGTAAGTTTGTGCCCTGCTCACAGTCCGCCCAGACTCTGCCCATGTGTACACCCACCTGTAAATAATGGACTATCAGAGATATGCACATAAATGCATAAAGTCACAGTGAAGAGCACAGGCACAATTGATCGTCTGAAAGAGAGGTGGGGTCTCCGGAAGAAGCCTATGCAAAACGGGTCCCCTTCGGGACCTCTACCTAAGACTTGAAAGAGTTTTGCAGAACAAAGATGATTAGACAATCATCTGACGTTTTGTAAGAGCCGTGCTATTTAAGCTTAGTAATAATTTTACTTTATTTAATTGTTGGTATAAATTTATTGTGAATTAAAAGTTCAAACTTTTTGTCTACTTAGCAACTGTGAATAGGAGGTTTTTCAGACCAATGATGACTTGTTTGACTACTCACACATATAGGAAGCTATAAGCTCCAAGTTTGTGGATTGAGGTCTTAACGAGGTCTTTTCCTCCTAATTTTTTAGAAATAAGCAATTTAGAGAAAAAAGAGATTTGGCTGTATTTCCGACGAATATACCATACTGTATGTCTATAGAGGTACTCTAGATAAATGTTAGTGCCTACTTTATAGAATTACCATCATAGAGGGTGTATAGCGCGTGTCTTACAAGTAGGTGTACACATAGGTAGAGCCTGGGCAAGGTGTAAAGTTACATATGTAACTTATAGAACACCATAAGTTATGCATGTATCTCCAGCACTTCAGCACATACACTTTACACCAGCTTTATAGCTGGCATATGTGCTCAGCCAAACTTATAGGTGTATATTTTCAGGGTTGCGTTTGCATTTCATGAATAAATGTAGGCACTTGTATTCCTTGTAGAATAGGCTCTTACCAGGTGTCCTCAGATGTCCAGTAATAGAATTACCCTGAAAGTGGCCATGGCTGTATGGATGTGTCTTTGAATATCCAACCATAACTATTTATCTTGGTTACTCAGCAGCTGTTTGATTAGAGTTGGTTACTCAGGAGCTGTTTCATTAGAGTTGTCAGAAAAATACTTTTCTGCAGTGTTTGAAAACTTGGTGTATTGAAATAATGTAGAAAGTAAATATTTCTATTTTCTTTTTTATTCTAGCTTGCTGTGGTAAGTACAATTTGCCAATACGTAGTTGCTGTTTAATAGTATATTTGATTAAAATGTTTTTCCTTTGAGGAAAGTCACTGGGCCTGATATTCAGGGCGATTTATGCGGGCTGAAGAGTCTCCTGCCTGCTTAAATCACGGTGAGCCACCCAACTGCCAAAATTTAGTGGCACTAAACTGGGCAGTGCCGAGCCAGTGTTTATGCAGGTACTGGATCTGCATAGCTAACCCAGCCAAGTTAGGACAGCTCAAAAGCTGTCCTAACTTGGCCAGGTTAAGTATGCCGGCACCTACATAACTTTGTGTTGGTCTTTTAAGCCCTCTGATCCCCCTCAAGAAAGACCCCTTCCTTGCTTCCCCCTCCCCCAATCTGCATGTGACACAACCCCGTTCCCACCCCCAGAACTGCCCCTCAACCCCCCCCCACCCCTGACCAGATAGGCCCCCTGATATCCCTGGTAGTCCAAGTCAGGTCACTGGCACTGAATATCTGGGGCTAATCTAGCTGATGGCAGTCAGTGTTTAAAAAAAACACTGACCACTGCCGGCTGAATATCAGCTGGACTGTAAATATAGTTCATGTGTGAAGATGCTATGATTTCCAGCTAAATCTGAAACCTATCAAGATCACTAATTTTGACATCAGGGTAATAGGCATATTTTGACTGTTTAAAATGGAGGGAGGGGAAGGAATAGGAAGGTCTAATTGGCTGGTGGAAGTATATAAACTTTCTTTTCATCAACACCACCTAGCACATTCCCCTCCCCCTGACCCCAGTACTCTCCCCTTCCTCCTCCTGCTCCCCAACCTCAGGTTTTTACTCATTCTCTCATTCCCTCAGGTCTCCCATCCAGTTCCTTTCTTCTCCCACCCTTCACCTGTACCATTCTCCTCTTATTTATCTCTCTCCTTCCACCACCTACCTTGCAGTAAATCACCCTCTCTTTCTTCCCTTCCCTTGCACCCTCATCATCTCTCTCCTTTCTCTCTGCATCCGTACCTCTTATCCTGCAACATCTCCCCTCTTCTAATATTGCTACTACCAGGTGTATGTAAAACTGTACACACATAAGTCAGTCAGAGCTTACAGTCTAGTGAAGAGAAACATACAACAAATAACAGAGTGCATGAGAAGAAATTAATTATAGAGAAGTGGTAAAGATGTAAACAATCTCAAAAAGGTGAGTTTTTAGTCAGGATTTGAATATTTCCAGAGAAGGGGCACAATACGCTAACTCAGGAAATCTGTTCCAGAAAAACAGCACAATGAGTGAAAGAGCAAAGTTGAGAGCTAACAATGGAGGAGAGTTGCTTGCTAATGAATGGAGTTCAAGAGAAAGGGTGTATAGGAAGAGGGGGAATAATGAGCAGCTACAGAATGAATTCTGTTGTAGGTGAGAAATAGAAGTCTGAATTGTATATGGAAGCAGAGGGGGCCCAATGTGATGATCTGAGGAGAGGGGTTTAATGGTCATAGTAATATTAATGTCATGCAGCAGAATTTTGATTGAATTGCAGTGGAGAAAGATAGTTCTGCAGGAGACACATGAAGAGTAGGGTGTAGTAGTCTCAAGCAGAAAACAGTGAGAGAGTGGTGAGTATTTAGTTATCATGCTTAGATTGGAAGGGACAGATTTTACTAATACTGAAAAGTAAGGAACAACATGTTTTAGCAGTCTTTTAGATGTGTGTACATAAAGAAAGACTTCAAAAATAACCCTAAGGGTGTGAGTCAAGGGAATTGGAAGGATGAGAATACTATCACAGAGAAAGAAGGAAGAAGGGAAATGAGTTTGGGGGAAAAGATGAGTTTGTGAAGCAGTGAGGGACATAGTGGGGATGTCTCTAGAGATATTCCCTGGGGGAAGTTGCTGTTCAGCCATCTTTTTTTCAGCAGGTGGTGTTAACCCTGCTGGACAGAGGCTGAACTGCAGAGTTACTATGGCAGGATTAGTGCATTATGGGAGAGAAAGACTGACTGACAGGAAGGAGTGGCTTCACAGTAGACTGGAAGCTTAAAGCCCTGAGCCAGAGCAGAACAGAGGGAGGCCCAGGAGAGAAAGAGTAGAAGCCTCAGTGTATGCTCTGACTGGAGACATCCACATGCTGCGATCATGCTGAAGTAAGCCCTTGTTACAAACTGATCAAACTTTGTGAGTTTGATGGAGGTTTGGCTGGATCAAGACTTGAAAAGTCAAAGAAAACTGAAAGGCAGTGTGTGAGCTGTGGCAACCCTGCAGCTGTGGACTGTGCTTGAGCTGCCGCCAGAGGCTGGCTTACTGCTGTTTCCTGAACCACCGGGGTTTTCCCCATTCTATATCTCGGGCTCTGTGATGCAACATGCCCAAGAGTACATGACAATAAATACTGATACCTGTATGTTTGAACCGCAGGGGTTTATTCTCTTTTTTTTTTTTAAATTTTTTATTTATAACCATTTAAATCTTTACAAGCGATAAAACAACTTGCTGGAAATACAGAGAAAGTAATACGTAGGAATTATTTCAGTCAGGTAATTCTATTCTCTTCCTTAGACCACTAAATAGGGAGAGTGAAACAAGATAAGGAGATCAATTAAACAGTAAACAGAAAAAAAAACGTGGTATTAACCTGATTATCCCCAGATATTACTCGTCTAATTCATTATTCCACATTGATCATCTGGTTGGCTTCTTCAAGGCCAATACGGTGTATAGTCAAATCATTTCATTGAAAACATACTTATTTTCCAATATTAGTTAGAAATAATACATCTGATTACATCCTTTCTCTTTTAAAAACTAGAAATTATTTAACAATTCATATACTTAAGTCTCTAATTCAAATCCCACTGATTAAAGTAATCCCAGTTTTCACAGGCTTCACTCCTTTTAAAGTAATAATTTGAGGAAATATTTCTGAGGAAAACTTTAGGAGTCATACCCGGAACTCTGGGAAAAACAATAATCTCGATATTAATCATCTATAATAATATTCATTTTATTATTCAAAATTTCTGGTCTATTATCATTTTCAAAATCATAACCACTTCTTGCTCATGTAGAATCATTTGTTATATCAATTTTTTACTCTCAAAGGGTTCAGTTGAAATTGTCCATGTAACTCTCTAATAAAATTATAACTACAAAATTATTTACTGCCACCTTTAGGTCCCGAAGCGCCTTCCAGATGGTATTCAATGTAACCTCCTTGGGAGCCAAAAACTCCAAGTTGGTTTCTCATAGGTGTTTAGGAGTGGTTCCGCCGATTCGGGTTCTGCTGTAAACGTCCTCCGTTTCAGCATATACCTCTAACTCACTCCTCCACTAAGTTTATTCTCAGTACTACTACTCAGCTCTGTGAATCAACAGGCTGAGGAGTTTCAGTTCTTGTGAATAAATATTCATTTTTTGTATTTTACCCTTTTTGTTCATCTGTATTATTTCCTCTGGCCACACCTAACCCCCACTCGGGGTTTCACAGAGTTCTATCAAGGACGTGTTAATTTTAAGATGACAGTGCAATATGTAGCTGGCAGTGGGGCTCATTTTCAAAAGAGAAAAACGTTTAAAAAGTGGCATAAAGCAGCATTTGGATATTGTCCTAGTGTTAATAGTGGGCTCCCCTTATCACTCTAGGATTATCACTGTCTTTTCACTCTCACTCCAGTGTCCCAAATATCCACTACTTAGTACTGTGGAGTGCTGAAAGACCAGTGGTGTTTAGTATTTTTACACCTCTCTGAACTATCGTATATAATATAACGGCTTTAGAGAGAGAAAATACAAGGCCACACATATGAGAAAGTGAAGTTAGAGATTTTATTACTCACCAAGAGAAAGTTACAATTACAAATTTTAACCTCTCATGGGGGGGGGGGGGGGGGGGGGGTCACAGAGCCGCAACACAACCGTGATGCTTGCATCTGAGACTCCAAAGAATATATAAGCAATCAAATACTTTTATTATTATCCGAGTATATGTACAATTAATTGCTTATGAGAGTACAGTACCACAGCTACACATAGATGTTCTTCTGGGTCTGAGTCTCTAAAGAAGTAGGAAGTACATACATTTTTATAGGTCTTCTCAGGCTACAGGTAACACAACAACAATCATGCCCCATTGGACACACGACAACACCGTGGCCAACACTGATTGGCTATGGTAATGAGTTGGTTAGTTTTTCTTGGAAACGCTAATAATATAATGGACTAGCAGGAGTTATCTTGTTCTGTCAGCTGCAGAACATCTGTGACCACCATGTTGCTAAACCATGTTACTGTTTTTCCACCTACGCCCGTTCCTCATTCTGCTGCATGAGAGTGTCACAACAGATCATGAGTTCTGCAGTCACACTGGAGTTCAGGTTAGAGTCATGGGCCTGTAAGCTTTTCTTTCATTTTTAGATCCTGAACCAAAGTCAGGCCTTGAATCAAAGCTCTTAGCTATGATGATAATATACATCTCCCCCCTTGAAGGTCTTTGAAAGTAAGACCTTCACTAAATATGGGAATGGCTAGTGCTCCTTGCAATTGACATAGTCCTGCACCTAGGTGTTTGCTTTCACCTCAAAATCAAATCTTGAGTTAGGTCTTTATTATCATAAGCTCAAAAAGGACATGGTTAGTGCTCTGATTGTAGGCTGTCTTAGGTTGCAGGCATCCTAGAATCCCTAAGCAGGTTGGGAGTTCTGGGCCTTACTTACCCGTTATGGCCACACAATTTTATGAGCACTAAGAGGCGGATAGTAAGTATGAGAGACACTAGTAAGGGGAATTTGTGTGCTTGAAATTGCTAATGGAATAACCAAAAGATAGGCCGAAGGCAGCAGTTAGGGTTCCATCACAGAGCAAAATGGTAGCAACATTTTCTATGGGTAATTCCCATGTATCTTTATAATTATAAAACTCCAAAGGAAAAAAATGGGGTTTGCTAATACCTGTCCCTACCAAACAATTTGTAAACTTTGACTGTGAGGCGGGAGGCATGCTAGCTTCTTTGGACAAATTTGAAAACAGTAAAGCAAGGGATTTCCAAGATTTGTCATTATTGTTATCACTCTGGAGTAACTTTAGCATGCCTATGGTACCATCATAATCAGTGTCAAAGTCTAAGGGAAACGGAGCCACAGTAGGCTCTGTTCATACAGCGTTAATCTGTTTCTAATTCTGTGGGAAAGGAAGAATATTCTAAACAGAAAATAGTAAAATACCAAAAAGGAAAATAAGCAGGAAGACAAGTCCTAAAGCTATGAGTGACCAGTCAAAAATCTGAAGGGAATTGTTGGTCCGTGTAACTGATTCCTGTGTCATGTAAGGAAATCAAAACTTAAACAACAGTATGTTGAATTTAAGTCTTAGTTAAACGTAGCTTGAGCAGACTCATAAGAAACAAAATAAAAGCAAGTATGAAAGTTGAAACAATGAAAAGTCCTACAAGGGTTAACTTTAAGTGCTGTGGTGTCAACCACTCCCGGGGAAGTGACGGGGTAGTTTCCTGTTTTTGCTGTGCTTGGTCTGAGTCTCCTTCAGGTATGGCTGGTGTGAGCATCGGGATGCCTGGAAGATACAATGTTACTTATAAAATAAAAAAGGTAAGTTTAAGTTCTTATCAAAAATGTATGCAGGTGTAAGGGTAATTAGGTGTAGAATTAATGCTCAAAAAGGTTGAACTTGTTTAAATGCTTAGATAGAGATTATGTGGAAAGGAGAAAAGAGGAAGTTGAATAGAAAAAGGTTGAAATATTAAGAAAGTATTCTATATTTGTGCAAAACAACTTATGCAAAATTAACTCAAAACTAAAAGCTCATGTATAACAATCAGAATTCTATATTTCCTAGCAGAAGATGTGTTTGAATGCTTAATTGTTTGCTGTAAAGTACTTAGAAAAAAGAGGAAGTTGTTATATTCAATGCGTATGTGGAACAGACCTTATACTAACCTAACTTATCCTAAAATGTCTCTAAAATAAACAGAATAAATGCAATGCTTTTATAAAACAGGGTAAGAATCATTAAACTATTGTTTGCTTCTAGCATAAACCAACTAAATGCAAATATGTTGCAAGACAGGATAAAAAGTATTATGCTGTCAGTAGTGATCATAAGTTCATGATTCCTTTAAGCAGACCTGAAATAAAACTTGTCAAGCAAGATTCAAATTAATGCTGTAATGAAATGAAGCAAAAAAAGTCCAAACAGTCTTAATGTATATTTATAGAAAGTATAATTAATGCTGAAGTTATCTGTTTCCTGCCTCTGTGGTGTCAGGGACACTTCCAGATTCAGGCGTATCTCCAGTGCTAGCTGTGTTAGAAGCACTTATACTTCCTCATTTTGATACTCCAGCTTCAGTAATGTAAAAAGTCTTTTTAACTGTGTCTGAATTTAATTCTGTAGCATGTAACAGTTAGATTAATTGCCCTCTGGCCAACGTGCATTAAGTCTGTCAAGTGGACTTAAAGCAGTACTCAAGTACTCTCGTAAAGTTAAAGTCACAGCTAAAATAAAAGCAATCAGAATGGCTGTGGTTCTGGCGTGTCACTTGGTTCCTGGACCGGAGCTTGTCTGAAGACTCTGATGTCTTTCATATGAACCCAAGATGTGTGGTCTTGTAGTTTAACTGCAGTAGCTTTTACGGCTTCAACTTTAAAGGGTCCAACATACACCCGATCCTTCCAGGTCTTGTGTGTGTAGTATTTTCTATGGACTAAGTCTCCTATCTTCAGATCTTTGGGGTTCTCTGAACTGTTATTCCCCCCTTCTGTCTGGCAATTTCCTGGGAAATGTAAGACAGAGACGTTATAAAAGATTGTAAATAGTCCCAGTACAATGGGATGGGAGACCACAGGATACAAACAGTAAAGTAACATCAGGAAATCTAGTAGAAAGATAAGGAAGGCATGAGTAAAAGTAGAAAACTAAAGTCCATGTTACAGAGGAATTAACAGCGGTCAGTGTTTGTTTCTCAGCATCTTCTCTTTTCTGGTATCGGGAACACACAGTTGGCACAAAGTTGCATCAGAGTGTACACAGTCAGGGTTTCCCATATGAGATGGTATGCAGCTTCTGGAAGGCGTCAATGTGGAGTAAATAAGAATAGGGTGAATCTGTAACATGACTCAAAGGAATAAAATAAGTAAGTAGAGCAGCGCAAAGAGGGCTTCACTTTAGGCCTCTGGTCTTACAAATCATTTATTTGAGCATCTCTGTAACCTTGCACATACAACTTTTCCTTGCAATTCAAAACATAAATTCTTTATCATGGTAACCAGAGTTAAGCCTTTGATTAAAAACATTAAATAAGCACCTTTCAATTATGGAAAAGCTGATGTAAAAAAAAAATAAGATCATATCAGTATCCAATTACTAACAGTAGAAATTAAGGAAAATTAAGTTGTAAACTTGTCCTAAGAAAAGTAAATTAATAGCTTACATAATAGATAAAAATAGTGCACCAAGTAATCAGGAAGGTACGTCTGTACCCCATTTATATAAAACAAGGCTGAAAAGGGTAACATTTTAACTGTTTACAATGAGTATCGAAATTTTAGATATGTGATTTAGAAACATCCGTCTTGTTGTTGAGATGAGGAGGCAAACGATATTGTAAGGTAGGGGAAAAAGTGTTCAAATTCAGGTAATATCTCTCTATATAAAACGCACCTCCAACGTTCTAATGAAGCCTCTGTTAGCCAACATTCTAAAGTGAAGGGGGTGAGATCGCATTGTGTCTGCCCCGCCCACGCGTCAAACGTGATGACGTCGAGGGCGGAGCAATGACACTCAACCAATCGCAACGCTCGGCAGCGAAGCGTCAGGGAAGGAGGCGGCGCTCTCGACGTCTAGCCTTCCCTTCGCTGTGTTCCGCCTTCTTCTGACGTCAAGGATGACGTCAAAAGAAGGCGGAACACAGCGAAGGAAAACCTAGACGTCGGGACGGAGCACCGCCTCCTTCCCTGACGCTTCGCTGCCACGGAGGTAAATTTAAAAACAAGAAAAAAAAAAAAAAACCAACCATGTTGGGGGGAGAGAAGAGGGTGGCCACTAAACAACAACAATGGGAGCAGGAGGGCAGGGGAGAAACGACAGCATGGATGCGAAGGGGGGAGGGGGGGAGAAGAGGGCGGCCCAGGCTGGGACATGGGAGAGAGAGAAGCATGGATGCAAGGGGGGGTCATGAAAGGGAGACAGGGGACTTGCTGCAAAAGGATGAATGGAGGCAGCAGGGGACAGAGGGGCATGGATTGGGATGGCAGGGCTCAGGAAGAGAGGGCAATTGCTGGAAAGGGATGAATGGAGGGGGCAGGGGACAGAGGAGCATGGATGGGCATGGATTGGGAGGGCAGGACTCAGGGACAGAGGGAAATTGCTGGATAGGGATGAATACAGGGGACAGATGGGCATGGATGGAAATGGATTGCAGGGCAGGCCTCAGGGAGAGAGGGCAATTGCTGGATAGGGAAAAATGGAGGGGCCAAGTGACAGATGAGCATGGATGGGCATGGATTCGAAGGGCAAGACTCAGGGAGACGGGAATTGCTGGATAGGGATGAATGGAGGGGACAGATGGCCATGGATGGATATGGATTGCAGGGCAGGCCTCAGGCAGAGAGGGGAAATGCTGGATAGGGAGAAATAGAGGGGCCAGGTGACAGATGAGCATGGATGGGCATGGATTCGAAGGGCAAGACTCAGGGAGACGGGAATTGCTGAATAGGGATGAATGGAGGGGACAGATGGCCATGGATGGATATGGATTGCAGGACAGGCCTCAGGCAGAGAGGGGAAATGCTGGATACGGAAAAATGGAGGGGCCAGGTGACAGATGAGCATGGATGGGCATGGATTGGAAGGGCAGGACTCAGGGAGAGGGGAATTGCTGGATAGGGATGAATGGAGGGCACAGATGGCCATGGATGCATATGGATTGCAGGGCAGGCCTCAGGCAGAGAGGGGAATTGCTGGATAGGGATGAATGGAGGGGCCAGGTGACAGAGGAGCATGGATTGGAAGGGCAGGACTCAGGGAGAGGGGAATTGCTGGATAGGGATGAATGGAGGGGACAGATGGCCATGGATGGATATGGATTGCAGGACAGGCCTCAGGCAGAGAGGGGAAATGCTGGATACGGAAAAATGGAGGGGCCAGGTGACAGATGAGCATGGATGGCCATGGATTGGAAGGGCAGGACTCAGGGAGAGGGGAATTGCTGGATAGGGATGAATGGAGGGCACAGATGGCCATGGATGCATATGGATTGCAGGGCAGGCCTCAGGCATAGAGGGGAATTGCTGGATAGGGATGAATGGAGGGGCCAGGTGACAGAGGAGCATGGATTGGAAGGGCAGGACTCAGGGAGAGGGGAATTGCTGGATAGGGATGAATGGAGGGGACAGATGGCCATGGATGGATATGGATTGCAGAGCAGGCCTCAGGCAGAGAGGGGAAATGCAGGATAGGGAAAAATGGAGGGGCCAGATGACAAAGGAGCATGGATTGGAAGGGCAAGACTCAGGGAGAGGGGAATTGCTGAATAGGGATGAATGGAGGGAACAGATGGCCATGGATGCATATGGATTGCAGGGCAGGCCTCAGGGAGACAGCGAAATTGCTGGATAGGGATGAATGGAGGGGCCAGGTAACAGAGGAGCATGGATTGGACTCACACTTTCACTCTGACTCTCAAACACTCACTCTCACATACACTCTCCCAAACATACACACTCCGAGGAAAACCTTGCTAGCGCCCGTTTCATTTGTGTCAGAAACGGGCCTTTTTTACTAGTAAAACAATAAATTGTGAAAATTTGTACTCGGATAATGGTCCCAAATAAGAAAGCTAACAGTGTATCTCTTAGGGCAAACAGGCAGTTGCCTAAAAAGGCACTGTCTTTGTTCTAGGACAGTATAAAAGATTTTCTAGGTACACAAAATATCTATATTTTAATATCTTCTAAATTTAAACATTCATCTAGATTTACCTTTCATGTGGGGCAATTTCTCTGGGATCTCAGTCATCTGAGGGCTCACAGTTGATGTAAACATGTCAAGTTTTGAGTGCAATGCAACAAAAATCAGCTTTAAAAAAGAAAAAATCCTAAAGAGGCAGACAAAAGCTGCATCCTTGAATGACCTTTTACATAGAAATCAAGCAGGATATATAGCATATCCAGTACTTTAAATTGTAAGACAAACAGCACAGCTCTAAGACGAAACAGCACAGCTGTAAGTTCTGCATTTGGAGTAGTGTAAGAATCAGGATGTCAGTATTACACGACTTCAATGGGGATTTCATCATGAGTGCACTGAATAGCAGCAAAGCTGACATTACCCTTTTGAAAAGATCTGTCTGTAAACCAAGCTGGTCCCTTTTGCAAAATTTCAAAGTGAATGCTTAAAGAGGCAGGCAATGAGGGCAATTAGGCAGTACACTAATGAGAAAATAAACCACATCGTTCACCTCATAACCTGTAGATTAATCAAGGTGATATATACAAGTAAATAAGATAAGTTACCAAAATAGTGTTCTAGGGCTAGAAGTACTTCTTATGTGAGATAGTTACTCCAGAGGTGTGTGTGTGGGGGGGTGGGGGGGGTGGAATGTACAATAGTATTGTTTAAATGCTCCATTGAGATTCTGTATCCTCTGTAGCAGATCAGAAACCTCAATGGCGTCCATTGAAATAATATTTCTTTATATTCCACTGGTGTAGCTATCCTGCTTATTTTCAAAGGAGAAGGGCGCCCATCTTCTGACACAAATCAGGAGATGGGCATCCTTCTCCAAAGGTCACCCAAATTGGCATAATCGAAAGCCGATTTTGGGCATCCTCAACTGCTTTCTGACATGGGGATGACCAAAGTTCAAGGGGGCGTGTTGGCAGTGTACCGAAGGTGGGATGGGGCATGGTTGACAGATGGGCATCCTCTGCTGATAATGGAAAAAAGAAGGGCGTCCCTGACAAGCATTTGGCTGACTTTACTTGGTCCATTTTTTTTCTTGACCAAAAAGGTGCCCGATCTGACCAGATGACCACCGGAGGGAATCAGGGATGACCTCCCCTAACTTCCCCAGTGGTTACTAACCTCCTCCCATCCCGAATAAAACAACTTCAAAAGCTTTTGTCTTTTTTTTTTTTTTAAAGTATGTCCTTTGCTATGCCTCCGTCCCTGCGACGGCAGTTGAGGATGTCCAAAATGTGAATGTTTCTGTGAGAAGGACACATATGCCTTTGCTATACCTCTGACACCCACTTTATTTATTTGGATTTTGGAACACAAGTAGCAGCAGTGCAATTTGAACTGGCCACCTCTGGATTGCAAGACCAGTGCTCTAACCACTAGGCCACTCCTCCAAGCCACTCCACTCCATTGAAATTTGGCCATCCCTGTGGGAGGGGGGAAGGTATGTATGTGTCCGTGGAGGCATAACGAAGGCGTGGACGTCCTTCTTTCAAACATGTTGGACATCCTCAACTGCCCCCCACAGGGATGGCCAAATTTCAAGGGAGTGGTGGAGTGGCAAAGTGGCCTAGTGGTTAGAGCACTGGTCTTGCAATCTAGAGGTGGCTGGTTCAAATCCCACTGCTGCTACTTGTGATCCAAAATCCAAATAAATAAATAAAGAAGGTATCGGAGGCATAGCAAAGGCATGGATGTCCTTCTTACAGAAACATCCACATTTTGGACATCCTCAATTGCCGTCACAGGGAAGGACGTCCTCAACTGCCGTCGCTTCCCCTCCTTAGGAAGTAGAGGAGTGTGGTAGCCGTGTTAGTCCACTCTTAAGGTTATCAATAGAAATCAAACAAAATAAAAAAGCTAATCAAGAAATGTATTAAGTTATGTCCAATAAAAAAGGTATCATCTTATTTTCTTTTCCATGTTTTATTTTGTTTGATTTCTATTGATAACCTCCTTAGGAAGGAAATCATGTGCAAATGAGCTAACAGCGAGCAGCTCATTTGCATGCAATTTCCTTCATGCATGCCCGTTCCTTTCTGGATCGGTAAGGGAAGGCCTTTTTACATTCAGTTAGTGGGACCAGTGCACTACGAGTGCTGGCTCCTCCCATGACCAAATGGCTTGGATTTGGTCATTTCTGAGATGGGCGTCTTCGGTTTCCATTATCGCCGAAAACCGGAGATGACCATCTCTAAGGTCGACCTAAATTTCATGATTTGGGCGTCCCCAACCGTATTATTGAAACAAAAGATGGACGTCCATCTTGTTTCGATAATACAAGTTGCCCCGCCCCTTTACGAGGTCATCCTTAGAGATGTGCGCCCCTGTTCGATTATCCCTCTCCATGTCAACTTTTCCATCTATTGGGACTCTTTCAATTATTTACAATGTCAGAACCTGTTTATACTTCTGTAACAGATTCTATTCCTTATTACAGCACATTAAATAGAACAAGAATTATAATATAACTTAAAATCTTGTATGGTTTCCTTCTCACATCTGTTTCCCATCAGTAAAAAAAACATAGTTACATAGTAGATGACGGCAGAAAAAGACCTTCACGGTCCACCCACAAGATAAACTCACATATGCCATTTTTTGTGTATACCTTACCTTGATTCGTACCTGTCTTTTTCAGGGCACAGACCGTATAAGTCTGCCCAGCACTATCCCTGCCTCCCAACCACCAGCCCCGCCTCCCACCACCGGCTCTGGCACAGGCCATATAAGTCTGCCCAGCACTATCCCCACCTCCCAACCACCAGCCCTGCCTCCCACCACCGGCTAAACAGGAAGTAAACAGTAAACCACACAGTAACAAGCAGACAATTTACAAGATCCATTCATTTCAGGAATACTCAAGAAACCTCACTTATCACCAAAGGGAAGTTAAGATTGAAATATGCTACAGTGAATGTCAAACAATAGACATTAATTCTATAAAGGAAGTACTTTGATCTGTGTTGCAGCATGAAAAAAATCCCTCTGCATTGCAGTAAAAATTGTTACTATAATTAAGAGGGGTTTTTTTCATGCTGCGACACAGATCAAAGTACTTCCTTAAATCTAAGCTAAGTAGGATGACAATGCAAAAGGTCATTTACACATAACAGACATAGTTATTGAAAGACCTTTCTTCACTGTTACTTAAATAATTTCCCCGTAATGTAGTTTTCATTTATAGCACCATTAATAGCACCATATTATTACTCATAACACAAAGCAAGCCATAGTAAAAACAGTGACAGCGTTAGACAAGAGCATGCCAGCACAGGACTTAATCAGCCGACAAGTCTTCCCTAATCTGGTCACACAACACTTAGTTAACAGAAGACATATATATATAAACAGGACATAAATTAAACAGACTTTTAAATGTAATCGGGTTGAGTACTCAAGTTCTGCTTCCTCAGCAAAGAATTATTCATTATTTCCTTTTAAAGAATACAATTTAGAACAGTTATCAGTGGTCCCCATTACACTTGCATTACTGGGTAGACAGTTCATGTGCCTTTTTGTTTTTCTTTCTTTTTTTTTTTTTTAATAAAGCACAGTAGCTTTAGTAATCAGAAAACTTAGAGCAGAAAAAGGAAGAGTTAAATAAAAATATATTTCCCTAATAGAGTAGCAAGAAGGGAAACATGCACACATCGTAAGTTTGCCACAAATGCACTTCACGGGTCACATCAACTGTAGCAAGTGCAGAACTCTGCATTACATCTTTTACTAATGCAATCAAAACAGGAGCCTTAGTTTTACTAAATTGGATGGGCTCAATTTTAGAATCATATTTTCCTAGTAACTTCTGGTAAAAAGGATCCATTTATTAACAGTAGGTGTTTAATGCGGGATTTACCCCTTTTTGTGGGTCTCATTGTATTGGATCAATTTATTTAAAGCAATTGTATCAGATGATCCATCTATGGGCTAACAAAGGTCAGCCTTTTTATGCCACTTAAACCAACTATTACAAATTTTTTGTGAGATCCTTTATTTCTCCTGTAAAATATCTATCTAATCACTAGCTCTAGAGGTGTGGCCATAATGTGACAGAGAACCTGGTATTTTAAAATACTTTTTCTAACAAATAAATCTTCACGTAAGGAGTGCAATGGGACACTGAAATCCCCCTTCATGTGTCTTCATGTAAGGAGTGCAATGGGACAGTAAAACCCCCCTTCACGTTCAAATTTGACATAAGGAGTGCAATGGGCAATAAAACCCCCTTCACGCTCAAATTTGAAATTGTACCTACCAGGAACTCTGTTAACTTTAATACTCTTAAAACACAATAATAACATCAAGAAGAGATTTCTTAACTTACCACTCTCCATGCTACACGCACCTGGACGTCCCATCCACAGCTGGCACGGTGTTGTTACCGCTCCCCAGTATTGGCATGCTAATATGGAAGCGCGTTACCACCCCTGTGGAAACGATCGCCGAGCGGCTTATCCAGTACTCCCTGGATTCAATCACTTTTCGTCTTCCTGAGTCGGCTCAGGCGTCCCTGAGTCGATGACTCCTTCTGGAGTTCTCCCAGAATTTTACTTATGCAGATATCCTTAATTATGCGTCCATCCCCCTTTTCCTAGAGTGGCAAAAGGGACCCAGAAGTCGTGATTCCCCTTATCCCCGTACGGGCCACCAAAATGTTAATAATGGGCTCCCCTTATCACTCTAAGATTATCACTGTCTTTTCACTCTCACGCCAGTGTCTCAAATATCCACTACTTAGTATTGTGGAATGCTAAAAGACCAGTGGTGTTTAGTATTTTTACCACCTCTCTATACTAACATATATAATAAAACGGCTTTAGAGAGATAAAATACAAGGCCATACATATGAGAAAGTGAAGTTAGAGATTTTATTACTCACCAAGAGAAAGTTACAATTACAAATTTTAACCTCATGAGGGGAGGGGGTAACAGAGTCGCAATACAACCATGATGCTTGCATCTGAGACTCCAAAGAATATATAAGCAATCAAATACTTTTATTATTCTCCGAGTATAAGTACAATTAATTGCTTATGAGAGTACAGTACCACAGCTACACATAGGTGTTCTTCTGGGTCTGAGTCTCTAAAGAAGTAGGAAGTACATACATTTTTATAGGTCTTCTCAGGCTACAGGTAACACAACAACAATCATGCCCCATTGGATACACGACAACACCGTGGCCAACACTGATTGGCTATGGTAATGAGTTGGTTAGTTCTTCTTGGAAATGCTAATAATATAATAGACTAGCAGGAGTTATCTTGTTCTGTCAGCTGCAGAACATCTGTGACCACCATGTTGCTAAACCATGTTACTGTTTTTCCACCTATGCCCGTTCCTCATTCTGCTGCATGAGAGTGTCACAACAGATCATGAGTTCTGCAGTCATACTGGAGTTCAGGTTAGAGTCCTTGGCCTGTAAGCTTTTCTCTCATTTTAGATCCTGAACCAAAGTCAGGCCTTGAATCAAAGCTCTTAGCTATGATGATAATATACACTAGGCAAAACATGCGCTATTTTCAAAATCTAGTCTGCAGATGGTTATCTATGCAGTTCATCTGCAATGCATCCAAATCACAAGGGGGTGTGCCGGGGCAGAATTAGAGCATACCTAACACTTTGATGTTTTTCTGCCATAATGGAACAAAACAAAAATGTTCAGGACTAAAACTAAGACGTTTTGAGCTACACCTGTTTTAATAATGACTAAGCCACAAAAATGTGTACTAAATGATAAGATGACCACAGGAGGAATAACGAAATGACACTCCTCCAGAGGTCACTGACCCCCCTCTCACCCCCCCGCCCCCAAAGATATGAAGAAACAGTACATACCAGCCTCTGACAGCTTCAGATGTTATGGACAGTCCTATTAGAGCAGCAAGCAGGTTCCTGGAGTAGCTTAGTGGTCAGTTCAGTGCACTGTAGAGAAGGAGACTCAAGCCCACATCCCACTCTAACTGTTACACTTGTGTTGGAAAGTGTGAGCCCTCTAAAACTCAACAAAAACCTACTGCATCCACATATAGGTGACACCTGCATCCATAAGGGCTACAGTAGTGGTGTAAATTAGGTGCAATAGGTTTTTGGTGGGTTTTGGAGGGCTCACCATACAATATAAGGGGGTAATGGTGAGACATGTATATGGGAGATTTAATGTGAAGTACCACTACAATGCCCCCTAGGGTGCCCCACTGCTCTTCTGGGATGTCTGTGTGGCCAGTCAACTAAGAATGTTGGCTCCTCCTACATCCCAATGGCTTGATTTTGTGCGTTTCCCACTTGGACTTTTTTTTCTTTTTTTTGAAAATGGACCAAAAAGATAAAAGCACAGAGCACAAAAACATCTAGCAAGTGGTCACTTCCAAAAATCAATATATTTGCCACTTGGATTCTGGATGTTAAGAGCAAACCGACCAAAATCGCATTTAGACTCATATTGAAAATACCCCTCAATGTCAGACAAGCAGGCTGAGCTTTGGGGATAGAGAGGTTAGATCTGGGCATCATCAGCATAAAAATGGTACTGAAAGATATGAGAAGAGATCAGATTAGTGAGAGTTGTAGAAGAAAATAGAACAGAGTCTAGGACCGAGCATTGAGGTATGCTGACTGATACTAGAATAACAGTGGAGAACCACCAAAGGGTATGCTGAAAGTGTGATAGGAGAAGTAAGAAGAAAACCAAGATAGAGAAGAGTTCTGAAATGTGAATCAGCACAGTATGTCAAGAGGTAGATCATAACCAACGGTCTGAGTTTCACATACGTTTCTTCAGGAGGAAATATACATATCCTATAATAGACAGAAATAAATGAATGCTAATCACAAATCACACAAACATTGTAAGTAGTATACTATCCAACTTATTTTCAAAAGAGAAAGACGTCCATATTTCGACCCAAATCGGGAGATGGGCGCCTTTCTCTCATGGGTGCCCAAATCAGTATAATCGAAAGCCGATTTTGGGCGCCTCCAACTGCAGTCTGTCGTGGAAACGGACAAAGTTGATGGGGGCATGTCAGAGGCGTGGTGAAGGCAGACTGGGGTGTGTTTATTGGCCAAGGAGAGATGGGCGTGCTCGGACGATAATGGAAAAAAGAAGGGCGCCAGAAGTGAGAATTTGGGTCACTTTTTTGGACCCTTTTTTTTCACGAACAAGTCCCCCAAAAATGCCCCAACTGCCCAGATGACCACCGGAGGGAATCGGGGATGACCTCCCCTGACTCCCCCAGTGGTCACTAACCCCCTCCCACCAAAAAAAAAGAACTTTAAAAACTTTTTTTCCAGCCTGTACGCCAGCCTCAAATGTCATACCCAGCTCCATCACAGCAGTATGCAGGTCCCTGGACCAGTTGTTAGTGGGTGCAGTGGACTTCAGGCAGGTGGACCCAGGCCCATCCCCCCCCCCCCCCCCCCACACCTGTTACACTTGTGCTGCTAAATGGGAGCGCTCCAAACCGCCCCCAAAACCCACTGTACCCACATCTAGGTGCCCCCCTTCAGCCATAAGTGCTATGGTAATGCTGTAGAGTTGTGGGCAGTGGGTTTTGGGGGGGATTTGGGGGGCTCAGCACCCAAGGTAAGGGAGCTATGGATTTGGGAGGTATTAAAAATGTTTTTAAATTGTTATAAGTGCCCCCTAGGGTGGCCGGTTGGTGTCCTGGCATGTGAGGGGGACCAGTGCAGTATGAATCCTGGCCCCTTGGATTTGTTCGTTTTTGAGCTGGGTGCTTTCGCATTATTGCTGAAAACCGATACTGCCCAGCTCAAATCCGCCCAAATGCGATGCATTTGCCCGGCACAAACCGTATTATCGAAACAAAAGATGGATGCCCATCTTTTTTGAAAATACGGTCTGGTCCACCCCTTTGCAGACCCGTCCTCGGAGATAAACGCCCATGGAGATGGGCATTCGCGTTCGATTATGCCCCTCCATGCCATACTTTGTATTGTTTTTTGAATATTTTTACTGCTGTAATTGCCTATTGCTCATGTTTGATCTATTCTTACTGTACACCGCCTTGATTGAATTCCTTCAAAATGGTGGTAAATAAATCCTAATAAATAAATTTGACACACATACCCAAATTGCACACACTCAATAAACAATATATATTTTATTCAATTGGAATGGCTGCTCACTAGCAGGCACTCCAAATGTTCGCCCGTCAACAGCAGCTCAAAAAGAACCAACAAAAAATGCAAAGTATATATACTTCCCTCAGGGATAACTGACATCATCACGTCCAACCAATCAAGCAAGCAAACCAGACAGTCAATACAACCTACAATACAACCAGCCACCTCACTTCTCACTTTTAATCCTATTCAACCTCCTGGTTCAGGCACCTTAGGTATACTGTATCCCATCTGACAATAAATTGCTGTTCCTTATGAATCAATGTTTCTGAAATGTCCCCTCCTATACTCTATAGACATCTGTAGAAGTACCATAAACTGCAAATCTTCAATACCATGATTATTCTCCATCCAATGAGCAATGAGAGGAGTTCCTGTTTATGTGTTCGAACGTTACATAAATGTTCTCCAGTTCATTGTTTAATACAGCAACGAGTCTGACCAATGTAATATAATCCACTCGGGCACTGAATGCAATATATGACACATACTATTGCAATCACTCTTGCTCTTCAAATAAAACTTACTGTTAGAATGTGGAAGAGTAACATAAATACATTCTAAAACATATTGGCAATAAATACACAGACCACACTTGCAGTGACCACTAGGTTCACTCATATAATGTAATTTATTACCCAGCATCTCTCCAATATTCCTATTCTGTTTTATATTCAAATTTAGGAAGTTCTCGCAACTGAAGATGATCACTGAATACATGCCAATATTTTGAATAATAGAGTGAACATCGGACACACAAGATGAATAAGGTATCACACCCATCAAAGGATTGTTAGTGTTTCACTTTGCGGACACAACAATCAATCGCCATGTGCATGCAATGCTTTTTTATGTCCTTAGCAAGATATGGCCTCCAAAACTGAACCCAAAATGCAAAGTACATAAGTAGGGCCTCACCAACTTGTATAGGGGCATCAACAACTCATTTCTTCTGCTGGATATACCCCTCTCTATCCAGCCTAGCATCCTTCTAACCATGGCCACTGCCTTGTCGCATTGTTTCGTCACCTTGAGATCCTCAGACACCATCACCCCAAGGTCCCTCTCCTGATCTGTGCTTACCAATTTCTCTACTCCTATCTTATACATCTCCTTTGGATTTCTGCACCCCAAGTGTATCACTGCACTTCTTGACACTAAATTTTAACTGAATCAATATACAAGGGAAAACTTCAAAATATAACTGTATTACTAGAAATTCACCAAATCACAAGTCATTACAAGTGTGGTCAAGGTATTTATTGCCAGTCCCCCTGACTACACATTGGTGGTTCAAGATTATTATAAGTTCTTCTATTGCTTTTAACTCCTAACCCTTATTCACTTGTTCAGAACCCTTATTTTATCATCCTCACTTTAATATTCTTTTATCTCTTGTTTGTCCTGCTTGTCGGTCCTAATTAGATTGTAAGCTCTGTCGAGCAGGGACTGTCTCTTCATGTTCAAGTGTACAGCACTGCGTACGTCTAGTAGCGCTTTAGAAATGATAAGTAGTAGTAGTAGTAGTAGTAGACATCAGTTTGAACATTGAGTTAAGTAGAGTTTTTTTCATTCATTTTTTCTTGGATTAGTCTACTTTAACATAATACATTATATTGATATTAGATTAGATGTGTTGGTGTTTAGAGGGCCTCCTTATTAAGCCACGGTAGCATTTTTAGCGTGTGCTAATGATTGGCGTGCACTAAACAGTAGAGATGCCCATATATTCCTATGGGCGTCTCTAGCATTTAGCGCATGCCAATCATTAGTGTGCACTAAAAATGCTACCACGGCTTAGTAAACGACCCCCAGAATTATTCGTAGATATAAGCCTGGTAGGTTTGTTATTGTTTTGCACCATTTGCATGTTCATGTGAGAACTTTATTAGTGCGATGATGGTTCTCCTTCAGTCAGTCTCATTTGAATGACGACTTCACGTGTGAACTGAGCACTTTTTACACTCACTCCATATTTAGTGAGTATGTGGAATGGAAGGTTGTATGTCAGTTACTTTTTTTTTCTATATTAGTTAATCTGTACTAGTGATTTGATGATTAAATTTTAACTGCCATACCTTTGACCATTCTTCTAATTATTGGAGATCTCTCATGGTTTCTACTCCCTCCTGGGTATCCACTCTATTGGCTATCTTTGTGTCCCCTCAAAGAGGCAAACTTTCCCTTCTAACCCTTCAGCAATGACTCTTACAAATATTTTAAACAGAATCGGCCCCAATACCGACCCCTTTCACAGGAATAAAAACCTAATTGTCTGTATATAACTAATGGGCTAACCCAAGATTTTCTATAACTTTGCCAAGAGAGAGTACATTGACAGTAAAAATAGAGTAGATGAGGGGATCCTTGAGGAATCTAATAGCCAGTCTGTTAAACACATCTTCCCCGACTTAATCTTACAATATTTATTTTCCAAAAACATAGCATACCAATGAATCACCTCTCCTGAGATGATCAATTTTGATAACTTAAATAACATGGTATCATGATCCATGATCTAGGGACAGAGAAAATACCTGCATTTAATGTGTACAGTGCTGCGTACATCTAGTAGCACTATAGAAATGATTAGTAGTAGTAGTAAACTGACAGCAGGTTAAGACTGTATGGCCTCTCCTATCTGCCCATCCACACCATCTACTAATCTCTTCTGTCCTTTCCTGTCCCTTAGAGATCCTGTTTATTTTTCCCATGCTTTCTTATATTCAGATATAGTATTCGACTTCACC
Source organism: Microcaecilia unicolor (assembly GCF_901765095.1). Taxonomy (NCBI): domain Eukaryota; kingdom Metazoa; phylum Chordata; class Amphibia; order Gymnophiona; family Siphonopidae; genus Microcaecilia; species Microcaecilia unicolor. The sequence goes on from NC_044037.1 coordinate 129,329,671, forward strand.
ACTCTCACTGGGAGGCCATTCTATAGATCTACCACCTTTTCTGTAAAGAAGTAATTCCTTAGATTACTCATGATGATAAGTTGAAACCTTCTGCTCAGTGTGCTGCTCCGGCTAAGAAAGCAAATAGAATGTTAGGTATTATTAGGAAAGAAATGGAAAACAAAAATGAGGATGTTATAATGCCTTTGTATTGCTCCATGGTGCGACCGCACCTCGAATATTGTGTTCAATTCTGGTCGCCGTATCTCAAAAAAGATATAGTGGAATTAGAAAGGGTGCAGAGAAGGGCGACAAAAATGATAAAGGGGATGGGACAACCTCCCTATGAGGAAAGGCTAAAGCGGCTAGGGCTCTTCAGCTTGGAGAAAAGGCGGCTGAGGGGAGATATGATAGAGGTCTATAAAATAATGAGAGGACTTGAACGGGTAGATGTGAAGCGTCTGTTCATGCTTTCCAAAAATACTAGAACTAGGGGGCATGCGATGAAGCTACAATGTAGTACATTTAAAACATAAGCACATAAGTATTTATGTTTTAAATTGCCATACTAGGAAAGACCAAAGGTCCATCGAGCCCAGCATCCTGTTTCCAACAGTGGCCAGTCCAGGTCACAGATACCCGGCAAGGTCCCAAAAATGTACAAAACATTTTATACTGCTTATCCCAGAAATAGTGGATTTTCCCCAAGCCCGTTTAATAATGGTCCATGGAGAAAATATTTCTTTCTTTATTTATTTGTTGCATTTGTATCCCACCTTATCCCACCTCTTTGCAGGCTCAAAGTGGCTTACAATACATCATGAGTAGTGGAAGAATATTGTAAATAGACATTTAGTATTACAAAGTCTTGGTCAGCATGATGATAATTTAAACAGAGTTATAATATAAAAGCAGATATAGTGAAACAGTTCTAAACATAGATGGCGAGTTGTGCATATTCACATTGTTTGATCTTTGTGGTATGCTTTATTAAAGAGATGGGTCTTCAGTAATATGCAGAAGTTCGTTCTTTCTTAGATCGATTTTAGGCTGTGCGGCAGTGCGTTCCATAACTGTGTGCTCAGGTAGCTAAAGTTTGACGCATGCATTAGTTTGTATTTCATTCCTTTGCAGCTGGGGAAGTGCAGATCAAGGAATGTGCGGGATGATCTTTTGGCATTCCTAGGTGGTAAGTCTATCAGGTCTGACATGTAAGCTGGTGCGTCTCCATGGATAATTTTGTGAACTAGTGAGCATACGTTGAACGTGATGCGTTTGTTAAGTAGGAGCCAGTGTAATTTTTCTCGTAAGGGCTTGGCGCTTTCAAATTTTAGTTTGCCAAATATGAGTCTAGCTGCAGTGTTCTGGGCTGTCTGGAGTTTCTTGATTATTTGTTCTTTGCAGCTGGTATATAGTGCATTGCAATAGTCTAGATGACTGAGCACCATTGATTGTACCAGGTTGCGGAAAACACTCCTTGGGAAGAAAGGTCTTATTCTTTTTAATTTCCACATTGAGTGGAACATGTTCTTGGTTATGTTTTTCACGTGGTTCTCTAGTGTTAGGTGTCGATCAATGGTGACTCCAAGAATTTTTAGGGTTTCTGAAATAGGAAGGTTTAAAGTTGGTGTGTTAATGGTGGTAAATTCTTTCTTGTTGTGTTGGGAGGTGAGTATTAGGCACTGGGTTTTTTCTGCATTGAGTTTTAACCGGAATGCGTCCGCCCAGGAATGCATGATATTGAGACTTTGGTTGATGTCATTGGAAATTTCTTTTAGGTCTTGTTTGAATGGGATGTAGATCGTTACGTCATCTGCATAAATGTATGGATTAAGGTTTTGATTTGATAGTAATTTTGCCAAGGGTATCATCATCAAGTTGAATAGAGTTGGCGAGAGGGGGGATCCTTGTGGTACTCCGCATTCAGGTACCGACGCAGCTGAAATAGTCGAGCTAGATGTTACTTGGTATGATCTTGTGGTTAGGAATCCCTTGAACCAGTTGAGGACGTTGCCTCCGATTCCAAAGTATTTAAGGATGTTTATTAAAATTCCGTGGTCAACCATGTCGAAAGCGCTTGACATGTCAAATTGTAAAAGTAGTATGTTCTTACCAGATGCAATCGTTTGTTTGAATTTAGTCGTGAGAGTTACTAATACTGTTTCGGTACTGTGGTTAGACCGAAATCCTGGCTGGGAATCTTGAAGTATTGAAAATTTATCTAGATAGTTTGTAAGTTGCTTGGTTACCAGCCCTTCTGTCGCAGAAATGGACAAAGTTGATGGGGGCGTGTCGGAGGCGTGGTGAAAGCGGGACTGGGGCGTGTTTATTGGCCGAGGAGAGATGGGCGTCCTTGGCCGATAATCGAAAACAGAAAGGCGTTTTTAGCGCGAATTTAGGTCACTTTTTTTGGACCCTTTTTTTTCACGAACAAGTCCCATAAAAGTGCCCAAAATGACCAGATGACCACCGGAGGGAATCGGGGATGACCACCCCTGACTCCCCCAGTGGTCACTAACCCCCTCCCACCCCAAAAAAACTTTTAAAACTTTTTTCCAGCCTGTATGCCAGCCTCAAATGTCATACCCAGCTCCATGACAGCAGTATGCAGGTCCCTGGAGCAGTTGTTAGTGGGTGCAGTGGACTTCAGCCAGGTGGACCCAGGCCCATCCCCTCCTACCTGTTAGACTTGTGGTGGTAAATGGGAGCCCTCCAAACTGCCCCAAAACCCACTGTACCCACATCTAGGTGCCCCCCTTCAGCCATAAGTGCTATGGTAATGGTGTAGTGTTCTGGGGAGTGGGTTTTGGGGGGATTTGGGGGGCTCAGCACCCAAGGGAAGGGAGCTATGGACTTCAGAGGTAGTTAACTGTTTTTTTTTTTTAATTGTTACAATTGCCCCCTAGGGTGCCCGCTTGGTGTCCTGGCATGTGAGGGGGACCAGTGCACTATGAATACTGGCCCCTCCCACGACCCAATGCCTTGGATTTATTCGTTTCTGAGCTGGGCGCCTTCAGTTTCCATTATCGCTGTTGCGTTCTCGAGGGCCTTGGCATTCTGTCAGGCTTCTTCCCCAGAAGCACTGGGTTGTGAGCCCTTGGACCACTACCGTGGAGGAGCAGTGGCAGGCAAGGTCACCTCCAAAGCAGAGTTGAGGCGAGGCTGGACTGGAACTCCGGACTGGAGTTCTGCACGGGAATACACAGGACTGGAACGCACCGGACGGGTGCGCACTGGACTGGAACCCACTGGAGTGGAGCCCACTGGACTGGAACACACTGGAGTGGAGGACGGGAACCCGCTGGACAGGAACACACTGGACCTAGGCTTCACCTACGCTTATCCACCGTTCCCCGAGGGTTGAGCCCTCAGGTTCGGGCAGCCGGCAGGCAGGGCTTACAGGAAAACCAGAACTGGAACTAGCAGGCAGGAACAACAGGAATCAGGATACAGAAGTGCCCCCAGGCACCTAGCGAAAGCAAGGCAGACAGGCAGGGAATGTCCGGGTTCCAGCAATAGTCAGGTCTGGCCGCAGGTAGAGAATATCCGGGTTTAGGCAGTAGTCAGGTCAGACAGCGGGCAGAGAGTAGTCAGATTCAGGCAATGCTCAGATCACAGAGCAAGCAGAGAATATCTGGGTACAGGCAGTAGTCAGGTCAGACAGCGGGCAGAGAGTAGTCAGATTCAGGCAATGGTCAGGTCACGGAGCAAGACTATGGCTGGAGCTCCAGTAGCAAGGGGTACTGGCAGCGGATAGGACTAGGGCTGAAGCTCCAGAAGCAAAGGAAAACACACATGGGAAAACCAGAAAGCTAAACACAAGAAGACTAGAAAAGCTGTACACAAGCTAACAGGGAAGCTATGCCCAAGCTAACCAGTCACAAGCTAGAAACTCACACTAAGCAAAACACAGGAGAACTAGGAAAGCTGTACACAAGCTAACAAGCAAAGCTGTGCCCAAGCTAACTAGTCACACGCTAGGAACTCACACAACACAACACACCACACCACACCACACAGGAGAACTAGTAAAGCTGTACACAAGCCAACAAGAAAAGCTATGCCCAAGCTACTAGTAACAAGCTAGAAACTCACACTGAACTGGACAAGGTAGCAGTGCACAGAGCACTCTACAACCAACGACCTTAGATGATGCAAAGGCAAAGGATGCAGTCTCTAAGTCCTTAATAAAGCCCTTCAACACCAGAGGCGCAGCTGCAGCAATCTCTAAGTAACTACGGAGGCTGTTCAGGCACAAACCAAGGAGCAGGCAGAAAGCACAGTGAAACACAGAAAGGCTTCCCACACCCAGGTGTAGTGTAGTGAAGCAATTAGAGTCATGCTGGAAGCAGCCAGCACAGAGAGAAAGAGAGAGAGAGCTAACCCAGACAACACCCACAGGTGCAGTATAGTGAAGCAATTAGTGTCATGCTGCTGGATGCAGCCAGCACAGGGAGCCAGAGCTAGCTCAGAAAGGACAGACAGAAGAAACAGGAGCCAGCTAGGAAGCTGACCCCCAGGAATAAGGTAAGTCTGAGGGTGGGCACAGCCACAGACGTGACAATCGCTGAAAAACGATACTTCCCAGCTCAAATCCGCACAAATCCGATGCGTTTGGCTGCCACAAACCGTATTATCGGAAAAAAGATGGACGCCCAATTTTTTCCAAAATACGGTTTACCCCGCCCCTTCACGTACCCGTTCTCGGAGATAGACGCCCATGGAGATGGTCGTTCGCGTTCGATTATGCCCCTCAAAGCATCCCAATCGGGTTTAATGCCATGATGGACATCATCCCCTAATTCAGTCATTCTGTTCAATAAGGTAGTGGTTGTGTCAGTGGCAAAACTGAACCCAATGCGCCAAGTGTTGGCAGTCATGATGATCTAAATCAGCTGTGAATGCAGATAATGCAAGACCCAATTTTCAGCAAGTCAAAAAGTAAAGTACTAATAATGAGCTTGAGAAATACTTAACTATTGCAGTCTATACGATATCAGGAAATAAACTGCACTTTTTTCTTATTTAAAGTGGTGAAAACAACCTCAGTAGTCAAGGCTTGGCAGCAGTGTGATAATAGCACTCAATGCCAGCGTCAAATTGACTCTGTTCTTATCACCGGTCTGAAAACTCCGCTTGCGTGTAAGTAAGGGCTCTAAATGGGGGTTATATTTATCCCATTAGAGAATAATATGTTCAACACGTGATGTTAGGCAATTGCTTGAATGATAATGTTACTTAGCTTTAACAATTTCGCCCAACGGGACTCACCGTTTCACTATTACAATTAGCTTCCTCAGGGGGGCCAAGTAACTGTCAGCAAGTCACACTGCCTGGAAATCACAATAATATCCCGTCATTTACTTAGACTTGATAGTATAAGCAAAAATGTAATTTGTAAATAAATTAAAGAGTCCACTGGTACTAACCTTATACATTGATGTCCATGGTTTCCATGATACCGGAAATGAAAGCACCAACCGGAAAAACTACACCGGTATTTAAAGTGCAGAGGTGATAAGCCACACCCCCATATGATGGTAGGGAGGGAGTGGAATTAAAAGAACACAGACCATTCAATCAAGGAATTTAAACCACGTGGTTCCAGTCAGTGGCGTACCAAGGGGGGGGGGGGCGGTCCGCCCCGGGTGTCAGTGGGTGGGGGGGGGGGTGCTCCGTTGCAGACTGCAGTCAGCCTTTCGTCTCCTGCCTCCATCCTGTGCCTTTAAAAAAAATCTGAAAAGCAGCATGGCAGGCAGCGCTTCGCGTCTGCCCTGCCTGCTTGTAAAAGAAAGCGCTGGCAAACCTCGTCGACGTCATGACGTCGCGTCGGGTCTTCCCTCACGGTCCCGCCCTCGCGGACGGCGGGACCCAGTGAGGGAAGACCCGACGCGACGTCGACGAGGAGATTTGCCGCTTTCTTTTACAAGCAGGCAGGGCAGATGCGAAGCGCTGCCTGCCATGCTGCTTTTCAGATTTTTTTTAAAAGCCCCCGATGGAGGCAGGAGACCAGGGCTGTCTTCGAAGGTGGTAGGTGGGTCGAGTTGGGGGGGCTTAGATGGGTGAGGAGGACTGAGGAGGGGGGTTTCAGATGGGAGAAGGGGACTGGAGAGGGGGGCCTCAGATGGGAGAAGGGGACTGGGGTGGGGAGGGGGTCTCAGATGGGAGAAGAGGTGAGAAGGGGACTGGGGTGGGGAGGGGGATCTCAGATGGGAGAAGGGGTGGGGGGGTCTCAGATGGGAGAAAAGGGGAGAAGGGGACTGGGGTGGGGAGAAGGGGGGTGGGGGTCTCAGATGGGAGAAGGGGACGTGGGGAGGGGGGTCTCAGATGGGAGAAGAGGGGAGAAGGGGACTGGGCTGGGGAGAAGGGGGGTGGGGGTCTCAGATGGGAGAAGGGGATGTGGGGAGGGGGGTCTCAGATGGGAGAAGGAGACGTGGGGAGGGGGTCTCGATGGGAGAAGGGGACTGGGGTGGGGAGGGGGATCTCAGATGGGAGAAGAGGGGAGAAGGGGATGGGTGGGGAGAAGGGGGTGGGGAAGGGGCCATGCAAGAAAATGGGAGCCATGCCTGGGGCTGGTGGGAAAATGGGTCTGGGGCTGAAAAGGGGTCCCTAATGCAAGGCATGTGGATGAAGGGGGCTGGAACTGGGGACTGAAAAGGAGGGTAGGTGGGATAAGGGGGCTAGTACTGGAACTGGGGGCTGAAAAGGGGCAGGGGCTGAAGCTGGGGGGACTGGAGGCTGAAAAGGGGACAGGGAGAAGTGGCTGGGGCTGAAGCTCGGGACTGGTGAGAGAAAAGGGCTGGGGCTGAAACTGCGTACTGGTGGGATAGTGGGGCTGAAAAGGGGGAGCAAGTGGGAGATGTGGGCTGGGGCTAGAACTAGGGGCAGGTGGGATAAGAGGGCTGGAACTGGGGGCTGAAAAAAGGGGCAGAGAGAGAGAGAGGGGACAGACGATGGATGGATGGATGGGGGGGAGAGGGAGGGCAGACCCTGGATGGATGGGGGGGTGAGGGAGGGCAGACCTTGGATGGATGGGGGGGAGAGGGAGGGCAGACAGTGAATGGAAGGGGGAGAAAGAGAGGGCAGACAGTGAATGGAAGGGGCAGGGAGAGAGGGCAGACATTGGATGGAGGGGACAGCAGAGAGGGCAGACACTGGATGGCAGAGAAAGAACGAAGACAGATGCTGGATGGAAGGAAGACAGTGAAAAGAAGATGAGGAAAGCTGAAACCAGAGACAACAAACTGTAAATAAAATATATATTTTTGTTGTTTTTTTTTGCTTTAGGATAAAGTAGTATTCTAGCTGTGTTAAATGTTTATAATAGAACATGTAAATAAGGTAATCTTTTTATTGGACTAATTTTAATACATTTTGACTAACTTTCGGAGAACAAAACCCCCTCCTCAGGTCAGGTTAGGACACTGTAACACACTATACTGTATTGACCTGAGGAAGAAGGTTTTGGCCTCTGACAGCTAAATGTATTAGTCCAATAAAATGGTATTTTATTTTCTATATTTGTTTTATTTCTATTTGTTAATTTGTAAAGTGGTGATTGGTATTTGTTAGTTTTTTTTCAAATTTACATCGGCTGTCTTTATATTTTGCACAGTACTAGGGGACATTTTCTGTTTCTGTGGTCTTGCATTGTATGCAGTGTCTGGCATCTTGGGGGTTCAGTTTAATTTTTGTCTGAATAGAAAGTTTATGATTACTTGTTCTATAGTGGATTAGGGTGTATCTGTGTTTGTGAAAAAGACATGGCTTTCGGTTGGCATTGACTGTGCAGGATCGACGATCTGTACTAATCTGTCTGTTTTCATTTTACAATAGGTGAATTGATGTTCTAGTGCTCACTGTAGTGTTTAAGATGATTTCTTTTTCCTTGTGTGACTCGTAGAAATGACTGCTTATGGTATGGTAGAATTGCTCTATAGGTCCTGAGTGTTTTGTATTCTCGGTATGCCTAGTACTGGATTTTGGAGGGGGGTGTTAAAAAATGACCGGCCCCGGGTGTCAACTACCCTAGGTACGCCACTGGTTCCAGTGACTGTAGCATGTAGATCCATTTTTGTTCTTTCCTAATCAAAATCTTATTTCTGTCCCCCCTTCGAATGTTATGAGGGACATGATCAATAGCAAAGCATCTGAGGGAGTCAAACTGATGGCCACTGCCTGATGCTCCCCTACCACCGCAGCTGACGCCCCCCTACCATCCCAGTTCTTTTTTACCTGCTGTGCTGCTGATACTCCTCCGCCCACAGATGCAAATTTCAAAAACTGACATATTTCAATCACTATACTACAGGTTAACAAATACACATAAAACAAAAAAATGGAAAATATGATGATACCAATTTATTGGATCAAATATATTTTCCAGTTAGCTTTCAGAGGCCAAAACCTCTTTCCTCTGGTCAGGACAGTAAACTGCTATTAAGGTATTCTGTTCTGACATGAGAAAAGATGGTTGGGTTTCCAAACATTAGCAAAAATGTATTAAAATTAGTCAAATAAAGATTTCATCTTATTTCCATTTTCTTTATTAACACAGCTACCACACTACTTTATCCTAAACTAAAAATAAAATTCATTTTTCCTAACTTTGTTGTCTGGCCATTTACTTTTTTCTAATTGTGTTGGTCCCAGTCTCTTGTTTCTTTTTTCCTTGATCTCTTCTTAACTCTCGCCAGCATCTATCCCTCCCCCCCCCCCCCCCCCCCGTTGAGGTCGGTGAGTCCTTGTGCCGTGCAAAGCCTGTGCTCAGCTGGCGACCGTACAAACCCAAAACTTCACCTATGACAACCGCCGTTCCCCGAGGGTTTAGCCCCCAGGTGCAGGCGGCTGCCAGGACTTACAGACGCGGCTGGGATCGGAGTCGGGCAGCGAGCAATCGGGCTGGTCAGGAGACTGGCATTGGTCGAGGCAGGCGGCAAGCAGAGAAGAGTCCGAAGTCAGGCAGTGGTCAAGGCAGGCGGCGAGCAGAGAAGAGAAGAGTCTGGTGTTCCAGCAAAGGTCAGGGCAGGCAGCAGACAGAGCGAAGTCAGGAAACCAGCAGGGATCAGGTCAGGCAGCAAACAATAGTAGACAGAGTCGCAGGAGCTCAAGTAGTTCTACCAAAAGTAGAAGTTGAAGCAAAATGATGGCACTGTTCTGCTGTTAAGTAGGCCTCCCATCAGAGGATCCCTGCCCTAGCTGCTAGGCAAGGAATCTCATTGGGCACGCCCATGAGGAAGCTTCTCAAGATGGCTGCCTCTCCGATGAACCTCCCAAGATGGCTGCTTCTCAGATGAGCCACTCAAGATGGCTGCCTCTCAGATGAACCTCCCAAGATGGCTGCCCCTCAGGAACTGATACAGCTGAACCTCTCAAGATGGCCGCCGCCAGGAGTAACAAGGTAGGAGTGTAACACCCCCTTTCCATCCAGCATCTGCTCCCTCTCTCTCTTTCCCCTTTCCGTCCTGCATCTGCCCCCTCTCCTCCCCCTTTCCATCCAGTGTCTGCCCCCTCTCTCCCCCCTTTCCATCCAGCATCTGCCTTCTCTCTTCCCCCTTTCTATCCAGTGTCTGTCCTCTCTCACCCCCTTTTCATCTAGCATTTGACCCTTCTCTCTCCTCACTTCCATCCAGAGTCTCTCCTCTTTTTCTCCCTCCTCCATCAAGCATCTGGCCCCTCTCTCTCTCTTCACTTTCATCCACTCAGGCCCCTCTTTCTTCCCAGTTCCATCCAACATCTGCATCCTCTCTCCCCCATCCATCCAGCTTTTATCCCCTCTCTCCCCTTCATCCAGTGTCTGTCCCTCCTCTCCCCATTTCTATCTGGCATATGTTCCTTCTCCCTCCCTCATCAGTGTCTGTCCCTCCTCTCCCTCTTTCCATCTGACATCTGTCCCCTCTCTCCTTCTCATCCAGCATCTGTCCTCCCTTCCCCCTCCATCCAGCATCTCTTCTCCCTTCCATCCGGCATCTGTTCCCCCTCCCCACTCCATTCTCCATCCATCGTCTGTCCTTCCCCATCACCTATCGTCTGTCCTTCCCCATCACCCAGTCACCCTGTACCTGGGGTCCTCTTTATTCCTGCTCAATTTATATGTCCCCACTATCACCCCACCTAATCCCCATATCCCCACTCTTCCACCCTACCCTCACTTACAATCACACCCTCCCATCCAGTGTTACAGTCTTTTTTTCAGCCCCACCCAACACCCAAATCTTCTCTCCCCCACCCCTCCAGAACCCCCACTACCACTGGCACACCAAGACCAGGCTATCCCCACTCCCACCCAGTACCCCCCTGCCACAGCCACCACTGGTGCTGCTCTGCTGCTGTTTCAGCAGTGGCGGCAAAAATAGAAAAAAAAGATCGCGGGGCTGCACCGTTGTTCCCTTCCCGCTCGCAGCTGACCGGCTCTGCCCTGGAACAGGAAATTGTTAGAGGAAAGCGGGATCGGCAGCCGCAAACAGGAGGAATAGTGCGGCTCTGCAATCTTTATTTCTGTTTTTGCCGCCACTGCTGTAACAGCAGCAGCACAAGGTGACTGCCATTGGCATAGTTTGACTGTTTCATTTGGGGGGGGGGGGAGGATGGGGCAGGGCATATTAGCATATTCATTTGCATATATATATATATATATATGCAAATGAATATGTTAATATGGAGGAAGGAAGGAAGGAAGGGAGAAAGAGCTGGCTTTTTTGGGAATAACCATAATGAATTCGTACGAGATATCTCATACATATACATTATGGTTATTCCCAAAAAAGCCAGTTCTTTCTCCCTTCCTTCCTTTCCCATACCATGCCAGTGTAGACCTTAGAAATGCATATGCTCTATATGTAGATTCTTCAAGAGGTAGTGTGTCATGATTTAGGCTCTACACCCTTTCTGATGTTTTGGTGCCACCTCAGTAAGGCCAACACATAATCTCTCCACTGCAAAACACTATACACAAACTTGTGCAAAAACCCACTCATAAACTTACCAAACCATAACAGCACTAATTCCAAGGACAGGATGAGCTGCAACCTTATGCATGGAAAGGCAGCACTGTAATTACACCGGCTCTAAACACCAGTACACTACCTAATGAAAAACAAAACAAAAAGGGCTGCAAATAATCCTACACACTAGCAGAATACTGCACCTTGATCACACACAAAAAGCACATGACAATAGATATGACACAAGGAACTAGAAATAAAAAAAATATGAAAGTAAAATAGTGAACAAGAAGTCAGACTCAGCATGCAGCAATACTAGAAAAATTGAAACTTACATGCAAAATATCACAGATGCACATTTCCAAAAGCTGACATATTCCAATTAATAAATTCTGAATAAAATACTTTTTTCTACCTTTGTTGTCTGATCATTTAGTTTTTCTATTCGCTTTGGTCCCAGTGTCTTCTGTTTTATGCAGTGTCTTCTTTCCATTTGATATATTTTCTTTCACCATGTCCACCATCCTCCTGTGTCCTTATGCGTCCTGTCTACCATCCGTAGCCCTGTCCATATCCTTCCTCCAGTTTCTGCATCTGCCCTCAAAGTGTTCCGATTCAGCCCTTAAATTCAGCAGTTTCCCCTCCATCCATATCCAGCATTTCTCCGCACTCCCCTCCCCTCCATCCATCCATGTGCATCTACTTCCTCTGTCTTCCCTCCCCTCCATCCATGTCCAGCATTTCTCCTCTCTCTTTTCCCCACCATCCGTATGCATCTCCATCCTTGTCATTTCTCCTCTCTTAACTGCCCTGCACTCCATCCATGTCCAGCATTTCTCCTCTCTTCCCTCCCCTCCATCCATGTGCATCTCCTTCCTGACTTCCTCCCCTCCATACATCCATGTCCAGCAACTCTCCATTCTCCCCTGCCCTCTCCTCCATCCACCCATATCCAGCAAACTTCCTCTCTCCCCTGCCCTCTCCTTCATCCATCCATGTCCAGCAATCTCTTCTGTCCCCCTGTGGGCTCGCCTCCAGCTTCTTCCTTCCCTCACACAGTGTCCCGCCTTCTGCGATGATACATTTCGTGTTTCTGTGAGGACAGGACACTGTATGAGGGAAGGGAGAAGCTGGAGGGGCTTGGGTGTTGTGCCGAGGGGGGGGGGCACTGACAGCTGTTTCCCAGGCAGGGGGAAGAGTAGAGAAACACGCTCCGCGTGTTTCCCTACTCCTCCCCTTGCCTTGGAATCAGCTGTCAGTGACATCACTGACGTCAGTGCATTCTAAACTGCCTAGCAGACCACCTCCAAGGGAGCCACAGTCCCAGGCACATTAGAACGTTGAAGGCGAGAATTATTATATAGGATATTTTTTCACTCAATGAATAGTTAAGCTCTGGAACTCGCTGCCAAAGGATGTAGTAACAGCAGATTGCATATCTGGGCTTAAAGTTTGGACAAGTTCCTGGAGGAAATGTTTATAGTCTGCTATTGAGATAGATTTGGGGAAGCCACTGCTTGCCCTGCGATTGGTAAAATGGAATGTTGCTACCAGGTACTTGTGACCTGAATTGGCCACTTTTGGAAACAGGATATTGGGCTAGATGGACCATTGGTTTGACCCAGTATGGCTATTCTTATTTTCTAAGTACTTTATCCTCTATACTATACCATTCCCTTGGGTTTTTGCAACCCAGTTGCATGATCCTGCATTTTTTTTAGCATGAAATCTTAGTTGCCAATTTCTGGACCATTCTTCAAGCTTCACTAGATCCCTCATCATGCCACCCACACCCTCCAGGGTATCTACCTTATTATAAAGTTTGGTATCATCCGCAAAGAGACAACCTTTACCAGACACTCACAAAGATGTTAAAAAGAGCCAGCCTAAGTACTGATCCCTGTGGTACACCACTGATATAATTTTCCTTGGATCAATCTCCTTTTACCACCGCTCTGTCTCCTTTCAAAGGTTTTGCTGAAATCTAAGTATACCACATCTAGATCTCTCCCATGATCCATCTTTTTGAACACCCAATCAAAATAATTAATCAGATCTGTCTGACAAGACCTACTTCTTGTAAAACTATATGCTGCTTCAGGTCTTTCAATTCCAGAAATCTAATCTTTTTAAATGTATGTATTTATTGGGATTTATTAACTATGAAAAGATTCACACAAGGTGCTGTAAAGTAGGTACAGTTTAACATAATTTTGTTAACAGCACAACAATAGTAAAATAACCAAGAATAAACATAAATACAATAAATGAGGTAAATTTGAAAATAGTAAAATTGAAACCTAATAAATTATGTGAAACAGTATCAAAATATACACATTTAATAGCACTTGAATTCAAATTTCAGAGATATAATACAATGTTGGCATTATACTAATGATACACCTAATAAGCATGCATTAGAACATTCAACTAACATAGATATGAAGCTAAAGATTTTCTACAATACAATTTTAGAATTGTTGCTATTGATTTACTTATCACAAAGGTCAGACTATGTAGCCTATAGTTCCCACCTTTCTCCTTACTACTGCTTTTGTGGAGAGGGACTATGTTGACCTTGGTCTAGTCTCTGGGACCACTCCTGACCCTAAAGAAAAAATATCAAACAGCTGAGCCACCAGAATTTCCCTAAGTTTTGTCAGTATCCTCAGATTGAGAACACGACCGCAAAATTAATTTGTGGAAGACATAAATTTTATCATGTCACTCCTTTTTTGAGATCTCTTCATTGGCTTCCGTTTGAAGTAAGATGTAAATTTAAACTTTGCATTTTTATCCACAAATTATTTTATGTTTTTCTCCCAGATTATTTGGTGGAGTTATTCAATGTAGGAACAGTTCATTCTCTTAGATTGGGAGATCATTGCTTATTGCAGTTTCCTTCTGTAAAACATGTGAGGTACAAGGCCATTCATATAGTTCTAGTTTTGTTTATTGCTTGGTGCAATGTTGGAACTCTCCTCCTCTGGAGCTGAGATTTGTAGAATCCTATTTACGATTTTGTAAGACTTAGGGCCCTGTTTACTAATCCGCGCTATAAGCATGCTAGCGTTTTTAGCGTGCGCTATATGAGTGTCTCTAGCATTAGCGCATGCTAATTTTTAGCAAGCGCTAAAAACACTAGCACACCTTAGTAAACAGGGCCCTTATTTTCTATTTATTTCATATAATTTAGGTTTTCTTATGTACTACTTTAGTTAATTTAGGGGTCATTTTATGAAGCTTAAGCAAATGCGCCGAGGCCCCCTTTTACTGCAGTGGGTAAAAGGGAGGTCTTTCTTTTTTTAAAGAAATGGCCATGCGGCAAGTGAAGCACGTGCCACATGGCCATTTCAGGGGGGAGCACTTACCGCCACCTATTGAGGTGGTGGTAAAGGGCTCCTGGGCTAACCTGGCGGTAACTGGGCAGCACATGGCACTGCCCGATTACCGCTGGGTACACACCGGCACTACAAAAATTGAATATTTATGCAGCGTCAGAAATGGCACATGCTGGGGGAGGGAGCCCGGAGGTACTTCCCTTTTAGCGAGCAGTAAGCCAGCGTTGGGCTTACCACCGCTTCATAAAAGAGCCCCTTAGATTGGTTTAGATATAATTTCTGTATTTTTGTATTTCCTAGTGATGACCTAGTTTTCATCTAAATTGTAATCCGCATTGATCCTTAGCTGGTATATATCGGAATATAAATTCTGTTGTGTTGTATGTATCCTATTCAGTCCTATCTTTATGACTATTTTTACTTTAGTTGTCTCCTCATAAACAATCTTCTGAAAATCAGTCAGCCTCTACCTCTCTTCCATCCCTATTATGTTTGGCTTCTGCATTCCTACACCTGGCCCTTCATATGTGAACACAGAATGGAATAATTTGCCAAAGAATCCTGCTTTATCCTGATCTTCTTCTACAGATTCCTTCCCTTCTTCCTTGAGTCTCAGAATGCTGCTTTTATACTTTTTCCTATCATTAACATATGTAAAAATGTCTTGTTTCCCCATTTTGGTAACAGAAGAGAGGGTTCAAAAGTACACAAACAGAAACAAAAATGTTTTTGTTGAACACCACGATGAATCGAGGTGTGGGTTTTATTTGCGATTGTTCTGAAATTCGATTGATTTCTCACATGTGAGCTGATTATCAACAGTTGGGCACTAAGGCGCTCCTAGGTGCCTTTCTTGTAACTGTTTGCTTGTGCTTTGCGGAGTACAATTTTATATATTTTTTGTGTGTCTTTCAAGAGTTGCCATTCAAATTGAATCCTGATGCAGGTGGACATACGCTGAAACACGGCCTGTGTTGGGTCTGTTCATTAAAGGACTTTTGATTGTTCCATTCTTGGAGGCCCATTTGCTTTTGTTGTTCACCCATTTTACCATATTGGCTATTTTTCTCCGTCTGCATCATTGCATTCCTGACTACTTTACCAGCTTCTCTAGCTTTCTAGATCAGTGATTCCCATTCTTTTTTGACCCGCCATACTCTTGGTTCTGTAAATTTATTACAGTCCACCCCCCCTCCCCTACCTATTTAGGCTATTACTCAAAACAAATTATTCAAAATGTTGTTAAACGTTTATTTAATAACATAAATAGTATAGTATAATAATATTAATGATGGAATTGAAATTTTAATCTAATTTATTTATTGGGATTTATTAACCACCTTTATGAAGAGATTCACCCAAAGTGGTCTACAGTAGGTACAGTTTAACATCAAACTTGCAATTTTGTTAAGTTTACAACAAAAAAAACAATTTACATTTTTCACTTGATCTATGTTATTTGCGACAGTACAAACATATGCACTGTTGGTTTACTTGTGAAGGTGCAACCATATGCTCATATGCATAAGCAGGTAAACAGTGATATAGGCAGGCCTATTCACCAAGCTACCACATTGATAAAATGATTTAAAAAAATACTTTAGTGGTTCAAATCTTTTTCTGTGGCAAGTATGGGTCATCTGCTTGCAGTTATGCTTCAATACTTAACCAAGCTAACCAGCTGAAAATACAAAAATAAGACATCTGCTCGCAGTAATGCTTTCAACACTTACCCAAGTGGCGGCTCTTATTACTGACTTCTCATGACTCGAGCAACACTTCGCACAATTTATTTGCAATGGTGCCAAATATATGCTCATATGCATAAGCAAATAAATAGTGTTATAGGTGGGCCTATTTGCCAAGTTACCTCGTTGATAAAATCATTGAAAAAATAAATTTCATACTTCTTAGTTGTTCACACCACTGTATTGTGCTTATCTCTCCTGTGCCCTCTAGGACAGTGCAGCACCCCCACACCACTACCTTGTCTTTCAACGCCCCTAGACTAGTCCAATCCCCCCCCCCCCCCCCCCAGGGGATGGTACTGCCCACCTTGGGAATCACTTTTCTAGATATTGTTGTCTGTCTTCATCTTTCTACAGTTGTTTGTAGTTTATGAAGGCTAATCTCTTTTTCCTTATCTTTTCAGCTACTTCTTTTGAGAACCAAAGATTGCTCCTTTTTATCTTACTTTTATTTATTTTCCTAACAAAAGAATTTGCCCTTAAAACAGCACCTCTCAGTTTTGCCCACTGATTTGCTGTTTCCCCCCCGATCATTCCATCCAACAAACAGCTCCTCGAGGTATTCTCCAATTTTGACAAGGAATGGATTGTAGAACTAAGCAGTTGGGGGGTAATTCTATAAAGAGGGTACCAACATTTAAGCACCAAGAATTCATATAAATGACTATAATACTGGCATATATGTGCACATACATATATTAATGCCAGTATTCAGCTATGCACTATTCTATAAAATAGTGTCTAAATGAGATGGTAGATAGTTCGAAGGTGGGCTTACACCTGCATAAAGTCTGGGCAGTTTTTTTTCAGTTATACCTGTTAATCATAGAATACTATAATTTACTAGTGTGTTCAATACACCAGCTCTATGGCTGTAGTAAGTGGTTGCACCTAAAATATACATGCATATACAGTAGTATTCCAGAAAGGAAAGTAAGTGCCAAAAAATAGGCACCTTTTTATAGAATTGCTGTCCATATGCTGATTTTCTGCCGCCATTTTCTATGTTTCTATACTAGTGTGCAAATGTATTGTTTTATCATTACTCTGGCTGGTCTGGATAATGGCCACTCTAGAGTTTTATACAACAGCAGTTTTTATAGGTGGTCAAGCCCCATATTCTGGTTAATTAGAAAAACAGAGGCTTCTAGGGGACTCCCTGAAGGAGCAGATGTGCTGCCTCATTCTTTTTTTTTTCCCATCCAGTATGAAAAGAAAGTTTTTTTCAAAAACACTATAAAATCAGAAAAAGATATGGAAGAGAGGGAGAAATTCAGAAAGAGAGGAAGTGGAACCAAGGAGACACACAGTGACATGAGCAAAACTAAATCTGCCTCTCTTTACAGAAGGAAAATGGGCTTCTAAGTGATAGGTTTCCACAGGACAAACGTCTTTCCTTTTATTGGCAAACTTAATATGACCAAAGACCACTATAGGTGTTCCAGTGCTTGAGGATGAACAGCAATCGAGTACTCTAAAGCTTCTATAAGCTGACCAATGGTTTCATTTTGAGTGTAGAACTCATTTCTGTGAACTTTGAGGCAATGGGAGACTATCCAGCTCATTTTCGAAAGTGATCGCCGGCCATCTTCCGACACAAATCGGGAGATGGCCGGAGATCTCCTGAACCTGGCCAAATCGGTATAATTGAAAGCCGATTTTGGCCGGGTTCAACTGCTTTCCGTCGCGGAGCTGGCGAAACATCAAGGGGGCATGTCGGTAGGGTAGTGAAGGCGGGAGGGGGCGTGCTCACGAGATGGCCGGCTTCGCCTGATAATGGAAAAAAAAACAGGCTTGGCAAGCATTTCGCCGGCTTTACTTGGTTCCTTTTTTTAAATGACCAAGCTTCAAAAAGGAGCCCCAACTGACCAAATGACCACTGGAGGGAATTGGGGATGACTTCCCCTTACTCCCCCAGTGGTCACCAACCCTCTCCCACTCCAAAAAAAACCCCAAAACCATTTTTTTGCCCGCCTCAAATATCATACCCAGCTCCATGACAGCAGTATGTAGGTCCCTGGAGCAGTTTTAGTGGGTACTGCAGTGCACTTCAGGCAGGCGGACCCAGGCCTATCCCCCCCCCCCCCCCCACCTGTTACACTTGTGATGGTAAATGGGAACCCTCCAAAACCCACTGTACCCACATATAGTTGCCCCCCTTCACCCCTTAGGGCTATGGTAATGGTGTAAAGTTGTGGGGAGTGGGTTTTGGGGGGTTCGGGGGGCTCAGCACCGAAGGTAAGGGAGCTATGTACCTGGGAGCTATTTTTTTTTTTTTTTAGAAGTGCCCCCTTTGGTGCCTGGCTGATGTCCTGGCATGTGAGGGGGCCAGTGCACTACAAATGCTGGCTCCTCCCATGACCAAATGCCTTGGATTTCGCCGGGTTTGAGATCACCGGCATTATTTTCCATTATGGCCGAAAACCGATGCCGGCCATCTCAAACCCGGCGAACTCTGACATTTGGCCGGGCCCAACCGTATTAGCGAAGAAAAAGATGGCCAGCCATCTTTTCTGAAAATACGGTTGGCTCCGTCCACTTACGGCGCCGGGCCCGAAGATGGCCGGCCAGCTATTTGGCCAGCGCCGTTCAATTATGCCCCTCTATGTGGTTCAAGGGCGTAGCTATGGGTGGGCCTAGGCCCACCCAATCTCAGCTCAGGCCCACCCTGTCTCAGCCTCTGCACCAATCAGGTGCTTTATAAACTGGTTACCCTGCACATCCGCAGAACTACTTTTTTGTTGCTGTTTGGGCTGCCCTGAAGTCCAGTTGAGATTCAGGAGGGGGAGGACCCTTCACTACAAACTTACCTATACCAAGTCTGCTCTGCTGAAAGTTCCCCGTGGAGGCTGCTGCTCTATTGCAGACAGCACTTCTAGCCTCTGCTTCTGCCACCGTGCAACAGAGCTCTGGTGCTGTTTTTTAAAACTTAGCTCCCCCACCACCTCCCTATGCTGTGCCATGCCGCTGAAGAAATATGGGCACTCATCAGCCCCGTGCACCGGGTAAGGCACCACTCCCGCTGTGCAAGAAAATTGGCCCGGGAAGTTTTGGAGCTCCGGCGCTGCTTTTTTAAAAACTTAGCTGCTGCTCCCTCCCCCCTCCTTTGCTGTGCCGCTGGACTGAGAAATGCAGCAAAATCTGCCTGGGAAGTTATTTGTTTGGAGCTCCGGCACTGCTTTTTTAAACTTAGCTGCCGCCCCCCTCTCCTCATGCTGTGCCATGCCGCTGAAGAAATTTGGACACTCATCAGCCTCAGACGCCGGGTTCAGTGTCTGGGGCTGATGAGAGTCCATATTTCTGCAGCAGCATGGCACAGCACTGGGGGGGGGGGGGGGGGGGAAGAGCAGAAGCTAAGTTAAAAACAAGCAGTGCCAGAGCTCCAAATAAACAACTTCCTGGGCCGATTTTGCTGCAGAGTGGAAGCAGTGCCGTACCCAGTGCGTGGGGGCAGGAGCAGAGGCTAGAAGTGCGGCATTCCCCCCCCCCCCCCCCCAGTCAAGCCTACTCTCCCCTGTGGCCTCCTCTTCAGCACACTGCTTCAGGCCTCATCGGGGGTACTGCAGTAGACTCTGCAGCGAAGTGCTACCTAGGTTTAAAAAAAAAGGTTTCTGTGTAAAGTTGGATTGCTGGGGGGGGGGGGGGGGGTGGATTGGTTGGGGAGGGCTCTACACTGGTCAGGTTAAACAAAACTGTTGTATGTATAATGCTGATTAAAAAAAAAGTTTTATAATTTCATTTTGGTGGGCTTGGGCTCTGTAATGTGTTACTGATGTGTTACTGGTTGGGGGTGGGAGATTGGAAAGGGCAGGGCTATTGCTGGACTACAGGGAGTGGTGTGGGGTAGGAAAGGGTAGTACTGATGCCGGGCTACAGGGAGGGATGGGGGAGTAGGGAAGGGCAGTGTTGATGTTGGGTTATAGGGAGGGATGGGGGAGTAGGGAAGGCCACTGTTTATGCCAGGCTACAGGTCAATTTCTAATTTTTGGTCATTTATTCTGTAACTGGTAAGTGTTGTCAGTGTTCTTTATGCTACCAAGGTCAGAGATTCTTCTGGCATGTGGTTTGCGTGGGGATCTATATCAGTCTGAATGATCAGGCTTTTCCAATGGGATGCATATTGCTGTTATGTATATATTCATTACTTCCTTTATAAAGCTATTGCTTTGGGTATTGAGTGTTCAGAATTGATGGTGTTAAGGTTTGCAGCATAGGCTCTGAGAAGCTTCTTCACAGGATTTAGCTTAACTTCACAAAGCTGATCTTTTACTAATAGCTCATGTTTTCTGCTGCAGGGCTCATAGGAATAAAATTAGTTCTATAGCAAATAACACGAGTCAATTGTTAGTAAAAGACCTCCAAAGTATCTGGCAATGAAGGGATTTTGTGCTGCTATTATTGAGGTGCTACCAGATTTGAATAAATCTTTTCTATGGAAAGCTGTACTATGTTCTGTAGCCACAGTAGTGTAACCCGAAGGGGTTAAAATAATCTTACCTGAGCTTCTCCAGAGGAAAACAAATAAGGGTTCTATGGTGACATCACTATGGGACAACAGCTGAGCAAGCTGAGACCTGGTTGCCTTGGCAATGGCTTGCTGGTCAGTTGAGAGTTGGGCAGAAGGAGCTGACAGTTGGGGAAGAAGGTGAAAGCAGTGAGAGTGAGAGGTTGTGTTGGTGGTGGCTTGAGAGAAAGAAAGAAAAGGTTTTAAGTTGTATTTTTGAAAGGTATGAATGCTGAAGTGCACAGTTGAGATACAGATGGTGAGTGCTGACTGACTGTGGAAGAGAGAGGAGGTGCAAAACTGTGTGGCAGAGACTGGGAAGTGGAAAGCTGATTCTAATGTACTGGAGAGTGATTGAAGTGGCTGAAAGGGATGTGCAGTGCTAGGAGAATGTGACAGAATAGGAGGAAAGTGTGGTTTAGAACATTTGAAAGAACTGTTGAGTGCTTGAAATTAAATTTGGGTTGCTTGGGGTGAGGGAGTCTGAAAAAGTGAGGATAGCTGTGATTTGAGTAGAAAAGATTTAATGTGTGATTTAATGGGGAATCCTAGTGAGAGGGCTACAAAAATCTGTAGGTTGCTGACTGGTTTGATTGCAACAATGTATGCATGTTGAATCTTCTCCATAGCATAGGGAAATTAAAGTACAGACTAGGTGTTGAGAGTAAGGGATTGTTTGGTTACTTTTATTTCCTGAAAGTTTACTGAGGCCCAGTATTTTTGGAAAAAAAAACCCCATTAAGGACACTTAGTTAAGTGGTGTATAAGGTTAAGGAGTTAGGGTCTTGCCTTCATTTTATTTGGTTAAGAGTGAGGTGAAGGGAGAAGAAACCGAAAGGGAGCACGAAAACCTGGAACATATCATGGGCCCCCACGCAAGAAAGATTGCAAAAGAAAACAACCTAAAATTTCATCTACAGCTATGCTGCAACAAGTTTAAATGACAAAGAAAAGACATATACTTACCTAAGCTGACATGTTGAGGGTATACTGAAGTTCTGTGAAAATACAAAGATAAACTTAAAAGTTGAGAAGGGAGTTAAGCATTTGGAATATTTAGGAATTTATACTTATCTGATAGTAATCCTGTTTGCAGGTACTGAGGAAAGATCCTGTAAAGGAAAGAAAGTCAAGCAAAGACTGTAGTGTTAACTCTATACTGAACCAAAGTAGAAATGTTGAGTTTATACTGATATACTGGGGAATTGGAAAATTGGGAAAAAGGGAACATTGATGATTATAAATGTTATAATTTACTTACAATTGATTATAAAGGTTGATATGAATATATACTTACCTCATTTTTGACAAAATAAAAACTAATATTATTATTGAAGATTGTTAAGTTTGGTTCTTCCAGAAGCAGGACAAATCCTAACTTAGTTTATTTTCCCCTCTCATTCATCGAGAGTGAGAGGCGAGGTTAGTGACTTGTACACTCCACCGTCCTCAGTGAGGTGAATCTGGGTACTGAGTATAACCTCTGGTATTCAGAAATACATCTTACACTGAAGCACAGGAGGGGTGCATTACAGTAGGTGGGAAAAAAATCTTGCTGTTGACAGTGTGACAGTATGTGGTTTATGCTGATGCAGAAAAAACAAAACAATAAAAAGCCAACATAACCCCTGTGCAAAACCAAATAGAGAAGAACAGCAAAACAAAAAGGGGAACAACCAAGGAAGTGCCAACCAAGGGATTTTTATTAAAAATATCAAAAACAGAGGTTAACTAAAACGGCATACATTTTTGAAGGATCTATAAAATGGTATCAAGAGGTCAGGTCCTCAGCTGTAGCTGTTGTCATGTTGCCATCACAGCCTAATAGTGTGGGTGGCTGTTTGATTGTGTTGTGTTCATATCTGTCCTTTAACAGTACAAAGGACTTACTCGTCCGACTGAAGTTGAGACTCCTGAGGCAGATGCCCCATGCAACAAAACACAGGACTGCATCGAGTCTTGATACCTTTTTTTTTTTTTTTAAATAGATCCTATGGACTGTATATCATTTTAGTTGACCTTTGTTTTTGATATTTCTCATAAATATCCCTTGGTTGGCACTTCTTCCTTGGTTGTTGTTCTTCTCTATTTATGTTGATGCAGGACAGCTGTTGGGCTGACTATTTACTTAGATATCCATCATCAAGAGCATTCTAAGGCATTATTTATACATGCATACCACCCCCCCCCCCCCAATTTATATATATATATACCCCCCAATATTCAGTGCTATTTAACCAGTCAGCAAAACCCACTGACCACTTAAATATCATTTAATTGGCTAACCGCAAATATTCAGCGGAAGATAGTCAGTAATCTCCGCTAAATATTTGCGGCTAGCACATAGCGGCTAACCGGCTATGTTGCCCGTTATAGCCAGTTAGTGCCGATGGTCAGTGCTGAGTTAAGCAGTTAAATAGTACTGCATAAATAGCAGTCCTATATAAAGATAGGAACTTAACCATTTAGCGCTGAATATCTGTTAACCGTTTTAAGTTCCAGCGGCCAAAAATAAAACCAGAAATTCAATGCCGATTGCCGGATAGGGCGCAACATTGAATTTCCTGGTTCAGCACTGGCAGCAGGCTTTAACTGCACAGCCTGCCAGCAGTTGAATATCAACCCCATGGTGTCCACCCATATTAGCTCTGGGCCCACCCAAAATGTCATGTCTGGCTACGCCACTGATGTGGTTGAGACATTTTGATGCTACTCTAAAGGGAATGGTCAGATGCTAGTGTTTTTGTGATTCAGGTCAGTCAGGTTCCTCCCTGGATTACCACTATTTCATGTTCCTTTTCACACTGTTATATGAAAACCATAACACATGCAAAAGGCAGATAGTTCTAAGCACACATTTGTGTCAGTTCTCTTCTTTCTTATTGAGACAATCCCCCCCCCCCCCCCCCCCCCCCCCCCGATAGTCACAATCATTTAACTGGCCAGGAATTGCACCTGGCCGGTTAAATGGCACTTAGCCAGTTAACTTTAAACCAGCTGAAAATAAACCAGATGTTCAATGCCGATCACAAGAAACAGCCTGGCATTGAATATCCAGGCTGACCGCCAACCGTGGGAGTTAGCCGGGCTCCCTCCCGTGGCCCCAGTTTGTTTCCAAGTGACTGTATATACCTATTACCATGATTGTGTTAATTCGTAAGGCTTGTTAATTGGTATTTGAATATGAGTACATAAAACGTGATGGCAGAAAAAATAATACAGCCTGCTAGTATGCCCATCTACATTATCTGCTCAGTTGTACAATCCCTTCTAGTCCATCAGAGATCCTTATCTTCTGCTTTCTTGAATTCAGTAGCAGTCTTCATCTCACCACCATTATTGGGAGGCCATTCCATGTATCCACCACCTGTTTTGTAAAGAAATAGTTGTTTGCCTCTAATTACATAAAAACATAATAAGAAAATAAGAGTTGCCATACAGGGTCTGACAAAGGGTTTACCCATTCCACTCCATTTATGATTTTGTAGTCCTCTATCATATCTCCCTTTAACCTTCTCTTCTCCAAGCTGAAGAGACCTAACTGCTTTAGCCTTTCCTCATATGGGAGTCATTCCGTTCACTTAATCATTTTGGTCACAGTTCTTTGTACCCTTTCCAGTTCCACTACATTCTTTTTGAGATGTGGTGATCAGAATGCTCAAGATGGGGTCTCACCATGGAGCAATACAGAGGCATTATGATATTCTCTGTTTCTTTCTTATTAATTCTTGATGTTCTGGGGGGTTTTTGTTTTTGTTTTTTGCTGCTGCTGTTGCACACTGAGCAGAAGATTTCAACATATTGTCCATGATTTTGTTTTTATTCCAGAGGCTTGATATACTGCCCGGGGTCCAAACTGGCTAATGCGTTGTTTACAGTAATATAATAAAATAAAGAGGGGAAAGATACACCAGGGAGGGGAGACTAAAAGCAGAGTAATCCAAAGGCTAAATCCTTTCCTCAGTGGTGACTTCTAAAGTTGATCCTAGGATCAAGTATTTCTAATTTGGGTTATTCTTCCTAATGTGCATCACTTTTCACTTGTCCACATTAAATTTCATCTGACATTTTGATGCCCTGTCTTCCAGCCTTCCAATGTCTTTCTGCAATTTCACACACACTGTGGTAATTGACAGTCTGAAAAAAGACGAGTTTGTGATGTATTAACTTTGAATAGCATCGTATCATCTGCAAATATGATCACCTCACTCGTTCCCATTTCTAGATAATTTATAAATATGCTAAAAAGCACCAGTTCCAGTATAGGTCCTTGCGGCACTCCACTGGGTATAGGGATAGATATTGCTGATTTCCATCTTGCTTATGAGACTTCTTTAAAAGTATTGGAAATATACTTATATTCATATTTAACAATGGAATATTAGGTGATTATTATGTGTAACTGGTTTGTCTTGTATGTTATGATGCTATATTATGACTGTTCTATTTTATACCAGCGAGCACTTTTGGATTGGGCGGTTTATGCATGTTTTAAATAAATAAATAAAACTGCAATCTGGGCTGACTCCTATGCTATTGAAACTTTGATCTCCAGCTCTGTATGTAATACTCCAAATAGTGTCTCACTGGAAATGTATACAGAAGCCATATCACCTCATTTTTCCTGCAGGCCATTCATCTCCCAATGTACCCAAATATCCTAGCGTTTCCTGTTATATTATGTACCCAGTTGGCCTCCTTGAGATGATCAGATATGGTCACTCCTATATTTTGCTTTTGTTTTGTGCACAAAATTTCACTCCATGATACAGTACGACTACCTTTGATTTTTGCTACCTAAATGCTTGACCTTACATTTTTATCATTTTATCTTTGCTGCTAAACTCTAGACCATTATCCAATCTTCATTAGACCCCTCCTCATATTTTCCTCAACTTGCAGGTGCCTATCTTGTTATAGATTTAAGCATTAACTGCAAATAGGCAAATCTTTTTATGAAAATACTGGGTCAGGAGAAAACTACTTTAGTACCCATGTTGCTTTAGCTAGCTTTCCAGGTGAAACTGCACACTTTCTCTTTGAAAATGTACTAAACATACATGGATCCAAAAATGCCTGTATACTTTGCCTCCATAAGGCTTAGTGAACATTATCACCTATATGTGCATCTATATTATACTTTTGTTGCAGAATGTGCATGCGGCCCCATTGATGTACTCTTCGTAGTGGATAGTTCAGAAAGTATTGGCCTTGCAAACTTCCAGATGGCGAAAGATTTCATTATTAAAGTAATTGACAGACTGAGCAAAGATGAACATGTTAAGGTGAGTGGTATAGGAGAAGCATTCATGTGAGCAATGCATTTTGTAGTGATCCAATCATTCAACTACCCACTCATTTCTGGAGAAGTAACAACAAGGTAAGCTATGGTTACTGTATCTGTTTGGTGACTATTGCTTTCAAAGGGCTATTAACCTGTATTCCTAAAATATCTGTGGAATTCCTAATATATTCTTCCTCCAGACTACCATTTATAACATTAGAAGATGAGTAGCTGTTCTGCCCCTTACTCTTAAATTATATCCTATTTTCATGGGGGGGGGGGGGTCAAAGGAGAAACAAAAGGTTCCAGCCAATCAGCCAAATGACCCTCTCAAAGCTTGTAACACCAGAATTGGAGTCTGTAGCTTGGGTGCCTGTAGTGCTTGTGTCACTTAAGCAAGGGAGTTCTGTTGGGCTTTTAGAGATCTCTAGGAAGCCTGTTGTTGTTCCCATTGCCTCTGCACCTCTTATTCCAGCTGCTGCTGGCCTTCCACTAAAGCCTGGAACAGTCTTTCCATATTTTCCTTGTAACCTTAGCACACACTGCATAAAAGGAACAAACCAGAAAATAAAGCCTGCCTGTCTGGCACTAACTGTATGTCTTCCAGTCCCTAGCTAGGGCAGAGCTGGCCCCTTTAGCATGATTTTCCTGAGTTGTACTCCTACCAGGCCTAGAACCCAGGAGGCTAAGTTTTACAACTTCTTTTAGCAGGGTAAACTCATATCCCATCGCCAGAACCATATGTGGTAACTTGAATGAGGGCAGGCCCAGAATCTGGATAAAACGGAGGGTTAAGGTGAACAGAAATAATAATTATTAAAGATGTCAGATAGGGGTTCCTGTTCAATTCACAGGTAGGGGAGAAAGTAAACATACAACTAGTTCTTAGATGTAAGAATGTCCTTTCATGGCATGCTTCTGTAGGGCCATGGTATGCACTATTATCTCAGCAAGGCAGCACACTCTGCATGACTCTGGTCTGGATCCCCAGAGTTACCAGTACAATCATTAGCAAATAACATAGGCTGGCCTGCATCTGGCTGAGCCAAACAAACAGATCTAAAAGGTCCCAAATTGAACTTGGCCTACTTGATTGTCAGGGTTGCAGTTCACAGGTACATGGTGGAGGCATATGCTGTCCAGTATCACTGCTTTCCCTCTGGGCCTCCTTAATCTGGATGTGCCCTGAGCTTTTATACTTCCTGGACCATGCCTTCCTGACTCCGACCCTCCCGTGTCACTTCCCCCCTAGGTAGAACTGTGAGTTTTAAGATGGTTCTGGCACTGTGAGGGATTGTCCTATAGACTCCCTCACACTGACATACCTAAGTGATGTCATAGCCATGTGACACATCGTCATTGAGATGTGCACGGGTTTACTTCTCTGTTCAGGGCATCAAGTTCAGTTTAAAGGCAACAGTGATAGGTAAAACTCTTGAGCACATTAACTTGGTAAACTCTTGTTACTGCTTCCTCTTTTATTCTTTTTTTTTTTTTTTTTTATCTTTATTGAAATTTCACAAAAATTTAAGTTATAGCTATCCATATGGGATACCAAAGAAATAGAGAAAAGCATACATCACAATCAAAAGGAAAAACAACTCAAACAAATTCGTCCACAAATAAAGAAAAACAGATCCAAGAATTAGGAAATTACTAATAATGAAAAAAAAATTAATAATGGAGACACCACCCCAAAAGACCCTCCCAAGCCTGCCCTTAGCAGCATGCATATAGGTTACATGATAACATTTATTTCCTCCTTCGGAATTTAAAATTCTTCCAATTGTTCAGGTTCAAAAAACTGAAACCATTTACCCTCAAATACAACAAAACACATACAAGGAAATCTAAGAACAAAATTGGCACCTAGAGCTTGCACCCTGGCACAATAAGCCAGGAATGCCCTGCACCTCATCTGTGTCTCTCTACCAAGATCAGGAAAAATCTACATTTTTGAACCCATAAACAATGAGTCAATATGTCTAAAAGAAAGTTTCAAAACAGCATTGTGGTCTGGTTCAAGAGTCTTTAGAACCTCGACCAAATACTTCTTAACCATGTCAACTGAAGAAATTAATGGAGACTTAGGAAATTTGAGCAGTCTCTTATGTCTCCTGACCTGGTTCTCCAGATACTCTAAACGGTGGTGTGTATAATTCTTATCCTTTACAGAGACTGACTCCAAATTCTCCACAGCCTTAACTTTAGTTTCCAAGATTTCCAGCATTGAGGACTTTGAGGCATTTCTCTGTACTTAAACCTGGACTGCCTCTGAAATAACCTTAATATCTTTAACATTTTCCATTATTAAAGGTTGTAGTGAGGAATGTATGTTATGTGTAATATCTCACAGTGACTCCAAGGTCACAATGACTGGTTTTACAGAAACCTGGGTCTTAAAACAGAGAGTGAGCTGGTTTTTCACATAGGATACAGTACTCACTGCCTCTGTAGAAAGAATCTGAGCAGCAGACTTCAGAAATAAATCTTCCCCAGGTACAGCAACTGAAAACACTGTAGGCAGTCTGTCTCTCATTCACCCTCTGCTCCTACTCATGGGTGTCAGGTGTAGACTTCACAACAGCCACACCACTTCCTGGTTGCAGCGAAGCCACATGATTGACAGGGCTCAATGAAGCCCCGTCCAAACTGCTGGCTGACATCATCGCGGCGGTCCCTACAGTAGGGGAGGAAGTCATCGGGGGTCTAGCAGAGACTCTGAACTGTTGGGAATTCCCTTCCCTCCTCTCTTACCCATCAGCACAATGGGCGAGGACTTGACTAGAGTCCGTAGCACTACCAAAGCTCAGAGTGAGTGTAGGTGTGTCCACACTCTAAGATGCCATCTAGTATCCAGGATCATTATTATTATTAATTTATATTCTTGTTTTATTATTATTCTTAGATCACATCAGTGTTGTTCAAAGTACTTAAGTGAAGAACACATTAAAAAACACATTAAAAAAATTTTACTTAAGTGAAAGTAAAAAGTTATTGCCTAATATAATAGTTTTTGAGTAAAAAGTAAAAGTACTGCAACTACAATGAATGCAACTATTGTTAACATTCTTATACCAATAACTTTACTGCTCTATAATTCAATTCACTTTGCTTTTAGTAAAACTAAAATTTTGGAAAATGACTGTCACTTATGCAAGTGTGCTTGTGAGACATTAATCCAGCACAGCTGAAAAGGTGTTCAATAACTACACTAGAAGGAAGTGGAGTGTTCAGTATGATAAAAAAAAAAGTTCCATCAAATCAGGCCAGGTTGCAATAATACTGATATCTTCTGATTGGGTCTGCAGGTATTGATCAAGGGAATCTCTGTCTGAGGGGTCCTTTTACTAAGCCGTGGTAAAAACTGGCCTGCGGTAGTGTAGGTGCGTGTATTGGGCATGCGCTGGGCCAGTTTTTACCGAGTCTACCAAAAAAATGGTTTTTTTTTAATGGGATGGGAAAAGGGTCTGCATTAAAAATGAAACTTGCGCATGCCCAAAAACTGGCCTAAGCCTTTAATACCACCCATTCATCTAGCAGTAAACACTCACATGCTACATGCGCAGTGACCGGTTGGCATGCGTCAAGTGCCGATTACCACCGGAACCAGTGCACATAGGAAATAATTCATCCAGGCATTATGGGCGCACACCAAATCTGAAGTTACCACCAGGAGGGCACGCTAGTCTGGCAGTAGTCTCATTT
This sequence comes from Microcaecilia unicolor, assembly GCF_901765095.1. Lineage (NCBI taxonomy): Eukaryota > Metazoa > Chordata > Amphibia > Gymnophiona > Siphonopidae > Microcaecilia > Microcaecilia unicolor. Next base: position 129,359,178 of record NC_044037.1, read on the forward strand.
TGCTGAAATCCAAGTAGATTAAATCTAGTGCTTGTCATTTTATCTGTAGTCACCCAGGTTAAACCTTTTTGAATGTTCATAGAAAGTGAGCAGGAGAAAAGTTAAGTGATTTTCAATCTATTTTTAACAAATTATTATTTTGCAGTTTGATGCTGGAGAGTCCAAGGTGGGAGTTGTCCAGTACAGTCATGGAAATACCCAGGAAACAGTGGCTATGGGTGACCCCAACATTCAGTCCATTGGGCAGCTAAAAGAGTAAGTGTGTGCTGCTGGCACTGACTAGGAGGATGGATGATCCTATGCAAAGGTGAAAAGTGTGTCCAGTATCACAGGGCTATTCCACAGACATGAGTTACAAATGTTCAAAGAATCTTAAATACTACTATTATTTGTCTGAATGGATGTTTCTCTCTATATAAAACGCACCTCCAACGTTCTAATGAAGCCTCCAAAAGTTCAAACGTTCTAAATGTGTGGTTGTGTAGATCGCTTTTTCTCCATGAGTGTCTGCCCTGCCCTCGCGTCACAACGTGATGACATCGAGGGCGGAGCACTGACACTCAGCGAATCGCATCGCTCACCCGTTGCTAAGCGACAAAACGTGAGAGTCAGAATGGAACTGAGTGAGTCTATTGTCCGCTGCTGCTAGGGTGCCCAAGGCCCGCCATGCCATTGTCCCAGGATGCCATGGGGGACTCTCCTCTCAGTCGTACCCCAATCCCCGTGCCAGCCTTTTTCAAGGACGCAGAGTGCAGCTTCTCACGGAAACGGCAAGGGCGCCCTCTCTGCTATACTCTGCCTCCCCGCCCACCAGACAAGAGTGTCCCACCCATCAGTCGCATATTCCACATCGCTGCCAGTCTTGGTCACACTCGCACCCAGACTCACTCTCTCTCTGTCACACACACACACTCGCACATTCACTCTCTCTCTCTCACAATCACTCTCACATACACTCTCTCACATACACACTCCGAGGAAAACCTTGCTAGTGCCCGTTTCATTTGTGTCAGAAACGGGCCTTTTTTACTAGTAGTCTATAATATTTAGAAACTAATGTTGATGGTTTTATTTTGCAGGCTGGTTAAGAAACAAATCCCTAATTTAAAATTTATCAAGAATATTTTGTGATATAAATAATTTGGAGTTTTGATGAGTTAAAATATCATTTATGGCGAGAACTATTCAAATTTGTCTACAAAGTAGTATTTTTCTTGTCAAGCCTTATGTCTTCTGGATGTGAAAATATGAAGGATGGCTGGTTGCTGGGTTGACTTACTCTATAGCTGATTAGCATGTGATTTGGGTGGTAGGTTATGTGTGTGTGTGTGTGTTTAAAGTAAACCTTATTTTCTTTTTTACATATAGGGCTGTGAAGAATCTGGGCTGGATTGCTGGTGGAACTTGGACTGGGGAAGCTCTACTCTTTACAAAGGACAATCTCCTCAAGCGTTTCACCTCAAATAAGAGAGTGGCCCTGGTTCTCACAGATGGACGGTCAGACACAGCTAGAGACCCTACTCCTCTCTCTTCACTCTGTGAGATCAATACTCAGGTAAGAGAAATTTGTTGCAGATATCTTTTTTTTTGCCTCAGACTATGGGGTCCTTTTACTAAGGTGCGCTGAAAAATGGCTTGTGGTAGTGTAGGTGTGGGCTTTGGGCGCGCGCCAATCTATTTTTCAGCGCGCCTGTGAAAAAGGTCTTTTTTTTCACGAAAATGGACGTGCGGCAAAATCAAAATTGCCGCGCGTCCATTTTGGGTCTGAGACCTTACCGCCAGCCATTGACCTAGCGGTAAAGAATCTGGGTGGTAATGGCCTGCGTACATCCGTTACGCGCGTCCAAAAATAAAAAATATTTTTCAGACGTGCATATCGGACTCATGCCAAAAATGAAATTACCGCAAGAGCCACACTGTAGTCAGACAGTAACTCCATTTTGGCGTGCGTTGGGCACGCATAGACACTTACGCGGCTTAGTAAAAGAGCCCCTATGATCCTAATTTTACATAAACCATAGAGATAGGAATTGAGCTTGATACATGCTCAATTCCAGTGGTATTTTAGTAAAGGATCTGCTGATGAAGAGCTTTTTAAAATTATCTGCAGAAGTGCACATATATTTGTTGGCACTTGCAGTGGGAGCTTCCATTTTACAAATATACAAGCGGGAAAAATCAATAGATGAAACTTGGCAACTTACACAGGTAAGTGGTATTTCACAACTTAAATTTGTGTTTGCACTTACATGTGCATGCCAGCCAGTTTACAAACATAAATCTGCAAATGCTACTAATTAATTACTGAAGCCAAAATTTTCATTTATTCAGTTTGGAGGGGGAATAAACAGTGGGGGATTAAGGAGGATACCTTTCTTAATCCCTTCTGAATAGACCCAAAATGAGCACTTATTGAAAACATAAATGTGCAAGAGAACAGCTCAAGTTCTGTATGTGTAGTCCCTTTATGAAATAGGGAATACATGTATAGCTTTTTGTCCTGCCAAGGCCATGCCTAAACCTCACCCTACCATGCCTGTTGGCGATTTCTATGTATTATGGACATCCACGTGTAAATCGATCCGTTTCTAAAATTGTCATTTACATAAATGCCAGAATTTACACATGGAAACTGCAAATAAGGCTTTTAAAATAACCTTCTATATCTCTCGATCCTAAGGGTTGTCTTTAATATAAATATACTTCTTTCTTGCAGGTCCTGTCCCTTGGTGTGGGTGACATCTTTAGTTTACCTCCAAATCCAGAGCAGCTAGATGCCATTGCCTGTGGGGGCACACAATATGAACCGGGTCTTTCTTTGCAGAAGGAAAATTATGCAGAACTTCTGGAAGATTCCTTCCTAGAGAATGTCACTTCTTATATCTGCAAAGGTAACTATCATATCTTCAGGGCTACTGAAGAGCTGAAACTAGATAGAAATCCTGGGCTTTTAATGAAATAGGAATTATCAGGGAGAGAGATTATCATCATCAAATGTTTTATCTGATTTGCCATATTACTTTAACAGTGCTTTAACTAAAACTAGTCGGGCTAATATTCAGCTGGCACAGTCACCAGCTTAAGTTAAATGCGAACATTGGTGCCTAATTCACATATTAGGCACTGCTATCCATTTAGGTAGTGGAGCTGAATATAAGGATTGACTGAGGACTGTGCCAGCACTGCTATTTGTTAGGGCTAAACTAAACAGATAATTACAACCCTAAGTAGATAATTTATCAACGTAGGCTATTGTTAAGTCATGTTATTAACAGATCTTAACGGTAGCCTACATTGATAACTTTCCCCCTTAGCAGCTAAATATCACTACTAAATGGATAATTGTTTGGGCTACCTCCACCCTGTCCCTCACCAGGTCTACTTTTATATGGTTAATAATGGCCATTTAACAGTTTAAAAGGCCTAATATATCCATATAACCAGCCTGAGTTTAAGTCAGTTACCTCAGCTTTAACTCTCATGTAGTACTGCCATGCTCCAAGACAAAAAACACAACTGGTACATCTATGCCATTTAGCCATGTCTTGGCCTATACATGTCAAAGCTGATGCCTTCTCTCCTACCTCCATTACTGTGTCATATCCTAAGAGATAAATACCATAGCTGGTACAGTCACATTCCTCTTCTATGTCCCCACATATAAGGCAATGTGAGGGCTGGTTATCTAAATTGTGTTATAAATAAACTGCCTTTATTTTTGTTTTACTTGAATTATATAGTCATTGTTTTAATAATTGTTGTAAAACAATGTATACCTTTTTGGGAAAGATAGTAATTAAGTTTGATAAATAAATATATATATAAAATAAAGAAATAGTACATTTGGAGGGGCATAATCAAAAGGGGCGCCCAAGTTTTCCTGAGGACATCCTCGCAGGACGTCCTGGTAAAGAGGCGGGGAAACCCGTATTATCGAAACAAGATGGGCATCCAAATTGCGAAATTTAGGGCGACCTTAGAGATGGTCGTCCCCGATTTTCGGCGATAATGGAAACCAAGGACGCCCATCTCAGAAACGACCAAATGCAAGCCCTTTGGTCATGGGAGGAGCCAGCAGTCATAGTGCACTGGTCCCCCTGACATGCCAAGACACCAACCGGGCACCCTAGGGGGCACTGCAGTGGACTTCAGAAATTGCTCCCAGTGCATAGCTCCCATACCTTGTGTGCGGAGCCCCCCCAAACTCACTACCCACAACTGTACACCACTACCATAGCCCTTACGGGTGAAGGGGGGCATCTACATACACATATGAGTTTATCTTGGGCAGACTAGATGGACCGTGCAGGTCTTTTTCTGCCGTCATCTACTATGTTACTATGTACTATGTTACATGTGGGTACAGTGGGTTTCTGGTGGGTTTTGAAGGGCTCACATTTACCACCACAAGTGTAAGAGGTAGGGGGGATGGGCCTGGATCCACCTGCCTGAAGTGCACTGCACCCACTAAAACTGCTCCAGGGACCTGCATACTACTGTGATGGAGCTGGGTATGACATTTGAGGCTGGCATAGAGGCTGGCAAAAATATTTTTTAAAGGGTTTTTTTTTAGGGTGGGAGGGGGTTAGTGACCACTGGGGGAGTAAGGGGAGGTCATCCCCGATTCCCTCCGGTGGTCATCTGGTCAGTTTGGGCACCTTTTTGAGGCTTGGTTGTAACAAAAAAAGGACCAAGTAAAGTCGGCCAAGTGCTCATCAGGGACGCCCTTCTTTTTTCCATTATCGGTCGAGGACACCCATGTGTAAGGCATGCCCCAGTCCCGCCTTCGCTGCGCTTCCGACATGCCCCCATGAACTTTGGTCATCCCTGCGATGGAAAGCAGTTGAGGATGCCCAAAATGAGCTTTTGATTATGCCGATTTGGGCGACCCTGAGAGAAGGACGCCCATCTCCCGATTTGTGTTGAAAGATGGGCGCCCTTCTCTTTTGAAAATAACCCTGTTGGTATACTTTGGTAAATTATTGTGTTGTGTGTAAACCTAATCAAGCAGCAGTTGTAGCTCTCACATTACTTCATAGCATCATTATTTATGGTTTCTTATAGATAAAAAATGTCCAGATTACACCTGTCCAAGTAAGTATCTTCTATCTTACCTTCTTTTCTGCAGTAATTAAAATGATTGTATAACAGAAAGTGTTCAGTTGAGAAAGAAACTGCCGTAATACTGGAATATAGCAAAATAGGGGGTTATTTTAAAAGCATCTCCACGTGTGAATAGCAGCTATTACATGTATAGATTAGCTACACATGCAGATAGTGATTTTAGAAAGCTTCTATTTAAACATGGAGATCCTCAGCATGTGCAGGTTTTAAGGGGGTGTGATTTGGGCAGGCACACATATGTATATTCATTTTACAAGGGGAATACATATGTAGACCTAAAAGTTTGCATATCAGCTTTTACAATTGTCCTGAGGGTATCAGTCTGAAGGGGCAAACGCACAAGCTGAAGGAGTTCCCTCCCCCCCCCCCCCCCCCCATCTACACACCTTCCCCCAACAAAGAAACGAGTTTATCCTGAACCACTTGCACTCCCCGACATCAGCATCAGACTCCTCCCCCCATCCCCAACAAAGGCATGAGCCTTCTCCTGAATAAGACTCCCACTGCCACCCCAACCCTTTTTCAGTTCTTACTAGGGGCCTCCCTGATGTTTAATGGACAGCAGGAGCAAGCCCCAGTCAATCCTGCCTTTTCTAGCACTGGGATCAAAATTGTGCTGGCTGACCCCTAGCAGCAGTACCACTAAACTACTGCTAGGAGTTGTTTGATGCCATTTTGAACCAGGTGCCAGGAAGGGCGGGAGCAACAGGGGATTGCTCCTGTCTCCCACTAGATATCAGGCAGACCAGAGCTGTAGCGAGGGGAGCTGACACCCGGGGCGGGTCGCCGCTGCGCACCCCCCCCCCCCCCCCCCCGGGTGCAGCACGGCGCACCCTCCTCCCGCTGGAGCGCACCCCCCCCCCCCCCCGGAGCGCATACCTGCGGCGAGGGACAGGCGGGAGGGCCGATCCGCCCCGACTGCACGTTGCTGGGGTGTGTCGGCTCCGGCTCTCTGTCCCAGAACAGGAAATAACCTGTTCCGGGGCAGAGAGGGCAGTGTACCGGCGCGGAGCTGACACCCCCCAGCGGCGTGCACCCGGGGCGGACCGCCCCCCCGCCCCCCCTTCCTGCGCCACTGAGGCAGACTCTAAGTAAGATCTGGGGGCATGTAAGGGGAGGTGGTCTTTGTAAATGGGAGACATATGTCTTTATCCAGGGGATGTGGGAATGGGGAAAGATTGATGCAGTAGGAATCAATAATTTTAAGAGGCTACAGTCATGGAAACAGGGAAAAAAGAATGTTCTTTTTCTCCATATGAGGCTTTTTAAAATTGCTTCTCCCTCTGGGCATGTTAGTAGATACTCTTGCACATCATTATAGTATTTTACAATGAGTTATGTGTTTGGCAGAGCCTTTTGTAAAGTACTGGGAAAATTGTGCATGTGCTGACCAGTTTCCATCTTAATATTTTATGTAAAATTGAACATATAGGATATCATCCCTAAGTTTCAGGAGTTAAATGGACAAATTATTTAGTAAGGGAACCTTTGACAGTCAATGACAGTTTGTAGATAGGACATGTTGTGAGCAACTAAAGGATCTTTTTTTTGTGGTTTTGTTTAGTTTTGCATGGTCCTCTGGATTTTCATTTCAATCAGAACTTGTCCCTGTATTTGCTACTGTTTTGGTTTTTTTCTTCAGTTTTCATTTTCCTCACTCTCCATCCCAGTGTTTCACAGTTCCCAATAGAAGACAGCTCTTCTGCTGAACATTTATAGAGCTGATGAGCAATGGTTAGCCTATGAATCTTCTGAAATTTTAGAGCAACATTTTGGTAAGGATGTACCAATTGGAACTGAGATGTCCAGGTCAGGTCACCTCAAGTTCCACCAGTATTTTAGATCAGGATCATTTGATGTAGAACCTTTTCTAAAATACATGGAGAAATGGCATCCATTTTAGGACCATAAATGTCTAAAATTCCCTTAACATCCAGCTAGACCAGTCCAAACCAGTGGATTATATCCCCCCAACCAGCAGATGGAGGTAGAGAAAAGACAAATTCTGGTGATATCACCATTATAAAAGAGGGCTGACAGTGCTGCTGGTTAGAATTTTTTGTTCAGGTCCAACTCTCAAGACTCAGGCTATAGCCAGGGGTTCCTGTGGTTGAGTCCAGGGGCCACTTGTACTCCCAGGATAAGCCCACAGGCACCCCCCACCCCCCAGTTGAGTTGGAGGTGCAGTATTTTAGATTTTGCTCTCCATTCTGCTCTGAGTCCTTTCCCACAATTTAGACCAGAAGGCCTTGTGAGGCTGCCTACCCCTCCCTACCAGAACCTCTTCAGAGCAAGTGAAAAAAAATAAGAATGATCTGTGAAGCAGGCAGTCTTAGTGAGGCTATCTGCCTCATAAAGTTTATTGGAGAAAAAAAGCAACATGTTTAGTAGAGGAGGTTATTGAGCATGAAAAAGGATAGCCACAGCACTGATCCTGGCATGGTTTGGGTCGATCACCACCAGAAGAGGTCCAGGTGAGTGGGCATTGAGGGATGGTCAGCACAGGCAAAATGCCAAAGCACTGCAGTAGTTGTGGCAATCAGTGGCTCTCCTTAGCCTCTGGCTCTTCCTGCCCTGATTGTGGTAAAGGGGCTGTCCGTGGCATCATTGGAGTGTGCCAAAAAGGATTTGGAGTCAGTGGCAGGTTGGGATACTAGTTTACCCTTCCTTCACCTATTTTAGGCCCTGTTCCTGCGGATGTGCAATTTTTGGTAGGAACAGTGGCTATCTTATATGCAAGCCAGTTGTTTTCTACTTTCGGGGGGGGGGGGGGGGGGGGGGGGGCTGACTGACATGATTCAGAGTCCAGGGAATTCCAAGGATGTATCCTTGTCTCCCTTCCTCCTGAACACATCCTATGGGAGCCCAGGGCTGGATTTTGGACCTCAGCTGGCAGTAGCCATTCCAGAGGGGGTATGTGGGCCCTGACAAGCTGATAGAGACCAGATTTTTCTGCCTATGTTTCCATGGGGGGGGGGGAGTTCACTCCCACAGCAATACCCTTGGGACCCCTGCATCTCCTCATGCACCCTAGGGGAGACAATTTGGGGCTGTACAAAGAGCCAGCCCAGTTCCTGGTCCTCTCCTCCCATGCTTTCCAGGATCGGCAGATGAGGTTCTTGACCATCCCCCTCTCCAGGATCTCCAGGACACTCAGATTCCTTAAAGTCTGGGGAGAAATCCCTGGGGGAGGATGCACAGTCTCTGGTGATTTACCTTTTTTTGGCACAAAGAGCTCCCTGCTCTGACTGACTAGGTTGCAGTGGCCCTGCAAATTTTAGAGGCACCCTGGGAGAGCCAGCAGGGGGAGACCCCATTCTTTAAGGTTATCAGAAGCCCACAAATGCCTTCCCACTCTACAAAACCCTATCAGAGATGGTCCTCAAAGAGAAGCCCTTTGGTTGGTCCTGTATGGGTTCAAGTTCATGGGGAGGCTGTACCTGCTTCCCAGAGCAGTCAGAGGCTTTATTTACCCTGCCCAATGTTGACACCCTGAATACAGCTGAGACCAAGAAGACAATGATTCCAGTGGAGGACTGCTTTGCCCTCAAGGACTTCCCTGACAGGAAGGTGGAAAAGCACCTAAAGCACCTTTTCAGGATTATGATTGCCATGTGTGGGGGCTATGTGGCCAGGGCTGTAGTCTGCTGGGTGCACTTCTGAATTTCCCAGGTGTTCACCCAGCTGGAGTCAGGGATGGCATTTTTGGTGGAGGAGTGGCCTAGTGGTTAGGGTGGTGGACTTTGGTCCTGGGGAACTGAGTTCAATTCCCACTTCAGGCATAGGCAGCTCCTTGTGACTCTGGGCAAGTCACTTAACCCTCCATTGCCCCATATAAGCCGCATTGAGCCTGCCATGAGTGGGAAAGCGCAGGGTACAAATGTAACAAAAAAAAAACCTGAGCTTGATGGTGCTCAAACTCTCCATTGATTACAATGAGAACCTGATGGTGGCCCTGGCTCAGGCATTGTACAGCAGACTTTGTCTCAAAGACATGCTTTAGCAAGTTCCCTTCAAGTGCTGGTTGCTGTTTGGTGAGGAGCTGTAGAACTGGTGAAGGATCTTGGGGAGGTGATGCCCCGGCATTTTTCTGAAGACAAACCTTTGACAGTGATGAGATCATGAGGTGGCAGGAGTCATACTCACAACTGGGGTCATTTTCACTCCTCCAGGAGGTCAGCTCCAAGAGAAGAGATTCACCCATTATGATGTATAGCAGGTACAATTTAACAGAAAACTTAAATTGTTGTTAACAACATACTAATAGTAAAATGAACAAATGTATGACAAATACCAGTCAGTGAGGTAAACTTGGAAACGTCAAATTGAAACCTAGTAATGGGACTAACATGATACAGTATCAAAAATATACACATTTAACAGCACTATAGAAAAATCATATAACAGAAATATGATAAATGTTAGAAAAATACAAGTGATACCATAATAGACAGTATGAAAGAACATTCAAATAACATAGATTTGATACCATGTCAACCTATTATCAATGAAATAACAGAACATTCAAATAATGTAGATATGATGCTAATGCTGTTCATACAATACAATGACAAATCTTATTATGTAGCAGAGGGGGCAAGTGCAGTTGAGATATGTAAATGGGGACAAGATAGGTAGTACAAAGTCATTGGGATAAATAGATGGATGGCTAAACCAAAGGCAAATTATATATAAAGTTGAGTAATATATGAGGAACTGGTGTAAGTTACAGAGTGTGCAGCAAGTTAGTTCAGGTGTGGAATGAGTGGATAGTGGGAGAAGAACCAGGCTATCACCTGCTTCCTGAAGAAGAGGTAGAGTTAAACATAGACCCTCTGTAAGTAAGTCCAGAATGTGTGGGCTACTCTTGAGAAGTCTTGCTGGTGGTATCACATTGTGCAGTTTCTTTTGATAAGGGTACTAATAGTGATGTTCCTTGAGAGGACCTTAGAGGTCTCAAAAGTGTGTAGAGGGGTAACTTATTCTTTAAGTGTTCTGGCCAATTTTTGTCTGAGGACCTTGAAAATCAAACAGAGTTTTAATTTAGCTAGTAGCCAGTGTAATGTTTTTCTGGGAAGTGTGTAATCAAAGCTATGGGTAGATTTGGTTCAGTGGATATGAGTAGCTGCATATCATTGGTACAGACATAGAATTTTTTTGTGCTTTGACCAAAGCAGCTCAGCTAAAGGTTTGAGGTAGATATTAAATAAAATGTGCAAAGGTGAAGATGTGCAGTTGCTGAATAACTGATTGTTGCCCATCTGACAGATAGGATTTGAACTATGTAAATACTGTGCCACTGATACTTGTTCCTGCTAGCCTTGTAAGCATATTATGTTCCACGGTGTCGAAGGCTGCTGAGAAATTGAGCAACACTAGTATCGAGGCAGATTCCTTTTCACAGTTTCTGTGAAGAGTATTTTATTTATTTATTTATTGCATTTGTATCCCACATTTTCCCACCTATTTGCAGGCTCAATGTGGCTTACAGAGTTTGTTATGACATAGTCATTCCATGATATCAGATACACTTAGTACTGTATAGAGATTAAGTAAGGGAAGAGAGAAGGAAGGTGTTAGGCAGGATAGTATGAAGGTGGACTTTAATAATTGGAAGGATTGGTGAGGTAGTTTTGTGAGGCTATGGGTTCTCTTTGTAGGCCTTGTTGAAGAGATGAGTCTTCAAAGATTTGCGGAAGTTGGTTATTTCATCAATAGCTTTCAGGGTTGTAGGTAATGCATTCCATAGCTGCGTGCTCATGTAAGAGAAGGTGGTGGCATGTATCAGCTTGTATTTTAGTCCTTTACAGCTGGGGAAGTGCAGATTGAGAAATTTGCGGGATGATCTTATGGCGTTTCTGGGAGGCAAGTCCACGAGGTTTAGCATGTAGATTGGGGCGTCTGCGTGAATGATTTTGTGTACAATCGTGCAGATCTTGAACGCAATGCGTTCCTTGAGTGGGAGCCAGTGGAGTTTCTCTTAGGGGGTTTGCACTTTCATATTTGGTTTTTCCAAATATGAGTCTGGTGGCGGTATTTTGGGCTGTTTGGAGTTTTTTGATAGTTTGTTCTTTGCAGCCAGCGTACAGTGCGTTGCAGTAGTCCAGATGACTTATTACCATTGACTGTACTAGGGAACAGAATACGTATCTCGGGGAAGAATGGTTTTACTCTTTTGAGTTTCCACATGGAGTGGAACATCTTTTTCGTTGTGTTCTTCACATGAGCATCGAGTGTGAGGTTTCGGTCGATGGTAACTCCAAGAATTTTCAGATTTTGTGCAGTGGGGAGAGAGCAGTATGGTGTGGTTATGGTGGAGTAGTTGTTTTTGTTGTGTTGTGAGGTGAGTACAAGACATTGTGTTTTTTCTGCATTGAGTTTTAGCTGGAATGCATCCACCCAGGAGTGCATGATTTGGAGGCTTTGGTTGATCTCGTTGGTGATTTCATTTAGATCGTGTTTGAACGGGATGTAAATCGTGACATCATCTGCGTATATGTAGGGATTAAGGTCTTGTTTGGCTAAAGGTATCATCATTAGGTTGAAGAGAGTTAGTGATAGGGGGGATCCTTGGGGAACTCCACATTCAGGTATCCATGGGGGTGATATGTCCACGTTCGTTGTTACTTGGTATGATCTTGTGGTCAGGAATCCTTTGAACCATTTGAGAACTGTACCTCCTACTCCGAAGTATTCTAGTATATGTAGTAGTATTCCATGATTAACCATGTCGAAGGCGCTGGACATGTCGAATTGTAGGAGGAGTATGTTGCTACCAGTTGCAATTGATTGTTTGAATGAGTTCATTGTGGATACTAGTACAGTTTCGGTGCTGTGATTTGTCCGAAATCCTGATTGAGATTCATGTAGAATTGAGTATCAGGAAGCAACACAAGAACTATCTTCAATCTATACCCAGATCTGAAGCCAGATTGACATGGGTCTAGCCAGTTACTTTCATTTAGCCAGTCACTGAGTTGAATGCATACTGTTTGCCAAACCCATCTCAGATGCCTTTATGATGTCCCCCTGCAGTTCACCTCTCCAGTGCCAGGTGGTAAAAGAAAGAGAATTTACTGCACCTGCTTCAGCTAGGTCAGTGAACCCCCTCCCCCCAAGCGAAGTTTAAGGATGCTATTCCATCTATTTCATGGTGCCCAAGAAAGGGGACTCATTACAGCTCATCTTAGATCTCAAGGGGCTCAATGCTACACTTTATGTTCTGAGGTTCTTCATGGAGACTCTGCATTTCATGATAGCCTCGGTGTGGACAAGGGAGTTCCTGATGTGTCTAGACTTCACCGAAGTGTACTTTCACATTTCAGTCTACCCAGAGCACAGGTGGGTTTTTTCATTTCTTGGTGCTGGGAAGGTACTTTCAGTTTCAGGCACCCATTCAGGTTGGACACACACCCAGTAACTTTTTCAATGTGATGTGGTAGTTGCCCTCTTTCTCTACAGAGAGAGGATCCAAGTTCAGATGACTGGCTAATCTGAGCCAACACTGAGGAGAAATCCCACTCTGCTGTTGCTGGGAGATTTCAATTTGCCGGATGTAGATTGGAAAGTTCCATCTGCGGAATCGGAAAGAAGTAGAGAGATCGTGGATGCTTTTCAAAGTGCTCTGCTCAGACAAATGGTGATGGAACCCACGAGGGAGGGAGCGACGCTGGATCTGGTGCTCACAAATTGGGATAGTGTGTCAAATATCCGAGTGGGTGCCCACCTGGGCAACAGTGACCATCAAACAGTTTGGTTTGATATGACAGCTGAAGTGGAGGGCGGCCACTCAAAACTCTGACTTTAGTAAATTGGGGGAATACCTGACGAAGGAGCTGATGGGCTGGGAGGGCGAACAAGAAGTGGAAGGACAGTGGTCCAGGCTGAAAGAAGCTATAAATATGGCCACAAACCTTTATGTAAGGAGAGTAAATAAAAGCAAGAGAAAAAGGAAACCGATATGGTTCTCCAAGCAAGTGGCTGAGAAAATAAAGGCTAAAGAGTTGGCGTTCCTGAAATACAAAAAAAACTCAAGAAGAGGAACATGGAGAGGAATACCGGATGAAACTGAAAGAAGACAAGAGAGAAATACGTCTGGTGAAAGTGCAAGCGCAAGAACAAATGGCTAGAAAGGTAAGGAGGGGTGACAAAAATTTCTTCAGGTATATTAGTGAAAGAAGGAAGACTAAAAAGGGAATTGTGAGACTGAAAGATGCTGCAAACCGCTATGTAAATTGCTATGTAAACTTGAAAATCTAAAGGTGGACAAAGCTGTGGAACCGGACGGGATCCACCCCAGGATACTGAGGGCGCTCAGAGAGGTTCTGGCAGGTCCTCTTAAAGATTTGTTTAATAAATTCTTGGAGACGGGAGAGGTTCCGTGGGATTGGAGAACGGCGGATGTAGTCCCTCTTCACAAAAGTGGTGATATGGAAGAAGCTGGAAACTACAGGCCAGTAAGCCTCACTTCGGTTATTGGAAAAGTAATGGAAGCGATGCTGAAGGAAAGGATAGTGAATTTCCTGGAAGCCAATAAGTTGCAAGATTCGAGACAACATGGTTTTACCAAAGGTAAATCGTGCCAAACGAATCTCATTAAATTCTTTGACTGGGTGACCGGAGAATTGAATCAGGGACGTGCTATAGACGTAATCTACTTAGATTTCAGCAAAGCTTTTGACACAGTTCCCCACAGGAGGCTCTTCAATAAACTTGACAGGCTGAAGATAGGACCCGATGTGGTGAACTGGATTAGGAACTAGTTGATGGACAGACGCCAGAGGGTGGTGGTTAATGGAATTCACTCGGAGGAGGGAAAGGTGAGTAGTGGAGTGCCTCAGGGATCGGTGCTGGGGCTGATTCTGTTCAATATATTTGTGAGTGACATTGCCGAAGGGTTAGAAAGTAAAGTTTGCTTTTTTGCAGATGATACTAAGATTTGTAACAGAGTGGACACCTGGGAGGGAGTGGAAAACATGAAAAAGGATCTGCGGAAGCTAGAAGAATGATCTAAGGTTTGGCAATTAAAATTCAATGCGAAGAAATGCAAAGTGATGCACTTAGGGAGTAGAAATCCACGGGAGACGTATGTGTTAGGTGGTGAGAGTCTGATATGTACAGACGGGGAGAGGGATCTTGGGATGATAGTATCTGAGGATCTGAAGGTGAGGAAACAGTGTGACAAGGCGGTGACCGTAGCTAGAAGGTTGCTAGGCTGTATAGAGAGAGGTGTGACCAGCAGAAGAAAAGAGGTTTTAATGCCCCTGTATAAGTCGTTGGTGAGGCCCCACCTGGAGTATTGTGTTCAGTTTTGGAGGCCGTATCTTGCTAAGGATGTAAAAAGAATTGAAGCGGTGCAAAGAAAAGCTACGAGAATGGTATGGGATTTGCGTTACAAGACGTATGAAGAGAGACTTGCGGACCTGAACATGTATACCCTGGAGGAAAGGAGAAACAGGGGTGATATGATAAAGACGGTCAAATATTTGAAAGGTATTAATCTGCAAATGAACTTTTTCCGGAGATGGGAAGGCGGTAGAACTAGAGGACATGAAATGAGATTAAAGGGGGGCAGACTCAAGAAAAATGTCAGGAAGTATTTTTTCACGGAGAGAGTTGTGGATACTTGGAGAACTCTTTTATTGATAAAACGGATAACAAGAATAATAACAGTGGTATCAAAAAATTACATCACAAGAGTATCAACATATGTACATATATATATATACCACCCAATCCCTCCCCTCCCCCCACCCAAATAAAACCCTAACCCCACCAAACAAATTATTTATGGTGGTTTTAACCTTATGTGTTTCCACCACCGAGCAGCAGCACCAACCCCCACCCTCACCCGTCCCACCTTTCCACCTCCTGGACTGCCCTAACCACATCCCAACTAACCCGCTCCACAGACCTATATTCCTGGTGCAGGGAGACCCTGCAACACGCCATCCAGAGGTGGAACATGATGACAACCGAGATTAGGAACCCTGTTACTGACTCTAACTGCCCATGACCTTGCATCCTCCCATACACCCAGTCAGCATAGGTATACTGCCGAAAGGAAGGTATATTCAATAAGGAGGCCACCTGGGCAGCTACTGCCACGGAAAAAGGACAGAACCTCAAAAAATGGTCCATTGTTTCTTCCCGTCCTACGCATTCCCCCCTCGGACAGTCCCGCTCCTGTGCTTTCCTGTACTTAAGATTGCCTCGTACATACAGCTTCCCATGAAAGGACAGCCATGCGATGTCCCTGTACTTCTGAGGGATCCGTTCTGATGTTATCAACTGCAAGCCCTGCCGGACAACAGGCCCAGGAGCTTCCCTGAGTGCCAACTGTGCTGCAAACCTCTGCGCACGCACCCTCTCCATCCACACCCCCCCCCCCCCTTTTCCCTCCTTTAATTTCCTCTGCCAGAATCCCCCACAACCTTACTAACTTTGTCATGGTCCTATAGTAACTCACACCTCTGGGGCCCCCTCCCTTAAGGCCACCACCCTCCCCCCACCCAACCAAGGAATCCAAAATCTTCCCCACCACTGGAGAATGCTGGACGCCCACCCCGGGGGGTCACTACCCACTGCTCATCCCAAATTAAATTGGAGGAAAATCGAGCTAAAGAAAAGCACCGGATTAACCATCCCTACTCCCCCTTCCTTCCTAGTCAGGTATGTGATGTTCCGTTTTACAGGGTTCAGCCGATTACCCCACAACATCTGAAAAAACACGCTGTAAAGCGCAGTGTAACATTTTTCAGGCAATAAACAAATGTAACTAAGAAACAAAAAAAACAGCACTATGTGGGATTTAATCAGCTGAACCCGGTCCATCATCTGCATCTTCCAACCCTTCCACCTTTCTACCCTTACCCTGGCTTCCTGAATTTTCTGCTCCCAATTCCTTAAGGCATAATCCCCCAACCCAAAGTGAAACCCCATCACCCGCAACTCCTTCCCTGTGTGTGGGAATGCTCCCCCTAATTCAAAACCCAACCCTGCCGGTCCTACCCACAAACTGTTACTTTTCCCGTGATTTACCTGTGACCCACTTGCCTGTGAATATTGTACAATCATTCCCTTTAACTGTTCCCCTGCCTCCCTATCCGCTACCCACACCGTGACATCATCCGCATACGCTACCACCCGTAAATCCTTCCCTGTGCTCACCTCCACCCCCCGAAGTCCCGCTTCCCCACCCTGCTCCAAACGCCTGATAAATGGATCAATTGTAAATACATATAGCAAGGGACACCCCTGCCGAACCCCAGCCGTCACCTCAAACCCCTTGCCTTTCCATCTGTTTACCAGAGGAAAGCACTGAACCTTAGTGTACAACACCTGGATTTGTGCCACCCATCCCCTT
The DNA here is from genome assembly GCF_901765095.1 of Microcaecilia unicolor. Classification (NCBI taxonomy): domain Eukaryota; kingdom Metazoa; phylum Chordata; class Amphibia; order Gymnophiona; family Siphonopidae; genus Microcaecilia; species Microcaecilia unicolor. The sequence goes on from NC_044037.1 coordinate 129,375,667, forward strand.
GGAAAACCATAGTGGAGTAAAACTTCCCATAGGAATTCCAACTGGACCCTGTCAAAAGCTTTTTCCTGATCCAGGGCGACCATCTACCTCCCCTCTCCATCTACCCGGCTATGCTCAAAGCCCTCCCGAACCCATGCTGCTGCCTCAAGTACCCCCCTTCCTGGCACCCCGCAACCTTGCGAGGGAGCCAACACCTCCCCCGCCATCTGCCTCATTCTTTTTAAAAGCATATGGGCAAAGACTTTGCGGTCACTGTTTAACAGTGCTATGGGCCTCCAGTTTGTCAAGAGCCCTGGATCTTTCCCTTTACTGAGGAGAGTTAAAGCTGCCTTTCCCAGGGATTCTGGCAAAGAACCCTGTTGCTGTGCCACCTCCCAAATATCTAACAAAATCGGAGCTATCAAGTTTTGAACTTCTGGTGAAACTCCGCCGGGAACCCATCCGGCCCCAGCGCGGTCTTTCTCCTCAAGGCCCCTATGGCCTCTTCTACCTCCTGCAAGGTCCATGGTTGTTCTAGGAACTGAAGATAGGCCCCCCTTTTCCCCACCCCCGGAGTGTCCTTGATATATGTCCCCATTCTATCCTTATCTAAATGCCTATCTGAAAAAAAATCCTCAAAGTGCTCTCCCACCACCCTCAGAATCCCTTCCCTTGAATCCCTCACCACTCCTGTTACGTCCTGCAGACTACTCACCATCCTTCGCTCCCTTCTCTCTTTGCAGCATTCAAAGGGATCTGGGCTCACCAACTTCCCGAAATCCCTCTCGTACTTCAGCGAAGAATACCTATTGTACTGCACCTTTTCTAACTCTGCTTGTAGGGTGTCAATGTCCTCCCTTCTCCCTCTCTGAGAGATCAAATAGTCTCTCTGTTTTTTAATCGCCACCCCAGCCGGGTCATCTCCCTTCCCTTCCTTCTGGCTTGCTGTATGAAGAAAAACCTGGTGCGCCGTTTTACCACCTCCCACCATTCCCCTGGCGAGGAGAAGAGACCTTGGATCGATATTTGATCTTCAATAAATTCTTGATACTCTTTATGTACCGTTTCCTCCTCTAACCATCTCAGGATGAGTCTCCAGAGACCCCATCCCGGCCTGTGAGCCCTTAGCCCTCCAACTGCTATCAATACTAACTTGTGGTCAGAAAATTCCACCTCCACCAAACGGGGCCCCTGCCCACAAACCCCCTTCCGTACTAAGAACCTATCTATCCTACTCCTGCAAACCACCCTAGTAAATGTAAACCCTTCCCTGTCCGCTAAGTGTTCTATATGCACATCCACCAATCCCGCTCCCTTCATGATACCCCCCAACCGTACCCCATCATATCTTACCTGTGCCGCCTTCCCCCCACTATCCTGCTTCCGCAAGATCGTACTAAAATCTCCCCCCCCCCCCCCCCCCCCCATACCACCTGCTGAGACGTGTACAAATATGGCTTAATTTTCCCAAACAACAAATTTTCCCTCTTTTACTCTGCGGCCCATAAATGTTAACTGTCCGTACCGCCACCCCGTGTAACAATGCATCTACCACCAAACACCTCCCTATGCCTAATTCTACCACCCTCTGTATTACTACCCTATGTGTTTTGAAAAGAATACCAACTCCCCCATATCTTTCCCCTGCTAATCCCCAAATGGAGGGCCCCAATCTCCAGGCCCGCTGTGCACGCCTGACTGCATCCATCGTCTGCAGCCTTGTTTCTTGCAGCAAAAAACAATCTGCAGCGATCTTTGAGAGGCCATCAAAGGCCACTACTTGCGCCCTCTGGGAGGCAACACTTGCCACATTTAGCGTGGCGAAGAACAACAGAATCCCTGCCATTATTCAAGGTTATGGCTCCTCTGTACCACCCCGTCCTGGACCTCTTCCCTCCGTCCCAACCCATACTCCGCCGCCTGCCCCCCATCGTCCGTTTCCATTTCTTCCTCTGCCTAATCTCGAACTCCAAATTCAAATTCCCCTCCCCCCTCCCCCTTTCCTTTCTTCCTCCCCTTCTTCTTCTTCACCTCCCCCCCTCCCCTTTCCTCTGCAACCCTTTGAACCCCCCCTCCCCTTCTCCCTGCATCCCCTCCACCTCCCTTTCCTCTACTTCCTCTACAGCCTCCCCTTCCTCCCCCTGCTCTTGTTCCTGGAAACCCTCGCTCCTGTCCGATGTCCGTGTCCCCCTATCTTCCTTACCCTCCCCACCCCTTCTCCACTTCCTCCCCCTCTTCCCTCCTAACAACCCCCTTCATTCCGAATCCTCCCCCGTTCTTCTTCCCCCTCCCCTCCCCCTTAGGCTCTCCCTCTAATCTCCTTTTACCCCCACCCTCCTCCTGCTGCCCTCCCCCTCCCTTCCTCTTTCTTCTACCTCCTCCCCCCTCTCTTCCACTTCTAAACCTTGAAACCAATTCCCTACCTCTAGCCCTTGGACTACCTCCCTCCCCAAACAGACCTATTTCCCTCCCCCCTTCCCCTGTGCTCCCCTCTGCCTTTTGGAGACCCGCACCCATCCCCCTTCTTCCTCCTCATCCTGCCCCTTCCCTCCCTCCTGTGCTCCCTCTCTCCCTCTATCTCCTACTTCTCCCCCTCTCCCCTCCTTCCCACCTCCCTTACTCAGTACCTCTGCGCCCTGATTCTGATTCTGGCAACCCTCCCCTCTTCTCCTGAGCCGAAATACTTCCCTCTCCTCCATTATGGAAAGCCTCCGGACAATCCCTAAACGCATGCCCCAAACCCCCACAAAGATTACATCATGTGGAGGCACAATTCTCTGTGGCATGGTCCTTGCTACCACATTTGGCACACTGCAGTACCAGGCAGCACATTTAAAACACTGTCGTGGCTGCCCCTTATAGAAACACAGGATACGGTCCCTTCCTATAAATGCTGCCGAGGGGATATGCTGGACCACCTGCCCTACTTGCTTAAGCCTGACCAAAGCCCCCCACCCCCTGCCCATACTCTACTGGGGTCTGGGAGTTTCGCCAGTGGGGTTCGTAATTCCGCGTATCGCTGGAGCCAGAATGCTAGGTCCACCCCCGAAATGGACTCATTTCTAACTAGCAGGGTCACCTGCACCAGGTCAGGTCTGCTAATGGGCACAACCTTATAATTTCTCCACTCCCCCCTCCCCCGTACCCCTTCATACTTTTCCCAGAAGACCTCCATTCCTCTTTGCGTGAAAAAACTCACATCATATTCAGGGATATTGACTGGATGGATACACGCATAGAGGTCTTCTGGGATAAAGCCCAACCCCAATACCAATCTCAAAACTACCTCTCTGGATGGCATTGCCCCCTCCCCCACCCATCTAATTTGTACCACGTTTTGTCTCCTTGGCACCTGCCCCCAGCCTCTCCCCCCCTCCCAAAACCCCTCCCCAGGCACATTACCCGAGAATCCCCCCCTTTCCCTCTCCCTCCTTCTCCCGTAACTGCCGCAAAGGATTTACCCCCTCGCTCCCACTTCCCTTTCCCTGCATTTATATCCCTCTGCTCTGCAGAGATTCCTAAACCTTCCTTTTGCACAACATTATTCATCAACAAAACCTTCCTCTGCACATCCAGCCCTACCCCTTCCCCAGAGTTCTCCTTATCTGTTACAAAAGTCTCATTGTCCATCTGTGCCAAGGCTGAAGAAGTAGTGGTCTGCTGCTTCTGCCAAATGTCCTGCACCTCCTCCTGACTCTCTGTACTCTGGAAGAAGGCAGGTCACGCGCGTGGCTCAAACCAGGCTTTAAACCAGCTCCTCCTTTCTCTGCTTCATGATTGGACTGATACTCCTGTCCCTCTTTCTCTCCAAGGCACAAGTCCTCAGGTTCCAGCGGCACCATTGCACTGCCTCCTTGATGAGAAAAAAATGGTTTTTCCAATCAAGCTCACTGCAGGCACCTGAGTCAGCCTTTCTGAGTTCTGTCTCCCTATGAGCTCTGCATTGTCAGGTTCCTCTGTCCTCTCCTTTTTCCTTTCCACAGGTAAGCTGCCCTCCTCACTCTCAGCTTCTGCCACAATATGTTTGGAAAACAGACTGTACTCTGAGTCTCCTTTCTCAGTTTCCATGATATGAAAGGATTTAACTGATGCTTTTTTTTCCCGTTTCTTTTCTCCCTGGTTGTGGAGCAGACTCTAAGGAGCCATCAGCTTCCAGCTCACAACCCTTGTTTCTGGAACCTTCCTGCTCTGTGAGTACTCCAGACTGACTTGCCAAGTCTGTCATGAATTGTATAGTTCTCTGTTGACTGCTGGTCCCTGGTACCTCTTCTCTTACTGGCTGGTGTTTCACCAGCTCTGCTGAGGCAAATCCTTCAGACTGCTTGCACTGTGCAGCTGCCATTCTCTCCCTGTTTAAATAAAGTTCTCTCAAGGGATTGTCTCTGCCTTTTTTTTTTTGCTACCAACAATTTCTCCTTCTTCTGGATCAGTACCTCCAAACGCCCTTCCTCCTTCTGGTACGACCTCCTGTGCTCTACTGGGGCCAGCTTGCTCATGGATTTTGCCATCTTTAATCTCTTCCCCTGTTCTGCTAGCTCTTTTTCCAGGGCCTTAATCTTCTTCACTCGCTCCACCACTCCTCTCCCTGGATTCTCCGGATCCCAGCTCACCCCTTGTGCGTCCTCCTCTTCCTCCTCCTCCTCCATCCATTCTGCCTCTTCTTCTAACTGGCCTGGGACTGGCTGCAATTCACTGCCCAGCTCCATAGCTTCCTCTTTTGCCTGCCTCTTAGGCTGCGGCTTGGAGGCCTTCCCCGGCTGTCTCCCCCGTTCCTTGTCTGCACACCCACCTTCCTGGGACCTGTGTGACATGTTAGGGGTTCTGCCGTCATCTGCACTCGCTCTGGGCATCCTCCGGTCCACAGGGCTCCTCTCTCTCCTCCCCGGAGCAGGGCTGGGCTGGGAGCTGCTCCTCCGGGTCATCTGGTGTTTGGGCCCGGTAGGCCCCATAGCCTGGGGTTTGCCTGAGGAATGCTCCCCAGGAACCCCTCTCCGTGCTGGGGAAGGGGCCAGGCCTAGCTCCCCCTCCTGGAACCGATAGAGCCTCTGGCAGCACTTCCTCCTCTGTCAGAGTCTGGTCTGCAACTGAGCTGGAATGCCCTCCCGCGGGAGGTGGTGCAGATGAAAACGGTAACGGAATTCAAACATGCGTGGGATAAACATGAAGGAATCCTGTTCAGAAGAAATGGATCCTCAGAAGCTTAGCTGAGATTGGGTGGCAGAGCCAGTGGTGGGAGGTGGGGCTGGTGGTTGAGAGGCGGGGCTAGTGCTGGGCAGACTTCTTCGGTCTGTGCCCTGAAAATGGCAGATACAAATCAAGGTAAGGTATACACAAAAAGTAGCACATATGAGTTTATCTTGTTGGGCAGACTGGATGGACCGTGCAGGTCTTTTTCTGCCGTCATCTACTATGTTACTATTCAGCTCATTTTCGAACGTGATCACCGGCCATCTTCTGACACAAATCGGGAGATGGCCGGCGATCTCCTGAACCCGGCGAAAGCCGATTTTGGCCGGGTTCAACTGCTTTCCGTTGCGGAGCCGGCGAAACATCAAGGGGGCGTGTCAGTAGGGTAGTGAAGGCAGGACGGGGGTGGGACAGGGGTGGGACAGGGGCGTGCTCATGAGATGGCTGGCTTCGCCCGATAATGGAAAAAAAAGCCAGGCTTGATGAGCATTTCGCCGGCTTTACTTGGTCCCTTTTTTTCATGACCAAGCTTCAAAAAGGAGCCCAAATGACCACTGGAGGGAATCAGGGATGACCTCCCCTTACTCCCCTAGTGGTCACCAACCCCCTCTCACCCAAAAAATAACTTTTTTGCCAGCCTCTATGCCAGCCTCAAATGTCATACCCAGCTCCCTGATAGCAGTATGCAAGTCCCTGGAGCAGTTTTTAGTGGATGCAGTGCACTTCAGACAGGTGGACCCAGGCCCACCCCCCCCCCCCCCCCCATCTGTTACACTTGTGGTGGTAAGTGGGAGCCCTCCAAAACCCACTGTACCCACATGTAGGTGCCCCCCTTCACCCCTTAGGGCTATGGTAATGGTGTAGAGTTGTGGGGAGTGGGTTTTGGGGGGGCTAAACAATCAAGGGAAAGGAGCTATGCACCTGGGAGGTATTTTTTTTAATTTTTAGAAGTGCCCCCTAGGGTGCCCGGTTGGTGTCCTGGCATGTGAGGGGGGCCAGTGCACTACAAATGCTGGCTCCTCCCACAACCAAATGCCTTGGATTTCGCCGGGTTTGAGATCGCCGGCAGTATTTTCCATTATGGCCAAAATCCGATGCCAGCTATCTCAAACCCGGCGAACTCTGACATTTGGCCGGGCCCAATCGTATTAGCGAAGAAAAAGATGGCCGGCCATCTTTTTCGAAAATACGGTTGGCTCCGCCCACTTGTGGCACCGGCCTGGAGATGGCCGCCCATGGAGATGCCCGACGCCGTTCGATTATGCCCCTCCATGTTTCTTCAGAAGGAAAGGTTTTTATTACTTACCAATAACAAGGCAATACGGCAATACAGCAGTTAGGCAAAGTAATTAGAGTAATCGGATAGAGTAATTAGGTAAACTAATTAGATAGTGTAATTAGGCAGAACAATTAGAAAGCAATTAGACAATAGAGCAATTAGACCACAGCTGCAAAGGCTTACGCTCTGTCGATCATCTCGCCCCTCTGACTAGATACAGTAACACAGTGGCTTTATATACACTGGAGTGAGCATCAGTCCCCCTCCCAAACCATACAGTTTGCGACTTCAGCTAATTTCTGTGTTACATCATTGTTTACCTATAATGGTACATGTTATCTGAATGTTATGGAACACGGAACAATATGTATAGAACTCAGCATCTTATAATAAGTCCAAGTTTTCTTTTATAGAAGACTTTAGACGCCATTTCGTTATAGGAATTTTCAAAACATCTCCACTTTCAAACTGTGTAGTCATTCTTGTGTCTGATATAGAAGTAGTGACTCTGCACCAGGGGAGGGGGGATGAGTGCTCCTTAGGGTCAGCACGACCTCAGATACACAGCCTCAGCAAAAGTACAGAGAAATGCAGCTCTGAGCAAAAAGTAAAGTTCGAGCCTTTTAGCTATGCAGTTCATGGGTCACAACTGACCTGTCAGTAGTAAGAAAAGAGCAAATCAATTCAGTCCACATTAAATTTCATCTGCCATTTGGATGCCCAGTCTTCCAAGTTCCTAAAGTCTTCCTGCAGTTTTTCACAGTCCGCAAGTGTTTTAACAACCTTGAATAGTTTTGTGTCATTTGCAAATTTGATCACCTCACTTGTTGTTCCAATTTCTATATCATTTATAAATATGTTAAATAACACTGGTCCCGGTACTGATCCCTGCGGCACTCTTTAAACACGTCTGCCTTTCTTTCACCATTGTTGAAACCTCTGTATTGGAATTCCCTAGAAGAACTGTTTCAATAGTATCGTTCAAGGATACACCACAGTATACCATGAGCTCCTGGGAGACTGTTGACTTTCCTCCCTCCCCCCTCCCCAATTTTAGTTTAAAAGATGCTCTCCCCTTTTTAAAAGTTAGCATCAGCAGCCTGGTTCCATCCCAATTAAGGTGGAGTTCATCCTTTCAGAATAGGCTCCCTCTTTCGCAGGCTCTCTGTTGAAGGGTTCTGTTCTTATCTTTTTCAAGTGACTCTGTGTTGGCACTCACAGTTCTCTTCTTTTTTGCTGAAAGTGGTTTTGGTCTTCCATATGAATGAAGTGGTTTCTTTACTGGCCTTCTCCCAGTTATCAAATACAGTTGCTGAGCATTCTACATAAGATATATGTACATAGAATTTTGCTCAGATATTTTGAAGTCACGCATGAGTTCAGAAAATCAAACCACCTATTTGTGCTATTTCATGGTCAGCACAAAGGGGATGTAGCTTCAGTTGTTCAATGGATCAAGGTGGCCATACAGGTGACCTATATTTTGGCAAATAAAATGGTTCCAAATAGTTTCTGAGCTCACTTGACTAGAGCCCAGGATATTTCCTGGGCACAGTTCATGGCAGTTTTCCCATAGGACAACTCGATTCTCCCTCCATTCTTTTGTGAAGTGTTACAAGCTTGAAGTATGGGCTCGAGGTGACAGAACCTTTGCCATGGCAGTTGTTCAGGGATCCTTGTTTTCCACCCAGATGAATAGAGCTCTGGTACATCTTACTGGTTTTGACTGGTCTAGCTGGATGATATGGAAGGTGAAATTTAGTCTTACCTGTTAATTTCCTTTCCTTGAGTTCTGCTAGACCATTCCAATTTCCTGTCAAATTGTCTCAGAGGACTGCGGGTTTGGGGATCATCTCTGTAGTAGCTCTATAGACCATGACTGCTATGTCATTTCCTTCCAATGCTTTTGACCCTTTTTACATAAGTACATAAGTACATAAGTAATGCCATACTGGGAAAAGACCAAGGGTCCATCGAGCCCAGCATCCTGTCCACGACAGCGGCCAATCCAGGCCAAGGGCACCTGGCAAGCTTCCCAAACGTACAAACATTCTATACATGTTATTCCTGGAATTTTGGATTTTTCCAAGTCCGTTTAGTAGCGGTTTATGGACTTGTCCTTTAGGAAACCGTCCAACCCCTTTTTAAACTCTGCTAAGCTAACCGCCTTCACCACTTTCTCCGGCAACGAATTCCAGAGTTTAATTACACGTTGGGTGAAGAAAAATTTTCTCCGATTTGTTTTAAATTTACTACACTGTAGTTTCATCGCATGCCCCCTAGTCCTAGTATTTTTGGAAAGCGTGAACAGACGCTTCACATCCACCTGTTCCACTCCACTCATTATTTTATATACCTCTATCATGTCTCCCCTCAGCCGTCTCTTCTCCAAGCTGTATAGCCCTAGCCTCCTTAGTCTTTCTTCATAGGGAAGTCGTCCCATCCCCGCTATCATTTTAGTCGCCCTTCGCTGCACCTTTTCCAATTCTACTATATCTTTCTTGAGATGCGGCGACCAGAATTGAACACAATACTCAAGGTGCGGTCGCACCATGGAGCGATACAACGGCATTATAACATCCTCACACCTGTTTTCCATACCTTTCCTAATAATACCCAACATTCTATTTGCTTTCTTAGCCGCAGCAGCACACTGAGCAGAAGGTTTCAGTGTGTTATCGACGACGACACCCAGATTCCTTTCTTGGTCCGTAACTCCTAACGTGGAACCTTGCATGACGTAGCTATAATTCGGGTTCTTTTTTCCCACATGCATCACCTTGCACTTGCTCACATTAAACATCATCTGCCATTTAGCCGCCCAGTCTCCCAGTCTCGTAAGGTCCTCTTGTAATTTTTCACAATCCTGTCGCGATTTAACGACTTTGAATAACTTTGTGTCATCAGCAAATTTCATTACCTCGCTAGTTACTCCCATCTCTAAATCATTTATAAATATATTAAAAAGCAGCGGTCCTAGCACAGACCCCTGAGGAACCCCACTAACTACCCTTCTCCATTGTGAATACTGCCCATTTAACCCCACTCTCTGTTTCCTATCCTTCAACCAGTTTTTAATCCACAATAGGACTCCTATCCCATGACCCTCCAATTTCCTCTGTAGCCTTTCATGAGGTACCTTGTCAAACGCCTTTTGAAAATCCAGATACACAATATCAACCGACTCCCCTTTGTCCACATGTTTGTTCACTCCTTCAAAGAATTGAAGTAAATTGGTCAGGCAAGATTTCCCCACACAAAAGCCATGCTGACTTGGTCTCAGTAATCCATGTCCTCGGATGTGCTCTGTAATTTTGTTTTTAATAATAGCCTCTACCATTTTCCCAGGCACCGACGTCAGACTCACCGGTCTATAATTTCCTTTTTGTTCCTCATTTAGTTGTTCTGTGTTATATCCTTGGGTCTTTGGTGGATCCAGAGGGATTCATCTTGGCTTTGGTACAGTCTAGCTCCAAAGATGCACCTTCTATTATACTAGTGATGTCATAGGCGGTCGGTGGCCCAACTGTTTGGGGAGGCTAAAGGGGGCGGGGTCAGGGGCGGTGCCAGGGGTGGAGCTTACATCCGTAATTATCTGACAACACAGAAAAAAAAATAAAAGTAAAATAGTAACAAGTAATACCTTTTATTAAATTTAGATATTAGATATGTATCATATGTCAAAGAATAAAGTGGTTGCTCAAACTGTCTAAGAGCTTGATGGCTGAACAGTATAGTTGGAAGGAAAGTGCATTTCTACAGAATAGGCAGCCAGAACTTTTGGATGACACAAAAGCACCAGTGCTAAGGTCCAATTTCCAGAGTGCAGAGATACCAAGGGTGTCCTATCCAAAATGTGATAGTAAGATTCAAGGTTAGCAAGTGAAAGTTGAGCTACTGCTGAGAATGCTATGAGCTAAATCAAGTCCAAATTCTAATATTAGGCATATTGAAAAGTATTATAAAACCTTAAAAAGTCACTCAGGACCTATAAAGCAAATTGACTGAAACATACATACTGAGTCAGACCAACAGATTAAAATTTCAGAAACTGACACATTCCATTCACTAAATTAAAAAATGAATAAATATTTGAAACAAAAATGTATAAGGTGATACCTTTTTATTGAACTAATTTAATACATTTTTTACTAGCTTTTTGGAATTTACTAACCTGAGGAAGGAGGTTTAGACCTCTGAAAGCAAGTCAAAAATGTATTTAGTCCAATAAAAATTTGTCACATCCTTATCCCTGGGTAAGGGAGGAAGGATTGAGAATGATGCTCTGTTTCTTTAATTCTTCTCTGATTTTCCTGTTCCTCTGTCTTTCCCGTCTGTCTTTTTGTCTTGTGTTATTCCTTCTCCCATTTTCTTGTTGTTGTGCCCATAAGAAGTCTGTCTAATCTGTTGCACTGGAGCTGCAGTACTTTCTGTTCTGAGCTCTCCACATGCTGTATAGTTGGAATCCTGGCTGAAGTCACACTTCACACAATGGTATCAGAAACCTATTAGTCCTGTATTACTGTGGCTGTCTGTTTTTGAGCACAAGGGTCAAAGGTGGTTCTGAAGGGAAGTTTCACGTCTTCCTTTGAAAGTCCAAAGGTTGAAGAGTTGTACCACAAGAGCCCTTAGAAAGGGAAAGCTCCTCTTGCGATTTTCTTCCTGGAAAAAACATTCAGATGATGGGAGCTGAAAGGTCTCTACTGGGCTTTGGAATACATTCCTCTGCCCTGATGGAACACATCAGGGCAGAGGAATGTTTCTGTACAGCACACGTTGTGCAAGGGGAATATTTCTCCCTAATGCGTGCGGGATAAATATAAGGTATTTTTCTCTCTCTAAGGGCTGTTGTGGTACAACGCTTCAACCTTTGGACTTCCCCTTCTCTGACTCCGCTGACCTTCAAGCCTCAAATTGACAAAGTAATCTGTTCGTTCAGCATTCTTTGCTCTAAATCATATCCGCCCCCTTTGCTGTTATTTAGACCCTAACCTTATGTGCTCTGTCCTCCTATCCATCTCATTTCCCATCTAGATTACTGCAACTCACTTTACCCTGGTCTCCATCTATATTCCATCAAGTGCCTTCAGCTCTTTCAATCGACTGCAGTTAAACTTTTGCATTTAGCTCACTGTTTTGACCACCGCGTCACTCCACCACTTCACTCGGAGCACTGGCTGGCCAGTCTCTGTATGTATTAAGTTTAAAATTATTTGTCTTACTTACAAATAACATTTCCTGACTGCTCCTGCTTACTTTAATTCGGTAATACTTATACCCCCGCGTGCTCTCTTTGTTCTTCCACTGTGATGTCGTACAGTAGATGCAGGAAGACAACTGTACTCTTTTTTCACGTGGCTGAGCTGTTACAGAAGTGCAGCTCAGCTGTGATTGGTCAGGGAGCATGTAAAAGGGTGCTCCTGATTGGCGCTCTGAGTTACTTCCAGTGTCCGGCCAATCAGGAGTGGCTGTGGCTGGAAGGATTATAAACAAACCCAAAACCAATTGCGAATCAGGGGGAAACGCTCTAAAATAAGCAACCTGCGCTGAGTGCATGCCAGAAAAAACAAGCCCAAAACTTGTGAGTCGCTGCAGAGAGAAGAACTGGATCAGTCAGTCTGTAGTCGGCAGTGCGGGGCCCCTGGGAGCGCGAGGCTCTCTGCAGCTGCACCGGTTGTTCGAGTCCTGCCCAAGACCAGCCCTGGCTGGCTGGCTGCACGTGGCCTCTTATACCGGGCGCCTATGAGTGATGTTATTTAAACTTGTCTTTACTCTACCTCCATCTGCTGGTCGGGGAATTTAACTAAGTGTTTTGGACAAGTCTAGCAGGACTCAAAGAAATAAAAGTAACAGGTAAGACAAAATTTCACCATTAATGGGACTAAAATTGGCACCTAAACATTTATGTGCAGGCACATACAAGTTTTATGTTCTGAAATGCCAATTTAAATATTTATGTTAGCCATTTTAGAAAATATTTAATTTTCCTAAGCTATCACAGAGTCCAATGTCCCTTCCAGTTTTACATTCAGAGGCCATCAACCATTGGGGAATTAAAGGCACAATTTCCTCTAATCCCTTTTTTGTAAGCTAGACATCCTAGGTAGTAGATAAAAATCCTGATGTTTATCTATTTGGACATAAATGTGCATCCCCATTCTGAAATGAAAAATACATGTTTATTTTTTTGGCCCACCCTGGTCCTACTCTAAAATGGCAGCCATGACTTCTAGCAGCAGCTTTGCAGTACTTTGAAGTGCCACGAGGCTGCTGCTAGAGGTCCTGGCAGTCATTTTAGAGAGGCTGCCACAACAGGCAGCAGCGAGTGGGCATCACTCCTGCCCATTACTCTACTGGGCCACAGGTGCAATTGGCAGGTAAGTCCATTACCATGGGGAGGGAACTTGCCATTCTTACGGGTAGGGTTGGGGAGAGGCAGGGGATCCTTCAGGGGAGGGGGCTCTGTTGGCTTCCAGTGAGTGGGAGAGGGAGCGAGCATCCTGAAAGGGGGGTCATCAACCATTTGGGGGTGGTTGGGATGGAAGGGGGTCCTGTGTGCTTCTGGGTAGGGGATGGGAGGGAGGAGAATCAGGAAGAGTTCCACATATGCTGGGTGGGGGGGATTGCCAGAGAGGGAGAGGGATGGCAGGACAGCAGGGCCAGACCTAGAAGTTAAGCAGGCACTGGCCGATATTCACTTTACCACATAAAGTTAAAACAGCCTTTTTTCTGTCCTAACTTTATGTGCTTTCTAAGCCTTTTAGCAGACTGAATATCTCTGCTAACTTGCTAGGTAGCTGACCTTGGACCACCCACAAACTGGCCAGTTTCATCCCAACCACCCCCAAATGGGTGATTAGAGGGCATATTCAGCAGCACTGTCTGCTTAAGTTCGGCCCGGACATGCAATTTAAACATCCAGGAGCTTCTCCTGGATGTTTAAATCACTTTGAATATTGACCCCCAGGTTTCTATGTTTCTAAATAGTGTTTCTAAAATAAGCACCATAATCTTCAGTTTTTCCATTTTCCTCCACAGTTACTTTCACAAGCCCAGTGGACATCACTTTTTTGATGGATAGCTCTACTAGTGTTGGAAGCCGAAACTTTGAGATTACCAAAACCTTTGCTAAGCTCATGGCAGAGCGGTTCCTGAGTGCAAGTAAGCCTGCAGCAGGAGATTTGCGCATTTCCGTTGTTCAATACAGTGGCAAAAACCAGCAAAAAGTGGAAGCACAATTTTTAACCAACTACACAGAAATTGCCAAAGATATCAATGATATGGAGTTCATCAATGATGCTACTGATGTGACTGCTGCCCTTAGAACTGTTACTAACCTCTATCGCCAGTCCTCACAGGCTGGAAAAAAGAAGAAGGTATTGCTCTTTTCTGATGGTAACTCACAAGGAATCACCGAGAGCATTCTTGAGCAGGTCATGCAGGAAGCAAAGAAAGCTGGAATAGAGATTTATGTGCTTGCAGTTGGCAACAATGCCCATGAGTCCAATCTACAGGTTTTGGCCACTGGAAAAACCACAGGGTATGATGCTGCTTATGGGGAACGTCATCTCTTTCGGGTGGCTGATTATCCCTCCCTGCTCAGGGGGGTTTTCTATCAAACAGTATCAAGGAAGATTTCACTAGACTGAGATGAAGGATTTACGAAGGGTCCTAAATAGCACATTAACAACGTTTTCCACTTAAATTCACCCAATGTGTACAAATTTCTCCTCTCTACAATTATTTCTTATGCATAACCATCCCATCAATTCTTGTCTTCAGAGATTCCTTTGTTCTCCATACTCATGTCTAGGGCTTCACATTCTGATATAATGTGACAACTAATGCAGCAGATAGGTAGGTGTGTTCTCAATCTTCTTCATCACCAACAGAACTTGGGCAGTTCCTGGTGGTTGTGCTGTATCTTAGCATTCAGGTATTTGCTACAATAAAATTAAACTATAACACTCAAATTCCCTGAGAGAGAATTACATAAACTGGTACATGATTAATCTCTAGTCAAGGTGTTCTCAGTTCTGCCTTTCAGAGTAAGAATGGGAAGTCAGTTCCTAGACATCCTAAAAGCTAGAATGTTTTTGGACTTCAAAGGCCATTCAAGAGAACCCCTATTTTAGCTGATCGCAGTAAGAAAATTTTCAAAGAGTTGTGCATCTAAAAATTACCCCTCTCTGGCTGCCAAAAATACATGCCACTTTCTACAGTACTTGAGCTTTCAGCCAGAGTGTGGGGAAAGAACTGGTTAGGGAAACACTGTATAGATTTAATTTTCATAAGTTACAGATCTTGTAGGCAGTTTTCAAAGGGAAATTGCATGAATAGTGTCCCTTTGAAAATTAACTACAAGGTCTATGGTTAGAGAATACCCAGTTCCTGCTAGGCCAGTCCAGATATGTGTGTTTGTGCTCCCCAACCACCAGATGTAGAAAGAAAATACAGCTTTACAGTGACATCATCCTTACTGTAGCTGAATGGTGCAGCCCTGGACTATCCAGTATTCTGTCTCCAGCAGAACTAGATTAGCACGCCTTTGTAAAAGGACCTCTGAGCCCTTTGATTGGTTTCTGCATCTCCTGGGTAGCAGCTCATGGGCCCTTCCCTTAGGATAGCAGATTCAGGCTGGGGTACTCCTGGTCCCCCTGGCTGGAGTAAGGACTCAGTAGGCTCTTTTAAAATTGGAACCAGAGTGTATTGACATTCCTAGTGCCAGCACTATCTTCTATAGTGGACATCATGAGTTAAAGGAGATGGAGAAATAATAAATGAAGGTGAGGGGATATACAAAGGAGTGAGAAATTAAAATGATTCTGAAAATCATTCCTCACTTGAATAATTAGTCTATGACTGAAAAAAACATATAATTTTATATCTACCTAATATCACTGGTTCTGGTTTAGACCAGGGTCATTAATTTCATAGTAAAATTTCCTTTGTCTGTCTCCTCCAAATAATTACAGATTGTTCCTTAACCTTTGTGGCAATCAATTAGTGTTTCTGTCTGCAGTGATGATTGTTGAAAATAAGATATATGGAGGATAATTTTTTTAAGCACCTGCTCTTGTTTTATAAAGGCAACATAAAGTGCTTATGTGCCTTTATAAAATGGCCTCCCCAAAAGCTTCCAAACAAAATTTAAACTTGCTCTGATGCAGGTGTCAGTAAGAATTGGTGTTTCTCTGTAAATTGGAATTTTATAAAATTGCCTGTGTGATATTTGGGTAGAAGTATGTTGTACTGCAAAGGCATTCCCAGGTGTGTGGTTGAGAAGAAATTGTAGTAACGTGCAAACTTTTGAAAATTCATGCGTGTGTGTAATTTTTTTGTGAAAAGAAAAAGCCCAGTGCATCAAATAGCAGGTGTGTATATAGCTTTCCTGGGTAGTTTTCAAAGCAAAAGTATATACATACTTTTGCTTTGAAAATTAAGGAAAGTCTATATAGCACATAGTACACATGTAATTTTTTCTAATATGTACAATTATAAAATTACCCCTATGTGTATTTTAATTAAAATGTCTAAAAAATGCTGTAATGCTCATGATATGATAAGGCATTCCTTCACTCTGAACCTTAGGATATGTCATCAGTTATCATACTTTTGTACATATTTAGAACCCTACTGATTATATTTTATAGAGTCTCTAGTATTATGCTGTAATAAAGGGAGAAAATGATTACAAATATAACAACTCCAATACCACAACTATGTTGACTTTAACCCTATAAAATGTCATTAACTTCAAGTGTCACACATATTTTAAAGAACTTTATTTTTAGAGTTGATTCTGTTAAAAATAATTGCTTCTTTCAGGCCTCAGTAATCAGGTAGTGGTTATCAGATGTGTTCTATGGTAATAATGGTGCTATTATTGTCAACAAAAATATTCCACAGGCCACATGTTATAGGGTTGATTTTTAAAGCTTATACAAATATTTTGTTCTGAAGAGAATCCCTTCCTTATCTGGTGTTAACACAAGGTTTAAGTTACAAAGTGAGGAATTTTTCTACAATAATGATGATATTAGAAAACAAATAATTTTAATCTTGTTCATGATCTTTTGACCAATGTATTTTACTTCTGTGTTTAACCGAAATATGTCCACCTTAATTTGTCTAAATAAATGTTTTCCACCATTTTTGACTGAAGGTTGTGGATGTTATATTAGTAATAATATTTTTTAAAAATCAAGTGCCTGTGGATGCCATCAAGAGCATGATATCATCCCAGTCTTGGGTTTAATTCACTCAAATCTGAGACAGAAAATTGTCTGGCAGAAGTTATTTACAGTTCTGGCAATTAAAATTAATTTTATATTTAAAAACTGACTCAAAGGCCCTACTTTTCTTAGAAAATATGAATAAACACCTTTTAAAAGGATAATTTTATAAAATGGTACCTATTTTCAAATGTCAAAATAGGCCCCTATTTTATGAAGGCAACATAAGCTTTTATGTGGGCAATTCTATAACTGGGTGCCATAATTTAGGTGCCTACTTTACAAGGGCTATGAGCCTATACTATAAGAACACTTAGGAGTAAATTCTATAAATGGCACCGAAAAACCCCGCTTAAATGATATTCTATAAGCCACGCCTAAAATTTGGCGTGATTTATAGAATACACGTTTAAGCGTAAAGTTATGTAAATTTAGGCATAGCTGTTTGCACTAACAGAAATGTGGTGCAAATGCCTGTTCCTAAACTAACACCTGGAGCACCATTATTCTGTAATTACGAGCATTACTCAAAGCCACTCCCCCGTTCCACCCTGAAGCGCCCATGACCTTCCCATTTCTGCACCCTCTTTTTTGGAATGCATATAAATTTTAGGTACAGATCCCACACCTAACTTTATGCATGTCGGTCCCAATTAAATCTAATTAGTGCCAATAATTGCTTGTTCAAAAAGCCACTTATTGGCACTAATTGGCTTTTTTTTTAATTAAACTGTGCACACAAATCGGGAATGTGCCTAATTTTGGAGACCTTTACAGAATCAGGACGTTAGAATGCTAGTGTAAGTTGACATCAGTGTGCCTAAATGTGGCACTTATGCATGTAAATTACAGTATTCTGTAAGTTACTCATGTGAATGTTAGGCCTGCCCATGCTCCTATCCTGTGAACACCCCCTTGCATTTATGTGCTATGCACTTTATGCCCTTAAATTATCAAATAGCACTGAGTAATTTGCTAGCACTTATCCATATAAAGTGTACATTCATGCATGCAAGTGCTAGTTATTCTATAAATTTAAGCATGCAAATGACACTTAAATATAAGTGCTTGCTATAGATTGAGAGGCATTTGTGTTTTTAAACTAGGTACTCCAAAACAGCCTCTGTAATGCACAAATTCTCAGAACAAATTTTGGTGCCTGTTTACTAAGCTGGGATAAGCAGCTAATACAGGCTTTATAGCATTGTAGATGGTAGCACTACTGCATGTTAGCTAGCGTGGTACAAAAACCCATGCTAACAATTTAACACAAGTAGGGGCGGGTTGCAGGTGTGATGTGGAGGAGTGGCTGCCCAATTTGACAGGTGGAAAGCTAGGTGGCATATACCCACCCTCCGATCAATCACCTCCACATATCCACTTCTTAATCTAATCCCCCCATTATAGAGCCTCCCCCCCAGCAAACCCCCTTATCACAGACCCCCCGAGCAGAAACTCCCATTACAGATCCACCTGTGCAGACCCCACCATCTCAGACACCCTCTCTTCCCCCTGTATTACCCAGGGGTCCTCCTGGTAGTGTAATTGTAGAAAGTGGAGTGGTCCCCCTCTGCTTCCAGGCCGGGGCTGCACCAGGTTCAAAATAGTGCTGATGACCCTTAGCAAGTATTCTTGCAGTACTACCAGTAGGTGTTAACCTTCCATATAAGCAGAATCACAAACACTGCACTTTAGTAAACATGTCCCCTCAAACCTGTTCAGAAAACAATGGATATTTGTGCATATACTCAATGTATTGATATATTCAGTTTTTACCAGGTACAGCTCTCCAGTCAAGAACATTATATGGTATTTCCAGTAAATAGAACAGAAAATGAGATCATGTCTAAAAGGAAAGAAAGCACAAATCAAATCCAAAACAAGAATTGCATGTTATCCAAAGTAGAAGGGGATTCCAGCCCTTATCAAATTTTTCTTCTAATTTTTCAGTTCATATGTTAATTTTTTGTAAATCATCCAAACCTTATCCATGTCCCATCTATTATCTATAACAGATCTAGCAACTAACAATTGTCAATTTATCATACCTCTATATATAGAAGGGAAAGTAATTAGAATATCAGCCTCCAGTAACATAAAACTGTAATTAAATGGTACAGGGATTCTTGTAGTTTGTTGTATGAATTTGCTTCCAAAATGTTTGAATAAAAGGAAATTCCTACCAAATCTGTGGGTGCTGAGCACCCCCAACACTAAACAAACTCTTTGACTGTGTCCATGGAGAGGTAACTTCTGTTGGGTTTAACACCCCCAATAATTTTGAAAAGTTGGTTCCTATGGTCCCAACTTGTCCATAGTTCCTCCCACAAAAGTCAGAATCTTCTAAACCCCAATGATTAAGACATTTAGGGGTGATATAATTTCTAAATAAAAGTCATACCTGTATAGTTAAAATAGTGGAGATTCAGTAGATAAAGATTCCCATAATGAGATCCAAAATGTTTCTCTGTCTAAAAGATCTTTCTGCCATTTCTTGATTAGAATATGAGGTTAATGGGAATGATAAATAAATACAGAGTTAAATAATTTTGAAACTGACCCCTTAAGGTTACCTCCCCCAAAATAATTTTTTCAAAGGCTAATTTAACTGAACTGAACCGAACCCTTCAAAATGAAGGGCTTACAAAGAAAAGGTTACAAAGAAGAAGAGGTTACAAAGAAAAATACTGTAATCAACATTCAGTCTGTGGGGGCCCTGTACTAAGCACCAACAAGTGTCCAGTTCAAATAATCTTCTTACAGCAATCTGCCCCTCCACTACTGAAGGGCTGGCAACTCAACCTCCCACTCCAAAGCTCTATTCTCGCTATGGCCTCCCAGTCCCACAGCTGCCTATTCAGTACCTTGAATTGTCTTTCATAAGGTTTCCCATTCCATTTCAACACCTTCTGCTGCAGGGCTGGGGTGTCCCTGCTTCCAGGCCATCCATGGCTTCGATGTCAGGAGGAGCTCCTCGCCTTCCTTGCTCAGTCCTCTCCTTGCTCAGCTCTGTCTGTTTTCAGCTGGGCTTCAAAAAGCTCCTCCCCCCACTTCCTCTGAGAATAGGCATCCCCTATTGTTTCTTTACCAAAGGAACTTGGCTTCAAGCCCAGGGCTCTCCCTAGTGACCACCTGGGGTAATTTCAGCTCTACTCCTGAAGGGGTTACCCTGTTCCATTCTCTCTGAGGGTTCCACAGGTCTTCCTTCTCTCTTTTGTATCTATGGCCCAGAGCCCTTTCCCTAGAGATGAGTTTCTTAGGGACTCTCCTGCATTCCTTATGTGCAAACCAAGTGGGAAAAGGGCAATGGGGTGCCAGGACCATGCCTTCCCCATTACATACCCCCACTCATAGGCGGTCAGTGGCCCAACTGTTTGGGGAGGCTAAATGGGGTGTGGTTAGGAGTGGGGCCAGGGGTGGAGCTTAAATCCATAATTGTCTGATAACACACAGAAAAAAAATAAAAAATAAAAAGTCACAATTAATACCTTTTATTAAATTTAGATATTAGATATGTATCATATGTCAAAGAATAAAGTGGTTGCTCAAAGCATATACTAACCATAATCATAACTACAAAACACTATGCACAACTTTGTACAAAAACACACTCAGAACCTTACTGTACCATACATATTACACTGGGCAGAACCTAATACACCAATATACCACCCATACGGAAAATGCAGACCGTCAACAATATGAAACAAGGATCATAATATCACAATTCTCATGTAGAGCCACAAAACATCCTAATTCATGTTTAATGTGGGATAAAATGCCATACATAAGTAAATAAATATAAACATTTAATGTTGAGCACCTGATTCTCACAGTGGACATATTCCAAACACTATAATGAAAATAAAATAATCTTTTCTACCTTTGTTGTCTGGTGACTTTGTTTTTCTGATCATGCTGGCCCAGTATCCGATTCTGCTGCTATCTGTCCTCTTAACTCCATTTCCAGGGCTTCCTTTCCATTTATTTCTTTACTTTCTGCCTTTCTTCTTCATTTCTTGTCCTCGCTCCCCTGCCCCCCCTCCAGCCATCCATACCCACCCATTGATTCTCTCCTCTCCCCTGCCCCCTCTCCAGCCATCCACACCCACCCACCCACCCATTGATTCTCTCCTCTCTGTTCCCGGGCAGATTTTCTAACAGGAGCTGCTCATCCAATCAGAGAGCTCTATTTGAATGCAGATTAACATACAGACACTCTAATGGGAATTTTTAGTCAAAACACTAGCTAAACCCTTCATTTTTGGATCAAAGTTCACATTTTTGATCAGAGCCATGCCCTAACATTAAGGCTGTAAACATTTCCAACAATTTTTACCCATAAATATGCAAATGAGAACCTCCCAAAAACGGACTAATTTGCATATGGCTTGAGCAAATTTGAGTACATGGCATACCAATCCCACTTCCTAGCACCTAAATTCTGCAATTAGATTTAATGCAAATACTTTTAAAACTTATTTTTAGCACTTTTAAAATTTCAGGGGTCAGTACAAGTCTCTTTGGTGTGAATTGCTCATATGCAGCCAGGAATTCATGATCCTAGTTAAATATCTCCCTGGCAACCCAGGACACCTCCAGCCAACCCCTCTCCCCTGCTCTGCTCTCCCAGCAGTAAGATGATCAAATTACAACTGGTTATACACAAGGCTAAGGGAGGCTTTCACTGCAGCTGCTGCTATCCCAGAGCAGCAGGACTTCAGGAGAACTACTACAAATACTATTTAGCATTTCTATAGAAATAGCTGATCCATCCTGCTGTGGCTTGGGAGGCATAGCATCCCCAAGCCTCTTATACCGGGCGCCTATGCCCCCACCCTTAAGATATTGCTACTCTCTATAAAGTCCTCTCTTTTTTCTTGTTTATAGAGTTGCAATTCTCTCTGTAAACCTTGTCCCTTTCTGTTTTTCCTGATATGTATCACTTGGCAGGGACACGACCCAAACTGACTTTTAGCCTGCCTCTTCCATGGAAAGTGGAGGAATTGAGGCCTTCCCAGATCACCAATCTTTTTCTTTTTTTTTATCTTCCCCAACGCCCTGTTCTTAATCTTATCTTGGTGTTTTAAAATCCAGGATTCACAATTTTTATTTATTTCTCTTTTCTTTTTGACTTTTCCAAGGCCTTTTTCCTTAATTTCTACTCCAAGGTTTCTGGTTTTGGTTCTACTACTTTTATTCCTGTAGGTTTTGTTTTCCCATGTTCCTCATCTATGGTTGAGACATGTGGCCCTCAATCTGCTAGTGTGCCTAAGCCACTTATGCAGTCCTGGTAAACCAAGAGATTTTCCATCTACCTTTCTCTTTTGGGGAACCTTTACTGAGGAACCCCTTCCTTAGAGTTTTATGGTTCTGGCCTAAATCTCAACCAGCCTTCCTTCCTTTTTCTTATGTGGCTGTCTAGACTTTACACACCTGGGTTCATGTGCTTTGGATATTCTACATTTGGTTTTATACCAAGTTTTTATAGGATACACTTTTCTGGGGATTCCCCCTCTTGGTTTATGGGGTCTCTCTATTTCTTTTCTGTTACCCTTCTTGACTGGCTTAATCCCTCCTTGCAGATCCTAAGGGCTGCCCCTTCCCAAATGCCTGTTCCAGGGCCCTCTATCTTAATGGCTTCAGGACCCATAACACCGAGTGTTTAAAATATCTGCTTCTTACCCTATAGTCTTGGCCTCACCTTTTCTACCCTCTTAACTGGGCAGGGGCTTCCTTACATTCCCTATGGGCATCTTCCCTCAACAGGGGTTGCTCCATCAGTGCCTGTAATTAGATTCTGGTCTCTTGCAAGTCCTCCCTCAGCCAGGCGAACTCTAGCCGATGGGATCTCACTTGAGTTAACTGGCAATCCCTTTCCTTCACCAAGTCTGCCCTCCTGATCTCTTCCTCCCTGAGCTTATCCTGGAGGTCTAAAATAGTGGACTTTGCTAACTGGAGCTCCTGCTCCCTGACAACCCTCTCCTGTGAGAGTTCCTCTATGCTATGGGTCAATCCCTGGCATCTATTTCCAGGGGTCCGTGTGACCTCTCTTAGGCCTTCTACTTCTACCTGCACCTCAGTCAGTTTGGCCTCTAATCCCTGTATAATCTGAGCATGCTTCCCACTCAGCTCACGAAGCTGAGTTACATGTACCTTCTTGACCTCTTCTAGGGTGCCTTTGCCTTTCCCTTGCTCCTGGAGTTCCCGTTCCTGTGCTAATTCCATTTTTAGATCTGATATGGCCCTATCAGACACCTTTAATTGGAGCTCCTGGTTTTTTCCCCCTGGGAAAGCTCATTTACTTTAGCATTCAAGGCCTGGCCCTGTTTCTCTAAAATTTTACTGGCTTTCTTCAAGCTTTCAGCCAACATCCGGGTCTGCTCTAGCTTTCCTGTAGCTGAGCCTTCTGCCACTTCCTCGCTATAGCAGAAATCACTTGAAATTGGAAATACTCTATTTCCTTTCCAGCTCTCAACCTTTGTTCCTCTGCTAAGTTAGCTTTCATAATGGACAGGAGGCTATCACTTACCTCTTTACATTTGCTGGCCTTTGCCCACTCAGCTTCTAGGCCAGGGCTTTTATGGCTTTCTGCCTTTGCTTCTCCCCATTTAACTCCCTAGTGTGGGACTCCTGAAGTGCTATCCCCACTAGCTTTATAATTGTATTCGCTTGCTCACAATACCCTGCACTACAATTAAGGACTGAATCCAGGTTTCATTTTCCTCCAGTGCCACCAGCACTCTCTTCTTTAGTAGCCCTACTTCAGACTACTGTTCTTTATGGCCTCTATCTCCAGCTGTAACTGGGCTATTTTCCTCCCCAGCTCAGTTTGCAGACCTACCCGGTCTCCCATACTTGGGCCTTTCCCTGGAAGCACTACCCTTCCCCCACAGAGTAGTTCCCTTCTTTCCTGATCCTTTGGACCACCTTTCTCACAAACAGCCCCCCAGCATTCATAACATCCCTCTGTTTCGGGCTCCTCCACCCCTGTATATGGACAATCTCCAGTCATCAAACTAAGAATGGCATCCTCTGGGCTCATCTTCCTAGTCCCAGGCAGGGGATTTTGGGGGTTTTGCTCCCCTCCCCAGAAAACTTGCTATTTTCTAGTACAGGGGCTACTATAAGTTCCTGGTTTCCTCCCTCGTATGAAGCAGACTTCCCGAGTTTTCTCAGTGCTATTCCTGCAGCTGGCAACCCATATCCTTCATTACTGATAGCGCCGCCTCCCTCCCGAATTTCCTGTGTATCCTGAGTAATGATCCCCTCTAAGCCCCCCACCTTACATTTGGATCTACCTTTTCCAGCTATTTCAAAAACCTAGCCCCAGTCCTATTCCCCGCCTATATAAATAAAAAAAATTTACTTGGGCCTACCACAAAATAATGACCCTCCTCACAAAGCCTTCTATGTTATGGGGTGGTTGGATTTGAACCTATATACCACAGAACAGTCAGGACATTCCTTGTGGACTTCTTCACTCTGCTTTTATAGACACATTTTAAAACTATGTCCAAATAAAGGACTTTACTGGGGTGGATCCTACCACAAGTCCAGTCCTGTGTCCCCCAAACGGGTTCCGCTGGTCCTTCTCTTACTGTAACTGCTGACAATCCAGCTGTAAATTCCTTCACCTAGTTCTGAACACTGTTCAGTGGCTTCCTCTACCAACAGGAGATCTCTGCCACCTCCTGGGGGAAATTTCTGCAACACATATGAAAAAAACCCAAGTGCGGACTCCTTAAATGCTCAGCCCAGGGTTCTAGCTGCGACCTGGGTCATTGAAGGCCTTCTTCTGCCCTCACCTTAGCTTCAAGGAAACAACAGGGCAACCAATCTGCAAATTTCAATCTGGGAACAAACCAAGTAGATCAATAGAAAACACAAAGAAATCTTTATTTATGACACTCAAACCAAGATAATGCCAGACACAGGCCATGTTTCACCCACATAAGGGCTGCATCAGGGGCAAAAACCTCTTGGAAAAGGCACTGTAGTACATAAAAAAACTGGCACAATGGCTAAACATCAGTCACATCGCTCTCCATCGATGGTGTTGTGGCTGTGTATATGCTGTCATCTTCTGGAGAGTGATGTGACAGATGTTTAGCCATTGTGCTGGGTTTTTAAAAATATACTACAGTGCATTTTCCAAGAGGTTTTTGCCCCTGACACAGCCCTTATGTGGGAGAAACATGGCCTGTGTCAGGCATTATCTTGGTTTGAGTGTCATCAATAAAGATTTCTTTGTGTTTTCCATTGCTCCCCTTATCTTCTCCACATGTCCAGCAATGCCCAGACTTGGTACCTCTTACCTTGTACGACCACTTGTTCTCTCTTTGCTAAGGGTGGTGAGGGTCCTCTCCACTACAGCTTCTCTTTGAGGCCGATCGGTCAGTTCCATCTGGGGTACCATTGTCATAACCCTGGGTCCTGGGTTCTTTCAGCCCTCTGCACAGTTGCTCTATGCTTCCAGCCTTGTATTTTCCACAAGTCTAGGTCAGACCCATAAAGTGATCTGGTCTGGGTTTTCCTTTTATTTCAGCCAGCAAAGTAGTCTAATAGGTCCAGCAAACACAAGAAAGCAAATAAGCACAGTTCAGTAATTCAAAATCAATAGTCTGTGTGGGACCTATGCTAAGCCCCAAGGCATAGGCGCCCCTTATAAGAAGCTTGGGCCAAGCTGTGACCTTTCCTCGCCTTTTCCGCCGCCACCCACCCCCCGCCGAGCCCGCCCTCAGCTCCCCGACCTTCCTGAAGTGGCCGCCCGGCGTTTAATCCTTTCAAAGTTGCAGCGAGGGCTCACCTCCGCTCCAGCCTTTCCTTTCTCGCTTCTCACTCAGTGTCCCGCCTTCCTCTGATGAGGTATTTCCTGTTTCCGCGAGGGCAGGACACTGAGCAAGAAGGGAAATGCTGGAGCAAAGCTCCAGCACTCGCGCTCCTTTCCGTCTTGCTGATCGCTTTTAACTTTGAGATTTGCAACGCAGGTAAGGAATTACACATACAAATGGCTTCAGGTACATCACGGAGAAGTGCCCAGAGGGCATCATCCTCTTCCTCTTCCAGTCCCTGCTGGGATCCATCGTGGACGCTTTCCTGATAGGCTGCATGTTCATTAAAATGTCTCAGCCCAAGAAGCGAGCCGAGACCCTCATGTTCAGCCACCACGCCGTGATCTCGCAGCGTGACAGCAAACTGTGCCTCATGTTCCGAGTGGGCAACTTACACAACAGCCATAAGGTGTCGGCCCAGATCAGATGCAAGCTCATCAAGGTGAGTGGAGCCCTTGCCAGGTTGGCCAATGGAAAGCAGAGCCGCATCCACCCTCCTCCAGCTTTCTCCACTGCCTGGCGTTGACAGCTTGCCTGTATCTCCCGTTCTCTTGTGTCTTGGAAGGGAAAGTGAGCGTTAGGGGGATTGGCAAATTCTTTCCAGCGGAAAGTGCAGGGAGGGGGAGATACTGATATCACTGTGTTTATCTTCTATCTCTGTGCAGCTCCAACAGCGCATCAATAAGTAACATTCATAAGAAATATTTAACACCTGACCTGTCTAATGATATAAGAATTAGCAGGATTTGGGGGCTTTTATTTAAGGGATTCGGTAGCATTCAAAGACGCTGTTGGCTTTTGGAGCTCATTACCTTTAAAAGAATAATTAGACGCTGATCCGATGATGCTCACCCCAGGGAAGTGTTGAGATGTATAAAAAGCTGATAAATATGATTAGGCGTTTAAATTACTGCTGCAACTAGTTCCTTACCGATTGCCCTGGAAGCTCTCAGCTGTGGCAAATGTAATAAGGGGGATCCAGTTCGCTGTGCAGGGTTATCAGAGGGGAATCGCAGAGGCTGCAACCTGTATACATTACTTACCCTCTTTATTGCTGTCCTTTGGTATATGAATGAGATAAGTTTTACCAGAGGCTCCCCCACCCCTCACCTCCACAGAACCGACCTCCTAACTGTGGGTCCTGTGTGGATCAGTCATGTATTATGTACAGTGCAAATCAGAGCCCCCCCCCCCCCTTCCCCATACACCACTCATCTAGCAAAACTGAATCTTCTCTTACCTCCCTGATCACAGCAGAGGGAAATGCAGGCCAAGGCAAGACAAAGACTTAGATGGGAAAATGCTGAATTTAAGGGCTGGATCGGAACATTTTAAGGGCAGATGCTGAAACTGGAGGAAGGATAGGGACAGGGCTACAAGTGGTAGTCAGGACACATAAGGACACAAGTGGATGGTGGACATGGTGAGAGAAAAAATATCAAATGGAAAGAAAACACTGCATAAAACAGAAGACGCTGGGACCAAAGCAAATAGAATAACTAAATGCTCAGACAACAAGGTAGAAAAAAGTATTTTATTCAGAATTTATTAATTGGAATATGTCAGCTTTTGGAAATGTGTATCTGTGATATTTTGCATGTAAGTTTCAATTTTTCTAGTATTGCTGCATGCTGAGTCTGACTTCTTGAGGTAACTTTCCAGTTAAGTATTTTGCCTTCATATCTGTTGTCACAAAGTATATCGTAATGATAGGGTAGACCGGACTGGTGGAGGGGTAGCATTGTATATTAAAGAGAGCCTTGACTCAGATAGATTACAAATTCAGCAGGACACAAATCACACCTTTGAATCACTGTGGGTTGAAATTCCATGTATAAAAGGGAAAAAAATGGTGATAGGAGTGTACTACCGTCCACCTCGCCAGGATGAGCAGGTAGACACAGAAATGATAAAAGAAATCAGAGACGCGAACAAAATGGGCAATGTGATAATAATGGGTGACTTCAATTATCCAAATATAGACTGGGTAAACGTAACATCGGGACACGCTACAGAGATACAATTCCTTGATGAAATCAAGGACAGCTTTATGGAGCAACTGGTGCAGGAGCCGACGAGAGAAGGAAAAATTCTAGACTTGGTCCTTAGTGGAGCGCATGATCTGGTGAGGGACGTTATGGTACTGGGGCCGCTTGATAACAGTGACCATAATATGATCAGTTTTGACATCAACCTTGAAGTAACTGTACACAGAAAGTCAAATACGTTAGCGTTTAACTTTAAAAAAGGAGACTATGATAAAATGAGAAGAACGGTAAAAAAAAAACTTAGGGGGGCAACTGAGAGAGTAAAAACTGTACAACAGGCGTGGACGCTGTTTAAAAATACCATCCTGGAGGCCCAGGCCATACATATTCCGCGAATTAGAAAAGAAAGACGGAACTCCAAAAGACACCCGGCCTGGTTGAAAAGTGAGGTGAAGGAAGCTATTAGGGCTAAAAGAAACGCCTTCAGAAAATGGAAGAAGGAACCGTCTGAAAATAACAAGAAACAGCATAAGGAGTGTCAAAGCAAATGCAAGGCGCAGATTAAGAAGGCCAAGAGGGAGTATGAAAAAAAGATAGCATTAGAGGCAAAAAAAACATAGTAAAAATTTTTTTCGGTATATTAAAAGCAGGAAGCCGGCAAAAGAATCGGTTGGGCTGCTGGATGACCGAGGGGTAAAAGGGGCGATCAAGGAAGACAAAGACGTAGCGGAGAGACTGAATGAATTCTTTGCTTCGGTCTTCACCGAGGAAGATTTGGGTGGGATACCGGTGTCGGAAATGGTATTTCAAGCGGACGAGTCGGAGAAACTTACTGACTTCACGGTAAACCTGGAGGACGTAATGGGGCAGTTCGGCAAACTGAAGAGTAGCAAATCTCCTGGACCGGATGGTATTCATCCTAGAGTACTGATAGAACTGAAAAACGAGCTTGCGGAGCTACTGCTAGTGATATGCAACTTATCCTTAAAATCGAGCATGGTACCGGAAGATTGGAGGGTGGCCAATGTAACGCCCATTTTTAAAAAGGCTCCAGAGGAGATCCGGGAAATTATAGACCGGTGAGTCTGACGTCGGTGCCGGGGAAAATGGTAGAGGCTATTATCAAAAACAAAATTACAGAGCACATCCGAGGACATGGATTACTGAGACCAAGTCAGCATGGCTTTTGTGTGGGGAATTCTTGCCTGACCAATTTACTTCAATTCTTTGAAGGAGTGAACAAACATGTGGACAAAGGGGAGTCGGTTGATATTGTGTATCTGGATTTTCAAAAGGCGTTTGACAAGGTACCTCATGAAAGGCTACAGAGGAAATTGGAGGGTCATGGGATAGGAGTCCTATTGTGGATTAAAAACTGGTTGAAGGATAGGAAACAGAGAGTGGGGTTAAATGGGCAGTATTCACAATGGAGAAGGGTAGTTAGTGGGGTTCCTCAGGGGTCCGTGCTAGGACCGCTGCTTTTTAATATATTTATAAATGATTTAGAGATGGGAGTAACTAGCGAGGTAATTAAATTTGCTGATGACACAAAGTTATTCAAAGTCGTTAAATCGCGACAGGATTGTGAAAAATTACAAGAGGACCTTACGAGACTGGGAGACTGGGCGGCTAAATGGCAGATGATGTTTAATGTGAGCAAGTGCAAGGTGATGCATGTGGGAAAAAAGAACCCGAATTATAGCTACGTCATGCAAGGTTCCACGTTAGGAGTTACGGACCAAGAAAGGGATCTGGGTGTCGTCGTTGATAACACACTGAAACCTTCTGCTCAGTGTGCTGCTGCGGCTAAGAAAGCGAATAGAATGTTGGGTATTATCAGGAAAGGTATGGAAAACAGGTGTGAGGATGTTATAATGCCGTTGTATCGCTCCATGGTGCGACCACACCTTGAGTATTGTGTTCAATTCTGGTCGCCGCATCTCAAGAAAGATATAGTAGAATTGGAAAAGGTGCAGCGAAGGGCGACTAAAATGATAGCGGGGATGGGACGACTTCCCTATGAAGAAAGACTAAGGAGGCTAGGGCTATACAGCTTGGAGAAGAGACGGCTGAGGGGAGACATGATAGAGGTATATAAAATAATGAGTGGAGTGGAACAGGTGGATGTGAAGCGTCTGTTCAAACTTTCCAAAAATACTAGGACTAGGGGGCATGCGATGAAACTACAGTGTAGTAAATTTAAAACAAATCAGAGAAAATTTTTCTTCACCCAACGTGTAATTAAACTCTGGAATTCGTTGCCGGAGAAAGTGGTGAAGGCAGTTAGCTTAGCAGAGTTTAAAAAGGGGTTGGACGGTTTCCTAAAGGACAAGTCCATAAACTGCTACTAAACGGACTTGGAAAACTCCAAAATTCCAGGAATAACATGTATAGAATGTTTGTACGTTTGGGAAGCTTGCCAGGTGCCCTTGGCCTGGATTGGCCGCTGTTGTGGACAGGATGCTGGGCTCGATGGACCCTTGGTCTTTTCCCAGTATGGCATTACTTATGTACTTATGTGTTTTTCATGTGTGATCAAGATGCAGTATTCTGCTAGTGTGTAGTATTTGCAGCCCTTTTTGGGGTTTTTTTGTTTCACTAGGTTGTGTACTGGTGTTTTAGAGCCCAGTGTAATTATAGTGCTGCCTTTCCACGCATAAGGTTGTAGCTCGTCCTGTCCTTGGAATTAGTGCTGTTATGGTTTGGTAAGGTTATGAGTGTTTTTGTACAAGTTTGTGTATAGTGTTTTGCAGTGGAGAGATTGTGTGTTGGCCTTACTGAGGTGACACCAAAACATCAGAAAGGGTGTAGAGCCTAAATCATGACACACTACCTCTTGAAGGATCTACATATGGTCGTTAATAAAAGGAGCTCATTGTGAACACTATCCACCCTAAAAGGGTGTTTTGTGGCTCTACATCAGAATTATGATATTATGATCCCTTGTTTCATATTGTTGACGGTCTGCATTTTCCGTATGGGTGGTATATTGGTGTATTAGGGTCTGCCCAGTGTAATATTTATGGTACAGTAAGGTTCTGAGTGTGTTTTTGCACAAAGTTGTGCATAGTGTTTGCAGTTGAGCGATTGTGGTTAGCATATGCTTTGAGCAACCACTTTATTCTTTGACATATGATACATATCTAATATCTAAATTTAATAAAAGGTATTAATTGTGACTATTTTATTTATTTATTTATTTATTTTTATTTTGCATTTATAGTTTTATATAAGACAACTTGCTTTAGTAACACGAAAGAAAAAAAAGTCATTACATTGGATAAAATTCCAATCAGTAAAGAGAAAAAAAAAACCCATAGTACATTATACTTCTTAGACCACAATATAATGGAGGGGGAAGGGAAGATAGAAACAGAGGAGATATCCAAATAATATGCTTTTTAAGGTAAATAGGCCTGTCCAGAAGTTTCATATTTTCTATATCTTAATTAGTTATTCCTTCATTAACAATTTACCATCTAGTTAATTATTCGTTTTGCATTCAAAAACTTTTGTAATTGGTCAGGATCAAAAAAGACATATTTGTTTCCTAGATATTTAACACAACACTTACAAGGATAAGCAAGCAAAAATTTAGCTCCAATACTTTTAACTTCTTCTCTGAAAGTTAGGAATTTTTTCCTCCTATCCTGTGTTGTTTTTACCACATCAGGAAATACCCATATCTTTTGACCACAAAAGAGCTTAGTTGAATTTTTAAAATATAATCTCATTAGAGCATTCAAGTCCTGCTCAAATATAGAGGGCACGATTAAAGTTCTTCTTATTTCAATCTCCGACAAAGATTCCTCCAATAAAGCAGATAAATCTTGTATCCCATCAGAAGGTAAATTCGGTAACTTCTCTGGTATCATGTTTGTTGTTTTCGAAGGCGGTAAATAGTAAACTTTATTTAAAGGAGGAATTGCCTCCTGAGGGTATCTAAGTATTTTATTTTTACTTATTTTTTTTCTGTGTGTTGTCAGACAATTATGGAGGTAAGTTCCGCCCCTGGCCCCACCCCTAATCCTGCCCCCTTTAGCCTCCCCAAACAATTGGGCCACCGACCGCCTATGCCCCAAGGGGTGTCCAGTTCAAACAATCTCCTTACAGCAGTCTGCCCCTCCACTGTTGAAGGACTGGCAGCTCTACCTCCCACTTCCAAAGCACTATTCTTGCTATGGTCTCCCACAGATGCCTTTTCAGTACCTTGAATTGTCTTTCATGAGGTTTCCCATTCCATTTCAACACCTTCTGCTGCAGGGCTGGAGTGTCCCTGCTTTCAGGCCGTCCATGGCCTTGGTGTCAGGAGGAGCTCCTCACCCTCCTTGCTCAGTCCTCCAGTCAGAGTTGCCAGGTGGCGAAAAAACTTTTTCAGCCCAATTCTTGCCCAAAAATAGTCCAAACGTTTTGACACCAAAAATAGCTATGTGGGGAGGGGGGGAGGGTGTCTTTTTTTCAAGATACTGCTAGCTAAACCTACACAAAAACTCCTATCAATTTTTAACAATGTGCACTGAAACCTTCAGTGATATAATATTTCCAAACTACCTTCATTTTTCATTTTCATAATTTAAAATAAATTTGTATAAACAAGATCTCAACAGGAACGCTGAGGTAGACCCAGGAACAGAAATGCTGAAACAGGAATACATAAGTACATAAGTAATGCCACACTGGGAAAAGACCAAGGGTCCATCGAGCCCAGCATCCTAGCCACGACAGCAGCCAATCCAGGCCAAGGGCACCTGGCAAGCTTCCCAAACGTACATTCTATACATGTTATTCCCGGAATTGTCCATTTATGGACTTGTCCTTTAGGAAACCGTCTAACCCCTTTTTAAACTCTGCCAAGCTAACCGCCTTCACCACGTTCTCCGGCAACGAGTTCCAGAGTTTAATTAATTAATAGGAATGCTGAAATAAGAACAGTCAAGAACGTTGACTGAGGCAGGCCCAGGTACAGGAACGCTAAGGCAGGCACAAGAACACTGAGGTCTGCCTCAGTGTTCCTGTTTCTGGAACTGCCCTAGCATTTCTGTTCCTGCCCAGAAACAGGAATGCTGACTGAGGCAGGCACAGGAATAGGAATGCTGCAGCCTGCCTCAGCATTAAAGTTCCTGGGCCTGGCCAGGAACACTGAAACTGAAACAGGTCAGAATGAAACAGGAAAGGGAATGCAGAAACAGGTCAGGATGGAACAGAAACAAGAACACTGTGGCAGGCAGGCACAGGAACACTGAAACAGGAACAGGTCAGGATGGAACAGGAACAAGAACCAGGGGCATAGGTACGGGTGGGCCCAGGCCCACCCAATCTCAGTTCAGGCCCACCCAGGCAGCCAGCAGCTCTCAGGTCCTCCTCTTCCCTGCCTAATTTTGTTCTTAATGCAGGTCGGGTTCTGATCCAGAAGTCGGCCATTATAGTGCTGCACGCCAGGGCCACAACTCCGTCGATCATCCAGTTTCACTCTGGAGTCTCTGGACTCTGCTTTGCTGCTTTGCCTTGCTCCTCCCCCTCATACACATGATGGTGCTGTAGTGCTGAATGGGAATGGAAACTGTGCCTTCTGCCGTCACAGTTGCGGTTCCTCCATTCTGCCGTGCTGGATCAAATCAGCCTTTTTTTGTTGATTTTGCAGCCCCACAACAGCACACATGGAGCGGAGAACAGTGACTGCTGTCTGAGTCTGCACCACCACCGAAGCCCACCTGCCCAGTGTAGGTATAATAAATATATTTTTTTTAAATGTTAACATTGTGTACAGTATAATGCTGGATGGTGGTGGGCTTCTGGGTGGGGCTGTGCTCTTCACTGCCTAGGTAAAAAAAAAGTGTATTTAATAATTAAATATACCTTTTTTCACTAGACAGTAAAGAGCCCATCCCTACCCAGAAACCCACCAATAATAAATTTTAATAGTGCCCAGGTTATAATTTAAAAAAGGTTGTATATTTTTCATATTGATGCCTTGGTGGGTTTTTGGGTGGGGATGTTATCTGCAGTGCCTGGGTTAAAATAAAAAAAATAAATGTTTTAAATTTAATGTAGGCAGGTTTCTGGGTGGAGGTGGGCTCTACAGTGCCCAGGACATTAAAAAAAAGTATTATATTTAATGCTGGTATCCTTCATGGTGGGGAAAGGAGATGCCAGACTATGGGAGGATGGGTAGGAAATAGGACAAGGCTGACGCTAGGCTATAGGGAGGAGTGGGGAATAGGGTAGGGCTAATGCTTATCTATTGGATGAATGGTGGGGAAGGGAAGGCTGATACCAGACTACGGAGATAGATTGGGGTGCAGGGAGTAAGGGCTGATGCTGGGCTATGGGGATGGATGGAGGGGTAGAGAAGGGAAAAGCTGATGCCGGGCTGAAGGACTGATGCCGGACTGCAGGACAATTGCTAATGTCTATTAGTGTCATTGAAATTTCAGAGTCTCTACTTGCAAATCTCACTATAGACAGGACTTGCCTAACAAAATTCCAGCCACCTGTGCCATGCCCTACCAAACTCTTATCCATGCAAATTCCACCCCACCAAACTAAATATGAGTCAATGGCTATCAGACTTCTCCTTTGAGAAATAGCTAAAGAGGTTAAGGTGCTTCTGCTTGGAAAAGAGATGGCTGAGCGGAGATATGAGAGTTTTATAAAATCTTCAGTGGAATGAATGGGTAAACACAAATCATTAGTTTTACTCTTTTCAAAAAGAGCAGTGGGTATGGGATATGCCTTGAAGCTTCTAAGTAGAACATTTAAAAGAAATCGAAGAACATATTTTCACAGTGTATAATTAGACTAATTTGTTGCTGGAGGTTGTAGTAAAAAGCAGTTAGTGTAGCTGGATTTGAAAAAAAGGTTCAAAGAAGTTTCTGGAGGAAAAATCCATAAACCCTTATTAATGTAGAAATGGAGAAATCACTGCTTATCCCTGGGGTGGGGGTTGAGGGGGGTAAGCATCATAAAATTGTCTCTGCTTTTTGGGATTCTGCCAATTACTTTGACACTTGGTCTGTTTCAGTATGGTCATTCTTTTGTTCTTAGTTCTTACCATAATAGTACAGTGAAACCCCGGGATACATGACAAACTTGATCGACCTACCTATGAGAAACACATCCGAATCATCACGAACGTACCTAAACCTGCACTACCCAAGCTGCAAAGGATGGGGAGGGGATCAGATCTAGGAATCTTCACGATATTGACCCTTCATCTCTATCCTCCTATGTTTCAAACCTCCTCTCTACTGTGGCACCATCCACGTCTGTCAACGAGGCTGTTTCTTCTTACAACAATACTCTATCCTCTGCCTTAGACACACTTGTACCTTTGATGACCCGCCCTATAAGGCATACAAAACCCCAACCTTGGCTGACTTCTAATATCCGCTACCTATGTTCCTGTACCCGCTCCGCCGAACGCCTCTA
The DNA here is from genome assembly GCF_901765095.1 of Microcaecilia unicolor. Classification (NCBI taxonomy): domain Eukaryota; kingdom Metazoa; phylum Chordata; class Amphibia; order Gymnophiona; family Siphonopidae; genus Microcaecilia; species Microcaecilia unicolor. The sequence continues at coordinate 129,410,597 of NC_044037.1, forward strand.
GCGGAAATCTCGGGCCCTTGCTGATTTCTTACACTTTAAGTTCATGCTGACCTCCTTCCAATCAGCGAATGATACATACCTGTAGCAGGTGTACTCCGAGGACAGCAGGCTGATTGTTCTCACGACTGGGTTGACGTCCACAGCAGCCCCCACCAACCGGAAGAAAACTTCGCGGGCGGTCCCGCACGCAGGGCACGCCCACCGCGCATGCGCGGCCATCTTCCCGCCCATGCGCGACCGTTCCCGCTCA